>NC_092728.1:56051223-56387118 GCF_047496885.1 Scyliorhinus torazame
CACCCCCACCCCCCCTTCCCACCTCCACCCCCACCCTTCACATCCCCTTCCCACACCCACCCCCTTCCCACCTCCAGCCCCTTCCCACCCCTACCCCCCTTCCCACCCCCACCACCCCTTCCCACCCCCACCACCCCCACCACCCCCTTCCCAACCCACCACCCCCACCACCCCCTTCCCCACCCCCACCACCACCTTCCCACCCCCACCCCCACGTTCCCACTCCCACCCTCCCTTCCCACCACCACCACCCCCTTCCCACCCCCACCACCACCTTCCCACCCCCACCACCACCTTCCCACCCCCGCCTTCCCACCCGCACCCCTTCCCACCCCCCCACCTTCCCAATCCATCCTCCCTTCCCACCCCCTTTCCCTCCCCCACCCCCTTCCCACCTCCCTTCCCACCCCCCCTTCCCACCCCCCACACCTCCCTTTCCCACCCGCCACCACAGACCCCACCCCTCCCCTTCCCACCCACCCCACCACACACCCCACCTCCTCTTCCCCCCCACCACCCCACTTCCCACACCCCGCAACCCCCCCCTTCCCACCCTCCTGCCAGCCCCACTCCCCCTTCCCACCCCCTCACCACACCCTCCACCCCTCCCCTTCCCACCCCCCCACCACACCCCCCCCAGCCCCCCCTTCCCCCCTACCCCCTTCACCCCCCCTTCCTGCTCTACCCTCCACTACCCCCTTCCCCACCACCTCCCCTTCCCACCCCTTCCCTTCCCACCCCCTTCCCTTCCCACCCCCTTCCCACCCTCCTTCCCACCCACCCTTTCCCACCCCTTCCCACCCCCCCATTCCCACCCCCCTTCGCACCCCCACCTTCCCCCCCCACCACCCCCGATCCCATCCCCCCACTGCCCCCCCCTTCCCACCCCCCCCATCACCCCTCCCACCACCCCCCCCCTCCCTACTCCCCCCACCACCATCACGCCGTCAGGACTTCAGCCCATCCAGGCCGGAGAATAGCAGGGGCCTGTGAAGCGCCTCGATTGCCCTCTCTGCGGTTTCTCCGACGTGCGCGGCATGGGAGAATCAGCCGTTCCTGCCAGCTGGGAGAATGGCGGGATGGCGTCGGACCTGCGTCACGCGGAAAAATGGCGTAAACATCGATCCTCCGGTACAGCGCGGCATGGGAGAATGGCGCCCATAATCTCAGAGTACGGGGTCGACCATTTAAGACAAAAATAATAATAATTTTTATTAGTGTCACAAGTAGGTATACATTAACTCTGCAATGAAGTTGCTGTGAAAATCTCCTAGCCGCCACACTCCGGTGCCTGTTAGGGTACACTGAGGGAGAATTCAGAATGCCCAATTCACCTAACAAGCACGTCTTTTGGGAGGAAATCGGAGCACCTGGACGAAACCCACGTAGACATGGGGAGAAGACGCAGATTCCCCACAGACAGTGACCCAAGCCGGGAATCGAACCCGGGTCCCTGACGCTGTGGGCAACGTGCTAATGTCATGTGAGAGTACCTTTAAGAAATGGGTGTTTATCGGATAGCTGTAGTGGTGTACCTTTAAGAAATGGGTGTTTATCGGATAGCTGTAGTGGGTGTACCTTTAAGAAATGGGTGTTTATCGGATGACTTCAGTGATGTCAGAGTGTGGGTGGAGCTGGGCTGTCTGCCTTTCACTTTCGTTTTTGAGCAGGCAGCTACAGTGTCTTTTATTTTTGTTTTGAGAGCTGGATAGCTACAGTCAAAGCAAGAAGTTGTATTTGTCTCTCTCTCTGCGCTCTAAAGAATGTCTCCAGATCATTTGGTGATTTAAAAAATAATATCTGTTTATGTAGAGAAGTTAAACCTGATGTCGTTCTGTAAAAAGGGTCTCATGGATGTTGCAAGGAAATATTAAGGGTTACTTCTAGAGTGCTGTATTCTTTGGGGGGATAATTAGTGTTGATAGTTGTTAAGATGTTTACTGTGGGTTTATAAAGTGTTAACTGGTTTCATAAATAAACATTGTTTTTGTTTAAAAATTCTTAGTTCTCTGTTGCACCACACCTGTAAAGTAGGCCCATGTGCTCCCCATAACCAAAATCTATTTAAAGTTATGGTGGCCCCGATCGTGGGCCAGGCCACCCTGATACACTTTGGGGTTCTCTAAACCCTGGCCCGTAATACTAACCACTGTGCTACCGTGCCGCCCATATGAGATGAGGAGGAATTCACTTTCTCAGAGGGTAGTGAGGTAGTGAATCTGTGGAATTATTTACCACAGAGAGGTGTTGAGGCTGGGTCATGAAGTATGTTCAAGACTGAGATAGGCAGGTTTTTAATCAGTAAGCAAATCAAGGCGATAAGGTGGGAAAGTGGAGTTGAGAGTTATATCAGATCAGTATTGATCTCATTGAATGGTGGTGTTGGCTCGATGGGCACATGATCTACTTCTGCTCTTAGGCCTTATGGTCTTGTGTAGTACACCAAAGGAACGCCATTTTCTGCTTCCAATAGTGTAATGGGACTTTATTATTACCAAAACAAACAGGTGCAGCCTCTGTTAAATGGCATGGACTACAGATTGTGGCTGTATTTTGCTGCTGGACTGAACTTGCAGTCTAGATTGATATGGTGTGGGTGTGTTGCTCTGCCCAAAGGCAGGTCCTTGACTCATGCCTGATTGTATTACATCCTGAGCTGTTTTCTTGGCAGTTGTTTTTAAAGTGGTGGTTTGCCAGTGTCTTGCGTTCTGAGGGGCAGGGCAAGGAAGCTGCTCCGAAATGTACCTCAGCTGGAATGGAAATCAAACCTGTTTCATAGAATTTACAGTGGAGAAGGAGGCCATTCGGCCCATCGAGTCTGCACCACCTCTTGGAAAGAGCACCCTACCCAAGGTCAACACCTCCACCCTATCCCCATAACCCAGTAACCCCACCCAACACTAAGGGCAATTTAGCATGGCCAATCCACCGAACCTGCACATCTTTGGACTGTGGGAGGAAACCGGAGCACCCGGAGGTAACCCACGCACACACGGGGAGGATGTGCAGACTCCGCACAGACAGTGACCCAGTGGGGAATCGAACCTGGGACCCTGGAGCTGTGAAGCAATTGTGCTACCCACAATGCTGCCGTGCTGTATTGATGCTATTGAAAAACCACATGCTATAGCCATTCAGTCAACTGAGCTAAGCACCCCCTCCCCCAATCTAGATTTGTGTTTAAATCCTGGAGTTGTGTTCGACCTGCTGGGTTGAAAGCAGAAGTATATTAAAAAAACAGAGCCAAGCTGAGTCATGAGGAGACACCGAGGATGTAACTGATGGTACACACAACACTTTGCAAAGTTTTACATTGTGAAGGCAGCTGCAACCAATTATTGCTTCGAGCATTTTTCTGTATTCCTTTGACAACTGCTTTGCTGATTAAACTCAATTAAATTGAATGTTTTTCTGACTGCAAGCATTTGTGTTTTATTTTTGTGCTGGAAAAGTAATAATTTGCACGCAATTCTTTTCTTTTGATTGCTTAAAATCTAATGTAAGGTTAACTAAAGGCCAAACGTCAATGAAAGCTGATCCATTGCTCCTTTCGCTGCCTGTTTCCTTTCTAATGAAGCCCCGCCAAATTCATCCTGACGTCTTCAAACCGCTGAACGATGAAGTGAAACTGGACTGTATGTCTGACGTTGTGGCAGGTCTAACCTCTGCCTCGGCCTAGCTACATCCCCCACCAAACCTACTGCTGAAACAAATAACGCCGCTGTGCCATCGAATGCATTGTAGACTTGTCTCTTAAACGTCGCTATCGTACCTGCTTCCACCCCCACCCCCCACCCCCGCTCCCCCTCCTTCCCATCCTTCCTGGCAGCACATTCCAGGAACTCACAAACCTCTATGTAAAAAAAACTTGCCTCACCTGTAGTACCTCCCCAACATTGATGTTGCATCTTTCCTGTTCCTGAACTCTACTCATATTCCTTCATTGCATGAGCCCTCTGTGTAGCTGTCCTGTGATATTCTCCTTAACCAGTAATGCAATCCACCACCCCTTTTACACCTCCCTCTATCCCGCCTAAAGCATCAAATTCATGGAATGTTTAGCTGCC
This sequence comes from Scyliorhinus torazame, assembly GCF_047496885.1. Lineage (NCBI taxonomy): Eukaryota > Metazoa > Chordata > Chondrichthyes > Carcharhiniformes > Scyliorhinidae > Scyliorhinus > Scyliorhinus torazame. Next base: position 56,055,291 of record NC_092728.1, read on the forward strand.
AATCCTGTCCCTCCCTCAACCAAGTCTCTTGAATAGCAACATCATAGTTTCAAGTAATAATCCAAACTCTAAGTTTATCAGTCTTACCTGCTATGCTTATCGCGTTGAAACAGATGCACTTCAGGCCACCAGTCCCGTTGTGTTCAGCAACTTCTCCCTGCCTGCTCTTCCTCTTAGTCTTATTGGTCTTAGTATCCAGCTCCCCTGTCTGTCAGGTACCTTTACCTGTCCTCGTGCTCCTTTGCATTTCTACCCCAGCGATTGATGCATAACTGGTGGATGGCTGCTGATATTCAGTAGAGGACTTGCAGATGTCCTCCCAAAATGAATCACCTCACATTTTTCAGGGTTAAATTCCATTGGTCAAAGTTCTGCCCATCTGACCAGCCTGTCTATAATGTCTTGTAATCCCAGGCTTTCCTCCTCACTATTCACCACACCACCAATTTTTGTGTCATCTGTAAACTTAACAGATCACACCCTCCACATTCACAGCTAGATCATTAATGTGCAAACAGCAAGGACCCAATACCGATCCCTGTGGTACACAAGCTACTGCTCTCCAAAACATCCTTCATCTTCTGCCTCCTGTCACTAAGCCAATTTTGGATCCAATTTGCAAAGTTTCCCTGGATTCCATGGACTCTTACCATCTTCGTCAGTCTCCCATGTTGGACCTTGTCAAAAGCCTTACTGAAGTACATGTAGACTACATCAACTGCGCTGCCCTTATCTACTACACACCTCGTCACCTCCTTGAAAAATTCAATTGACATTTTTTTTAGACATGACCTCGCCTTGACAATGCCACGTTAACTCTCCTTGATTAATCCTTGTCCCTCCAAGTGGAGATTATTTCTGACCCTCATACATCTCAACTGGGCCGAGGGATTTATCCACTTTTAAGACCACTAAAACCATTAACACCTTCTCTCACACAATGCTAATCTGTTTGATTATACCACATTCTGCCCTTCATGCTTTCTGTGCCTACATTGTTCTTCTCTATAGTGAACGCAGATGTAAAATACTTGTTTAATAGCTCACCCATGTCTTTCAGCTCCACACGCAGATTGCCACTTGGGTCCCTCATTTCCTTTACCTTTTCTCTGCTTACCTTCTTGCCCTTAGTATACTCATAAGTCTTCTTGGTATACTTATAAAACACCTTGGGATTTTTCTTTATTTTGCCCGCTATTGTTTTTCATGCTCCCACTTCGCTCTCCTAATTTCTTATTTAAGTACCCACTTCACTTTCTATACTCCTCCAGGTTGTCCACCGTTTTGAACCTCCTGTATCTACACTAAGCCACCCTTTTTCCCCTTATCAAATTCTGTATATCCCTTTACATCCAGGGTTCTCTGGACATTTATGGAGTTATCTTATTGAGTTATGGTCACTATCACTGAAATGCTTCCCCACTGACACTCCTATCTTAATTCCATAAAACTATGCCCCTTCTCGTGTAGGGCTTTCTACATGCTGGATCAAAATGCTCTCCTGGATGCACTTTAAGGTGCATTTTCAAAGTGAACAAAGGCTAACACTTCAAACATCCTGGAGAGTAATACTCCTTGCATTACCTAAACATTCCAGCCAAGCCAACGCAATGGCCCAGCCAATTATGAACAAAGGCATCTTGTCAGTCCTAATCTCCAATAACCATGCTAACAGCCCCAGCACTAACTGTTGTAGCACAATGGTTTCAACAAGTGGGAACTCGCTTAGCCTTCCATGAACAAAGAACAAAGGGAATCCTAGCTCCAATTAAACACCTCAAGATATCAGCACTGGGAAAATACATCCTTTGTTCGACATCAAGGAGGAATGGTGGGAGGTGCCACATGACCTCCACTAAGCCGTGAGAACTTGTCATATTGCTATGTGGCACCAAACTCAGGCTGTCACTGTTAGAGCTCCGAAGTAAACAGTGCTCCAGGCAAGCAGCTTGCGCTGTCCACCATCTTACCATCAAATCACTGGCAACAGAAAGACCTCTGGCCCTCATCAAAACTGTACACTATTGAAACATTGGAACCCGTACGTCCAAGACCAACTCACTCTATGTTCCTTCTCCCATTGTGGAAGTCTCGCTCCTGGAAAGTCGGACCTTCCTGCAACAATTAGCCACCCTTCCCTTTGAACAAATACTCTATTAGGTTTCAGATACTGGACTCTGGGCTCATGCTAATCCATGTTTTTGAGACCGGCATCATTGGATAACTTGTGAGAGTGAAGCGAAGTATGTAAGTAACATTATCAATGGGAGAGAAATTGGTGGTGTGGTTAGGAGAAGTCACGTGCAAATGTATTCACTAATCTTGACCATACCTGCATGGTCATTAAACATCTTCCTGCATTTCTTCCAGGTCCCTGGGTCCAAATCTCGGTGAATGTCCAATTCACCTAACAGCACGTCTTTTGGGACTTGTGGGAGGAAACCGGAGCACCCGGAAGAAACCCACGCAGACAAGGGGAGAATGTACAGACACCGCACAGACAGAGACCCAAGCCGGGAATCGAACCTGGGACCTTGGAGCTGTGAAGCAACAGTACTAACCACTGTGCTACCGTTGACTTCCATGACAAAGGTGTACAGTCCTCTCTCTGTTTTTGTTCTCTATTTCCTTTCTCTTCAATTTCAGCATGGGTGGACAACAGCAGCCTCCTTTAATTAAATGCAGCTTTCTCTTATGATGAACAGACTGTCTTTAAGAGCAGGAGGCTAGCTAGAAGATGTGAATGCCTTGCACACTGTTGGACCACCAGTTGTGCAGGGAGCTAACCAGCAGCACACCTTGTGGTGGGCTGAATACATAAATTATAGAACGGAGAAGCAAGGATGTAGATTACGTGCAGGAATGCATTATGGGTTTAACTTGTTTGCAATAACTCCTATCGTAAGTCACATCACGTTTGACCAACTTAACACTATGGCAAGAAAGTGCACTTGAAATGATGAATTCAGAAAGTTTATTCACCATTAAAAATGTATTAAGTCAGATAAAGAACAAAGTATCAATCAACAGCAATTATCAGTAATTAAGAGTAAGAGGAGAAAGCTTAACTTAAACAATTGGAACAGATATCTAACCACCCTTCACACACCAGTCATAAAGTAACAACTCCAACAACATTGAAGACAGTTCTCAGCACCTCTCCAGAAACATCACTCTCTTCCCTCTCCCTCGCTCTCAGCCTCAGCCTCTGTCCGTCGTCGCTCCTCAAAATGGGGACCCATTTTCAAACCTTAAAATATTGAAAGCCCATCTTAGCAAATTGTTGTAAAAATGGCCAACTGTTCTATTATTTTGTCAATAATAAAATAAGAATCAGTCAATTCGTTTTTAGCTCTTTACACATATTCCCTTAGCTTTAAGACACAATTTTTCTGGGTCGGCGTCGCATGAATCGCCCCAAGCCCGGCGATTCTCCGACCCGGCCCCGGGGTCAGAGAATCCCACCCCAGATATCTCATATGACCTTTTATTTCTCTCATAATAATTTCTTTCATTTCCTCCTCCACTTATTTCATTTCTTTCACCACTCAACTGTGGTAATCTCGTGATTGCTATCTCTGTAGTTTTACAGTGAGTGTTCTATTCATAGATTATTGAGCATAATTCCCAAACCTACCACCTTGGAAACATTTTGCACTAGACCACTCTGTCCCTTTTAAATGGGATCCTGGTTGGCTTGGCCCCTCAATTGCAGCAATGCCCCTTCTGGCAGATGGTGGCGTTACAAGGCTGTCCGTGTCCTAAGGACTCTCCAGCAGACATCCATGCCTCAATTGCATTGGATTCAGTCTGACTCCAGGGACTCGGGTAAGATATCCCAGGGCTTTACTGACTTTGGGGTATAAATATCTTCGGAATGATGTCTTAAAAATAGGTTGGTTCTTCACTATTGATGTGGATTTCAGGGTCACATGTCAGGAACACTCATGTAGAACACAGAGACGGTTAGCAAAGACCCATGGTGACTTGCTAACATCCTAATAATAATAATCTTTATTATTGTCACATGTAGGCTTACATTAATACTGCAATGAAGTTACTGTGAAAATCCCCTAGTCGCCATACTCCTGTGCCTATTCGGGTACACTGAGGGAGAATTCAGAATGTCCAATTCAGCTAATAAGCATGTCGTTCGGGACTTGTGGGAGGAAACCGGAGCACCCGGAGGAAACCCACACAGACACAGAGACAGCATGCAGACTCCACACAAACAGTGACCCAAGTAGGAATCGAACCTGGGAAGCTGGCACTGTGAAGCAACAGTGCTAACCACTGTGCTACCGTGCCGCCCCTTGTCTTGTCTCTCTCACTTTATCATATATGTTTGTGTAAGAAATGTCCAGAGATTGTAAATTGGCAACCAGAACATCTGCAGATGTCAGTAGGCGATAGATATTGGGCTCTGCATTTTCCTTCAAACTTGTTGAGCAGGCAGTTAAAATAATAGTTTTTACATGATCACCAGCCAACTCTGCATAACTCTGCCTGAAATCTGACTGCTGTTTGTTCACAATTAGGGTGTCATCCCCATCACCAACTTTCCAAGATCCTGGACATAAGTCTATATTTTGATACGAGAAAGCCGTGTTGACCTCTCTTCCTGCCTTGTAGTCTGAACGTCAGGATCTTTAACTATGGTCGTGCTGTTTATTGCAATGTGGTTTTTTTTATCAAACACATTCGACAGTGGCTGAGTGTGGAAGTCACCACTGATGTATATAGTGTATATATAGGATGTTGATATAGGTGCTTTACGGTAAGGCCCCTATACTACAGGTACAGGGGTAGATCCCTGCCTGCTGGTTCTGCCCAGTAGGCAGAGTATAAATATGTGTGCACCCAGTACAGCAGCCATTTCGTCAGCTGCTGTAGGAGGCCACACATCTCAGTGTAATAAAGCCTCAATTATATCCGACTCTCGTCATTGTGTAATTGATCGAGCATCACTGAGCGCATTGCACCCAAACCTTAGGGTCTGACGGAAAACCTGAGTGGGATTTCCATGACAAATTACAATGATTAAATTATCCCATCTCTCCAACTCTTCTTCAAACTCATATTTTTGATTCACAACGAGAATGGTCTATCTCTGCTCTCGCTTCCTTCCGACGCTCCCGCAATGAAGCCTGTGAGTCACGACAATTCCAGTTTAAGACATATAATTTCCTCCTCGGCTAGTAAAAGTCTCTGCTTATAATCTTCTCCTTTCGCAACTGTCTCATGAGCCGACTATTCGAACAACACTGATTGTTTTGAGTGGAGTTCTCTTTCATGATCTAACTGCTCTGCTACCTGTTCAGAGTGGAGTTCTCTCTCTTGCTCCAGCTCTTCTGAACAGACTTTCATCTCTTTCTCTTGCTGTTCTGAATAGAATGTTCTCTCTTTTTCTAATTCTTTCCCGAGCTCAATGGATTTCTGTTCTTAGTCTTGGATAATAACATCACTTCTGAGAATTGAACAATCTGCGCCATAGTGTAAAAGATCCAAACATTTTGATAACTTCCATATCTCACTGTTAATCTTAGATTGGATAAAATCAACCACTTCCTTGAATCAAGCAATGTCTGATTTAAATAAGCACTCAGGATGTAACAACCCAAACTTTTTTTCGGATAAACAATCTAGCTTAACTGAGACGATGCGGAAGATTTGTGCCTCATCTTACTCTATTATTGCTCATTGAATGTTTCCAAACGTGTAGCGTTATCAAGTGTTATCACTAAAGTGCTCAATCTTCGTCACTTCTGAGCCGGCGGTCACCAATTTAGAAGATTTATAGGCTTAACTTATTTGCAATAACCCCTCTTGTCGTAAATCACATCAGGTTCTGGAAATGTAACCAGAAGGCAAGAAAGAGCACTTTAAATGATGAATTCAGAAAGTTTATTAACCATTCAAAAGGTAACAATTCAGAAAAAGAGTGAAGTATCAATCAACAGTAATTATCAGTAAGTAACAGTAAGAGGAGATAGCTTAACTTTAACAACTGAACAGATATCTCACCACACTTCACACACCAGGTCATAAAGTAACAACTCCAAAAACAATGAAGGCAGTTCTCAGCACCTCGCCATTAACATCACTCTCCTCTTTTCTCTGCCTCTGTCCATCCCACTCATCAAAATGGCTTCGCGAGACCCTTTTGTTGTATCTTAAAACATTGAAGACCCACATTAGCCAATTGTTGGAAAAACAGCCAATTGGTCTATAACTTGTCAAGGATAAAATAAGAATTTGCCCATTAGTTTTTAGTTAGTTACACATATTGCCTTAGTTTTAAGATAATGCTTCTACCCAAAGGTTGGGGCAATCTACCGGCTTCATCGCGCCGGGCGAAAAACGACCCTGCCGGTTAGATAGTGGGAGAGGCTGAAATCGGGAACCACGACAGGTGCAGATTGGTTTCCAATCTAACCTGCCCGCTCCCGTTGGTGAGATCCAGACCCGCCACGGCATGGCGCGAAACCAATAATCACCAATTAAGCCCAATCTCCAGACCATTAACGGGAAGGGCTCCCCATCGAATGGTCACCCGTGATCGAACCGCCTCCCCAGCGAGTGGTTCTGCGGGTGTCGTTTAGTGCACCTATTTAAAAACATTAAGCTAGCGGAATGGCTTCTTTGGGGATCCGAGGAGGTGAGAAGCCATCTTCGGAATCGAACAGTCAGCTCGGGGGTGATGTGTTGGGTGCTCTGGATCCGTGGAACACAAACAGGCCACCAACACTTAAAATAGTGCAACACTATTTTATTAAGTTAGAAACTGTTGAACATACTTTCACTGTGTGTTAACACGATGTTAGATTAAACTAAAGACCTATGCCTGTCCTAACCAGTCTATGCACTCAGCACATGGTGAAGATCTGTGCTGTAAGCTGGAAGCTCTGTCTTTCTGAGAGGCTGCATCCCGAATGAGCGGGAACTCTGATGCCCTCAGTCTATATAGTGAGTGTGCTCTAACTGGTGATTGGCTGCGGTGTTGTGTGTGTTGATTGGTCTTGCTGTGTGTCCATCAGTGTGTGTGTCTACACCATGATATACTGGTGTATATTATGACAGGGGGCACTGGGCCGCTGGTCAATGCATTGGGCGGGGGGTAGTAGGCGAGTCTCCAGGGGGGACAAGCTCCGTCGGATGGTGGACCACCATTTGCGGGGGGGTCGCTCCTGGACTGGAGGGGGTGCTGGGTCTGCGTCCGTGGGCCCAACATCCCACATCCTGGATCATTTATACACACAATGGGGGCGATTCCACTGCTGCCGGTCTGTCCCACCGAACACTGCCATGACAGGGCCCTGTCTGTGGCAATATGGTGAAGATCACTTTAACTCCCACTGACCGCAGTGGTCATTGGCCGCAGAGCTGAAGGAAATTGCTAATAGTGAATTGGCAATTCTAGTAATGTGACCACTTGCTCCCAAGTGGATTCCCGTGGGTAGGCATGTGGACCAAGGGGGGAACCAGTGCCCGTTCTAGGTAACGTTACCAGCAGGTATTTGGGGTACAGGGTCTGGGGTCCGATGCCAAGGAGTCACTGCTGCGGCTGAGGGTGTATGTGCAGGGCGTGCTGGTTGAGGGATGGCAGTGATGTGAGGGTGGCTTGTGCCTAAGGTACCCGCAGGTCCGGGGTGGAAGCCATTGCTGATCATCTGCTCCTTATACTGTCCAATTCTTTACAGATATCACGTGATGGATGGTATTGTGGACCCCATGGAAGTTGCCAGCATGGTGCTGCTGGCAGGCTAGACAGCCAGATGCCGGAGGTGGCAGTGGCATATGCGTTGACAGACGCTCTAGACAGCAGCCGATGAGCAGAGGCTCTCCCCACATCCTGAGGACCTGGTCGCCCATCAGACCAGCGAGGGACCCAGAGGGGGAGGCTGGCACAGGCATCACTGGTCATTCGAAATGATGTCAGAAAGCATATGCCACAGGAGGCTTTGCCCCAACAAGGAGATGGTGCGGAACCTGTGCCATGTCCTTGTGGGCTTTGCACCATATGGGGAAGGAGAATACCCACTCCCAGTGACCATCAGGATCACCACAGCCCTGAACTCCTACTTCCCGGGTTCATTCCAGGGTTCGAGCAGGCACTTGTGTGGTATTTCCCAACCAACAGCCCAAGGTGCATCCATAAAGTCACTGGTGCCCTGGGCAGCTAACTACATAAAATCTGATGGGACCAAGCCCATCAAGATGCCCGGGCAACAGGATTGTCTGCCATTGTTGAGGTGCCCGAAGTCCAGCGGGTAATAAATGGCATGCCGCCTTACGCACATCAGCGCTGGTTTATGAGGTGGCATGACTGTGTGTTGTCTGGGGTTTGCTTTGCGGGACCGGTTTAAGTGCTGCTTTCCCTCGTTAGCGGGCAGCTGCCAGGCACGGTGCCGGCGAAACAGCAATTTGTGGCGTGAAGGTCTTGGGGCATCATTAAGTGGCCTAATTAATGTTAGATACTGGTGACGGCCTAGCCAGGTTGGCCATCGGGAAATACCCAGATATTCCTGCTCCCGACCACACTTCGAATTAATTTGGTTAGATCGCGCCCCATGTCTCTTATCTCAAGGCAGGCCTTGATCTCAACCAATAATTGGTCAACATAGCTGTCTGTTGTTTGGAGTTGGGGTCCTTTAGACAAAGGCCGGTCCTTCTCTTCGGTAAGGTTCACATCCGTGTTATCTCTTTATTCTGTCTCACAAGAAACACACATTAATCCTTTCTATCACAGGACTTTTGTGATGAACGGTTACTGCCTGGTCATCATGTAAGCTGATGTCCCCTTTAAGACCGGGCTTGGAACCCTGGGGACACCGCCTCTGGCTCCGCCCATCTGTGAGCCATATATAAGGGGCTGCCTTGTGGGCTGTGCAGCAGTTAGCACACGTCTCGGCTCTAGCATAGTCTATTAAAGCCTTCTTTACCGCTTACACTCTGAGCGTCGTTATTGAGGGGACTAATTTAATAGACTAAACTAGATCAGAATGGACGCAGGCCTAAAACCAGGGAAGCTCAACCTGGAGGCAGGGACATCTGAGGCAAAGGACATTTTAAAATACTGGCTGCGGTACTTTGAGGCCTACCTGGACTCCGCAGAGATTCCCATCATGGGGCCACGCAAGCTGAGCCTACTCCACGCCCGGGTGAGTCACAGAATCTCCGCCACGCTCAAAAAGGCGAGGACTTATGAAGAGGCGGTCGAGTTACTCCGCAAGCGGTTTGTCAAACCCATCAACGAGGTACACGCCAGGCATCTGCTCTCTACCTGCCGGCAGCGCTCGGGGCAATCGCTAGACGAATTCGTCGAGAAACTCACCGCACTTGCGAGGGACTGTGACCATCAGGATGTGACAGGGGAAGTCCATATGAACCTGCACATCAGAGACGCTTTCGTGTCCGGCATCCGCTCGACCTACATCCGGCAGCGGCTGCTCGAAAACGGGGCAAAAGACCTCCAGGACACACTAACGCTCGCCTCCTTGCTGGAAGTGGCCCGACATAACTTGGGTACGTACCCCGCGGACTCTGCGAGCCCCCCCCGGACTTCCTCAGACTCAGCCGTATTATAGGCCTGCGCCACGCGGCAACCTACTCACCATGGGGGCACACCGTGCTACTTCTGCGGACAGGGCCAGCGTCCACGCCCATGCTGCCCAGCCCGCGCTGCGATCTGCAGCGACTGCGGGAAGAAGGGGCATTTTGCAAGGGTCTGCCTGGCCAGACCCAGGGGCCAGAAAAACAAAGGACAGCTGGCCAGAAAATCAGGCTCTCAGGCCCGCAGGCCTCGCAATGCGGCCCCGACATGCCCCCTTCTGATGCGTCATCAGCCTCGTGTGAATCATGGGAGCGGCCATCTTGTCGGCGGCCATCTTCTCGACCCGACACGTGCGACCGACGGCGGCGGCCATTTTACGAGTCCGACTCGGCTGAGGACTCAGACTACCCGCGAGTGGGTGCGATCACCCTCGACCAAACTCGGCCAAAACACCTGCAGAACTCTATGGTGCAGGTCCAGGTCAACGGGCGCGACACTGCATGCCTCTTCGACTCTGGGAGCACGGAGAGCTTTATCCATCCTGAAACAGTAAGGCGCTGCTCCCTACGCACCCATCCCACATCCCAAACCATAGGCCTCGCATCTGGGTCCCACTCGGTACAAATCAACGGCGACTGTATTGCAGATCTCTGGATCCAGGGCGCCAAATACACCCGTTTCAAATTTTATATCCTCCCTCACCTCTGTGGCCCCCTACTGCTCGGACAGGATTTCCAGTGCAGCCACCGAAGCCTGACACTGAAGTTCGGCGGACCCTTGCCCCCCCTCACGGTGTGCTGCCTTGCGACACTGAAAGTCGCACCCCCCTCGCTATTCGTGAACCTCACTCCCAACTGTAACCCAGTCGCCACCAGGAACCGGCGCTACAGTGCCCAAGATATGACTCTTATCAAGTCAGAGGTCCAGCGTTTACTGGGAGAGGGGGTCATTGAGGCTAGCAACAGCCCTTGGAGAGCGCAAGCGGTGGAAGTCCGGTCCGGGGAGAAGAAACGGATGGTCGTGGATTATAGCCAGACCATAAACCGATTCATGCAGCTTGATGCGTACCCCCTTCCTCGCATCGCGGAAATGGTAAATCGGATCGCCCAATATCGAGTCTTTTCCACGGTTGACCTCAAATCCGCCTACCACCAGCTCCCCATCCAACCAAAAGGCCGCCCCTATACTGCCTTTGAAGCAGCCGGCCGGCTCTTCCACTTCCTCAGGGTCTCCTTCGGTGTCACAAATGGGGTCTCCGTCTTTCAAAGGGTGATGGACCAAATGGTGGACCAGCACGGTTTGTGGGCTACATACCCGTTCTTGGACAATATCACCATCTGCGGCCATGACCAGCAGGACCATGCCGCTAACCTCGAAAAGATCCTCCAGACCGCCCGAGCCCTTAACCTGTCCTATAACGAGGAAAAATGCATTTTCCACACCACCCGGCTAGCCATCCTCGGCTATGTCGTAGAAGACAGGGTCCTAGGTCCCGACCCCAACTGCATGCGCCCCCTTAAGGAACTCCCTCTCCCCCGCAGCTTCAAGGCCCTCAAACGGTGCTTGGGGCTTTTCTCTTATTACGCCCAGTGGGTCCCCAAGTATGCGGACAAAGCCCGCCCGCTCATAAAGACCACCATTTTTCCCCTCTCGGCTGAGGCTCAATTGGCCTTTAACCGCATCAAGGCCAACATCATCAAGGCCGCTATGCATGCGGTGGACAAACCATTCCTTTCCAGGTAGAGAGCGATGCATCAGACATCGCCATGGCTGCTGCCCTCAATCAGGAAGGCAGACCAGTAGCGTTCTTCTCCCGAACCCTCACCGCCTCCGAGGTTCGACACTCTGCAGTCGAAAAGGAGGCACAAGCCATTGTGGAGGCTGTGCGGCACTGGAAACACTACCTTGCCGGTAGGAGGTTTACCCTCGTTACCGACCAACGGTCAGTCGCCTATGTGTTTGATAACACGCAACGGGGCAAAATAAAAATTGATAACATTTTGAGGTGGAGTATCGAACTCTCCACCTACACGTACGATATCAAGTATTGTCCAGGGGAGCTCAACGAGCTCCCAGATGCCCTGTCCCACGGCACATGACCACAATGACCTCTGCCACCTGGGGGTCACCCGGCTCTTCCATTTTATCAAGTCCTGCAACCTACCTTACTCAACCAAGGAGGTCAAGGCCATGATCAGGGTCTGCCAGATCTGTGCGGAGTGCAAACCGCACTTCTACCGGCCAGATAAGGTTCGGCTCATGAAGGCCTCGGGTCCCTTTGAGCGACTGAGCGTGGAGTTCAAGGGGTCCCTCCCATCCACCAATCGTTGTGCCTATTTCCTCACCGTTATAGATGAGTTCTCCCATTTCCCATTCGCCATTCCCTGCCTTGACATGACCTCAGCCACGGTGATTAAGGCACTGCACAAAATCTTCACTCTGTTCGGTTTCCCCACTTATATCCACAGCGACCGGGGTACATCGTTCATGAGTGATGAACTGCGTCAGTATCTGCTCAGCAAAGGTATCGCCTTGAGCAGAATGACCAGTTATAACTCACGGGGAAACGGGCAAGTGGAGAGGGAGAACGCGACAGTGTGGAAGGCTGTCCTTCTGGCCCTAGGGTCGAGAAGTCTCCCAACTACCCGCTGGCAGCAGGTCCTACCCGATGCCCTACACTCCATTAGGTCACTCCTCTGCACGACCACGAATGAGACCCCTCACAACTGATTGTTTGTCTTCCCCAGGAAGTCTAACTCCGGGGTCTCGCTTCCACCTTGGCTGATGGCTCCGGGACCTGTTCTTCTCCGGAGGCACACGAGGAGCCATACAACGGACCCCCTGGTTGAAAAGGTCCGACTGCTCCACGCCAACCCCAGTTACGCCTACGTTGAGTACCCCGACGGCAGGCAAGATACAGTTTCCCTCTGGGATCTGGCACCCGCTGGATCCCCCACTCCAGACGCCCCTTCCTACGCCGCTCCCCTGCAGGACCTGGCGCCCCCTACAACACCCCCCCTTCTGGCTCTACCCCCCGTTGATGAGCACCTACCATGCGCCCCCCCCTAGCGCCCCCCCTTTACACACCCCGCCGGCACCACAGAGGGTACCACAACTTAAAAGTTGATATTAATAATTAAGTGTTAACAATATGCTTACAATTACATAAGTTATAAACATTTGTGTTCCAAATTACATTTCAAGCATTTCCAACATATTTATTGTCATAATATCCACTCATGTATATAATGAGGTGCAGACAGGCAGTGATTTACACACAAGATGACCAGTAAACACACAACACAGTGCAACCAATCACCAGACAGGACACTACCACGATAAAGCCAGAGGGCACTAGGTTTCCCGCTCTCTCGGGACCCAGCCACTGAGACAGTCAGAGTCCACAAGCTAGCAAGTGCAAACACCATGCGGTAGCTAGTAAGTCTGGTCAGGCTACTACAAGGTCTCCAGTCAGTTCAGTATAGTGTCGAACCACAGCTGAATATGTACATCAGTTCTATCGTTGAATAAAACAGTGTTGGTTCTTCTCCAGTGTTAGACGTCTGTTTCTAGCTTCCCTGCATCGAGTGCAGTCCACATCGAACCTACCTGCCTAACGTATCATTTATTAATGAATTACTTATTCTTTAATTGTCTCGCAATTAAGGCCTACTTAACTAATCCGGCTGGGTTCCAGTAATGGCGTTTAGTTTTTATTAAAATGGCTTCCATTAGTTTCCGCTAAGTGCATATTAATTCAAGCTACAAAATGACTATCACACTAAGACAAATGATTTTCAATGTACCGACAGTTGAGGGTGAAAAATATTTTGTCAATAGGCTGCCCACCAACTGTTGTGAATCATGACTCATATCCCAAAACTCGGCGTTAACAATATTTCCTCCCAAGCCATTTTGGTACCTGATCTGTTGAATTATAATCTGAATCATGAAGTGACACAAATGTTAACCGTGAACCATGGCTACATTTGAGCCGTATTGTATATCAACAAGTTCAGGAGGAATTATGATGATAATCTCTAAAAGATGGTGGGCGCGATTCTTCCAAAACGTTTCTCAGTTTGGTAGTGAGCGGGAACTGTCACAGGCTTCCCGGAGCTCAGCCCGGCGAGACCGTCATCGCAATACATCGTTAATTGGTCCACTTAAGGAGGACCCATGGGCTTCACAACGCAAATGAAGGCTCCCTAACCAATTCTCCAGGACCGCGCTCGACAACTCTCCCACTAACAAGGTTGAGCAGCACATAAACTGCTCTTGCACAGCCAAACCCACTCAGCTCACTGCCATAGCGCTGAGACGACCGGCCCCACGAGTCAGGGATGGAGACCTGGGGAGGCTCCCAGAGGCTGTCGAGGCCAGGAGGGGTGTCCTCTTCCCCCAAGGGTCTTGTAGAGGGAGGCACAGGGCAACCAGTGCCACCTGGGATAAAGTGACAGCGGCCATCACTAGGAAGACTGGTACCCAGTGCTGCAAGAAGGTGAATGATCTGCAGCGGACCGAATGGGTGAGTTGGCACCGCACACCCCCATGAGACTGCACCTGGCACAGCCCACACGTGTGGTGTTCTTTGTGTTGCTTATTTAGGATGGAGCATGTAGTGTTCCACAAAAACCACAGTGTAGCTTTTATTTAAACAAAGCTATGATTTTATTTACACAACTAAACTGAGTTACGGCACTTAGTCCTTTAGAATACAGAATTGATCAATAGCTGACTGCACATCTACTGCTCTTCTCACTAACTGGTTTATCTATAATCTAACCTTCTCACACTAACTGCTCTTATGACCTTAACTAGCTGCCTCCTCCATACACTCCACCCCTAAGGTCTAGCATCACTGCTTTATATAATAGTATCTGCAGCTCCCTCTAATGGCTATTCATGGTCCTACATTAATCCCTATAATGCTGATAGTTATGATAATACTGCAACACTTAGTGTGAGCCGTGGCCTGGCCCATCCATGTCAACCACGCCGCCCCTCCCGAAACCCCTCCTTGAAACCTTCTTCCCCTCCCTCACCCCAAGCCCACTCCCCAACCAGCCCTCTCAAAAATTCCCCCTCTCCTCTGCAGTGAACTGCCCATGCAGCTAACGATGTCCTCTCTGTGTCTCCGCAGGAGAAGTTGCCCACAACTGTCAGGAGGGGGCCCAGGCTGACGGCGGGGTGCCAGACATCAGAATCCTCACTAACTTCAAGAAACGGACCCTGGAGGTTACAAGGGTGACCGAGGATAGAACGGTTACCCTGGAGGTCAGCACATGCTGCAGAGGCGAGGATCCACCAAACGGACTGCCACACAAGTTCTTATTGCCCTACAAAATGATCCGTCCTTCCCACTGACATGTCCATTCTCCCGCAGGTCCTCCAGCCGATGGCGCTGGTCCATCCGGCGTTGTCATCCCATCCCCCCCACGCCTCCCAGGAGAACACCTCTTAGGAGAGCTCAGAAGATGTCACCATAGATGTGTTACAGGTTTCACCCCATCCTCCATCTCACCCAGGCGAGACAGCCGTCAGAGGTCTGCTGGATCCCAGGACCCAGCTGAGTCCCAGATAGAGGCTGAGCCTCTGGAACAGGTTTACCTGAAGCTGATGCAAACGTTAGGGTGCAGATGTGACATTCAGAGGGGGATGCCAGCGACCCTCCAGCAGGTTCATAACTGATTGCAGGAGATGGCACCCGCAATGCATGGCACCGAGGCAAACACCGAGGGTGGCGACGGCAGTGGAGAGCCTGGTGCACAACTAATGAGTGGAGGTTTCCAAGGCATGGCGCAGTCAGTGACAGCCATGGCTGAGGGCCTCTGTACACTGCCAAACACGCTGGGGGATGTGACCCAGTATCAGGCAGCCCTTGATGAGGCGCTACATGACAGGCCCCAGTCTCATATGGGAATAGCCGAGGTGCTGCAGGTGGGCATTGCCTTGGAACTGCAGAGCATGTCCCAGTCACTGAGGAACATCTCCGAGGGCGGCGACACCATGGTGCAGACACTGGGGAGCTGCCCGGGCTGGCAGGGCCAGATGATGCACGTGCGACCCGGGCTAGATCCAGACTCCCCAGATCCAGCCCCACCCCAATGGCAGACCACCTCGGCCGAGGTGGTCCATCCCCCCCCCCCCCTCCCCCCCCCCAAGCCTCTCCAAGCACAGGGGCAGCAAGCTCCCCATAGCAACCCTTCCGCCAGGTTAACATTGTTAGAAAGGAATAATAATCGGCGTCAGCGTGACCACTTGCTGGGGAGACAACTGAATCCCGGGTTGGCTTCCATTAACTGTGTGGAAATAGGGCTTAAGTGGTGATTATTGGTCTCTTGCCATGCTATGCCAAGATCATGCTTTTGCCGGGAACGGGCCGGTTGCATTGCAAAGGGTTTGGCACCAAACATGGTTCTCACTTTTGGCCTCTCCCACTATTCACTGGCCTCGTCTTGCTCCCCTCGAGGCCACTGAATTGTGCCCAGGAGAGAATGTAGACTTTAGATCAGAAACAAAAGCAATAAGACCATTTCTGAACATGGGTCATTGTTGCCTACAGCATAGAATGAACACAACACTAGGAACAGCCACACCTTTTGGGCAGAAGTGATTTTGGTTTCCTGCAGGAGTTTGCATGAATTGTTGAACTGTGGCAGTAAGAGACTACAAGAATGCACCCGGGACAAAGACCAGGATAGGACAAAGCCAACGCTAGCCCATTTGAAAAGTAGATATCAGATGAGATGGTCGGGGAAGTTGTGATTGGATGACACCAAGCATGAGTTGAAGAACTTGAAGACCATTGGAGAAAAGAAAGACAGGCATCGATTCTTGTGGTTTGAAGAACCTAGGTTTTCTTATCTAAAGTCTACATACCTAAGGAACCTAGGAAGGAATGAGTTTGAGTAAAAGAAAGTTCACCAAGATCTCATTTCAAAATATTGAGATTGAAGAGAGAGAAGTGAACATTTGTATTATGTTTCCTTGACAAACGCCAAAACACGAATCAAGCCGTCCAATTGTTCAACACAAGCCTTCTATGAGTCATATTTGAAATGAAACAAAATTGAATCTTTAAGCAGTTATCTGAAGCAGTTTGATTTTGGCAGAGGGTTTAGTGCACAGGGCAGATTCCTTTTGGGTGCATTTAGCAGGGTGTTTCCCGGTGCTGAACAGCGGCGAGGATGACCCCGCTATTGAACGGGTCTCTGTTTCTTTTTTGGGGCCTCGGTGAGAAATAGCCCACAAAGGCCACATTTAGACCCATTTCCTGCACAAATGAGCTCCCTACCTTGGCCACCTGGAGCCCACTCCCCCCAACCACTATGCCCCAACTTACCAATTGGGGGCTCTTGAACCCCCCCCCCTTCACCCAACTCATAAGGGTGAAGACCCCAGTCCCACTCTTTGGGGTTGGTAAAATGCCAGCCTGGTGCCCTGGCAGTGCCACCTGGACATCCTATCATTTCTAGGGTGGCACCCAGGTGGGACTTCCAGGGTGCCCAGGTGGCATTGTCAGAGTACCACTCTGCCTAGAGCTCAAACACCAGGAGACTCCGATTCCCCCCAAGTGCTGTTACATCTGGTCCACCTTTGTGGCGTTCAGTGTTAAACAGGGCGCAGTCGATGTCTCTGAGACGAGACGTTCACTACCGCGCCTAGGGTAACTCGGGCGTAGGCATATTCAAGTGAGCCTAACTACTCATTGAATATGCAAATATGGTTCACACCCAGTAAGTGAGGGACCCAGATCACAACACCTCACGAGATCTCTTAACGAGGCCTCTCGCGCGATTTACTGGCCTCCATGCATCTGGAGTCGGACGGGACGAGGCCATTAGATTGCGTCCAAACACTCTGACTGATTCACTCACTCACAGCAGCATTGATGTGGAGATGCCGGCGTTGGACTGGGGTGAGCACAGTACGAAGTCTTACAACACCAGGTTAAAGTCCAACAGGTTTGTTTCGATGTCACTAGCTTTCGGAGCGCTGCTCCTTCCTCAGGTGAATGAAGAGGTCCTCTTCATTCACAGCAGCATGTCACATTGTTTGGGACTTTAATATTTTGCAGTGTGACAGTACCAAATTCTTTGTTGAAGCATGAAATCAAGCAATGTAATTAATGCCAGCTCGTGGCCACATTTAAAATGTAATCACTGTACTTTCAGTTAATGGGAAGCATCACGCTGGTGGGCTAATGTCACACCAGCATGCCTCAATATTATTCCA
The DNA here is from genome assembly GCF_047496885.1 of Scyliorhinus torazame. Taxonomy (NCBI): domain Eukaryota; kingdom Metazoa; phylum Chordata; class Chondrichthyes; order Carcharhiniformes; family Scyliorhinidae; genus Scyliorhinus; species Scyliorhinus torazame. The sequence goes on from NC_092728.1 coordinate 56,073,082, forward strand.
CACACATCTCAAACAAGATGAACAAAACAGGAGCATTCAACCCTGAATTCAACACCATGGGCCCGATTGTCAAATATTCTCCTGTGAAAACCAAGTTACACATGTTCTGTTAATTTTCAGCTCAGTTGTTGATTTTTGTTTTTTACACGTTTAATTGAAGAAGTTAAAAATATGCAAGTCCGCCATTTGCATCATTCTCTGTGTCGCCATGAAGAATGAACAGCTTTCACAACTTGATATCACAAAAAGGAAGTCTTGCATTTTGTTCAACACCTCAGCTCCAAGATGGTACCTTTGGCAAGTCTGCTCTCCTTAGTCCTGCACTGTCAGCCTAGAATTTGCACTGAGCTGGACTGGGGGCTTGCACCCGTCAGACTTTCAGACTGAAAATTCAGAGGCAAGAGTGAGATCACTTATATTTAAGACTTATTTTTGACAATGAAAAGTGGTTCTTGAAGTTTCTGACTGAAAATGTATTTTAGAAATTCCTTCTCATCTTCATCTGAAATGAGGGAACCGTTATTTTGAAACTGTGCTCCTTAATAGTAGATGTTCGATGAGGGTCAGCATTTTCTCAGAATCTATCCTGTCAAGCCTCCTCTGAATCTTTGCATGTTTCAATAAGATCAAGGCGAGAATTGGCCGGCCACTGGAATTCTATATTCCCGCCGGCACTGCACCACCCCCCCCCCACCGCACCCCCCCCGCACCCCACCCCCGGCCCCCCTCCCCCCCGCCCTGGGTTTCCTGGTGGCGTGGGGTAGATTCAATGGGAAGTATAAATATTGACAAGAATCCTGCCGCAAGCGAATGGTGCGTTGCCGAGAAACGCACGGCTGATGTACAGCGGAATCCAGCCCCAAATCAAATTCTCCTCAACTCCAATGAGTACTGACCCAACCTGTTCTTTTTTTTAAATAAATTTAGCGTACCCAATTCTTTTTTTCAATTAAGATTCAATTCTTTTTTTTTTAATTAAAGGGGCACTTTAGCGTGGCCAATTCACCTACCCTGCACATCTTTTTGGGATGTGGGGTTGAGACCCACGTAGACACGGGGAGAATGGGCAAACACCATACGGACAGTGACCTGGGGCCGGGATCGAACCAGGGTCCTTGGTGCCGTCAGGCAGCAGTGCTAACCACTGAGCCACGCTGTTCCTGGCCCAACCTGTTCAACCTTTCCCTATACCTCTATCAGCAACTAGCACGCACCTGGCAGTCAAGCTGCCAGATAAACCCTTGCGGGTATGCCTGCAGCCTGGTGGGGTGGGGGTTCCTTTCTGCTTGTGCAACGTGTGCCCAATGGAGACCCCCACTGGCTGCCAGGACTACCCGCATGAGAAGGCACCCTCCTGCCCTTTATATCACTCATCCTCCCTCGCTTGAGCCTGCCTCACTGGCCCTGGTGAGCCTGCGTCACAAAACTGTGTTCTGGAACTCCAGTGACAATCCATCTTCTGGGGCCTGCTGCAGTACTGACAGTGGCCAGCAGTCCTGGCAGTGCTGCCAGTACTGGAAAGCTGCCTGTCTTTGATTGGCCAGCTGTGCTCAGATGTGAGACATGTGCCCTACAGGACCTCAAACCCCTGTAAGCAGCCAGCAGACTGCCTGAAGGGGATTTTATCCTATCGTGGCTCCTTGAAATGGCCTTGGCAGAGTTTCCACCAGCTCTCTAATTGTTAGACAAATTCATTGCTTTGGTCATTAAATTCTTCATGTGGAGTCACAACTGTCATAATATCCACTCATGTATATAATGTGATGCGGACAGGCAGTGATTGACACACAGGATAACCAATGAACACACACAACACATAACAACCAATCACCAGACAGGCCACCACCAGTATAAAGCACACAGAGCATTAAGATTCTCTCTCTCTCTGCAGGACACAGCTCCTGAGACAGTAAGAGTGCACAAGCCAGTGAGCACTATCACCATGAGGTAGAGAGTTAGTCTGGTCAAGCCAGTAGGAGGTTATCAGTTAGACTGATAGAGTGTCAACTCACAGCAGACTATGTACAGCAATCAGGAAGTTCAATAAAACAGTGTTGGACCATCTCCTGTGTCAGAAGCCTGTTTCTAGTTTCACTGCATCCAGTTGCAGTCAACATTGAACCAACTTACTTAACACATCAACAATGGCACAGGGGGAGTTAATTTGGCATGTCAAGAATAAGTCAATTCTTTGTTGAGCAATCCAGTCAACCCAATTCCCCCACTTTATCCTCCCATAGCCCGACAGGATTATTTCACTGAAGTGCCCATCCAGTTTTCTGCTGACATCACAAAATATGTCTTTGTTGTAAGTACTTCCAGTTTGTGCTTTAGCAAGTTCTGCATTGTAGTTTCAAAAGGTTGGGGCTTCATTTTTAGGTGTGCCTACTGGTTCCTGGCAAGGTCAACTGTACTCCTCATTGAACCAGGATTGAACCCTTGACTCGATAATAACAGTACAGTGGGCAGGTTCTGAGCTGTGAGATTACAACTTGTGTTGAACATAATCCTGCTGCTGATGGCCCACAGCATTTCCATAAGACCAGAAGACCATAAGATATAGGGGCAGAATTAGGCCACTCGGCCCATCGAGTCTGCTCTGCCATTCAATCATGGCTGATATTTTTCTCATCCCCATTCTCCTGCCTTCTCCCCATGACCCCTGATCCCCTTATTGATCAAAAACCTATCTATCTCTGTTTTAAAGACACTCGGTAATTTGGCCTCCACAGCCTTCTGCGGCAAAGAGTTCCACAGATTCACCACCGTCTGGCTGAAGAAATTCCTCCTCATCTCTGTTTTAAAGGATCCTCCCTTTAGTCTTAGATGATGTCCTCTGCTTCTAGTTTTTCCTACAAGTGGAAACATTCTCTCCATGTCCACTCTATCCAGGCCTCGCAGTTACTTGTAAGTTTCAATAAGATCCCCCCTCACCCTTCTAAACTCCAATGAGTACAGAACCAGAATCCTCAACCCTTCCTCCTACGACAAGCTGTTCATTCCAGGGATCATTCTTGTGAACCTCCTCTGGACCATTTCCAAGGCCAACACATCTTTGCTTAGATACGGGGCCCAAAACTGCTCACAATACTCCAAATGGGGTCTGACCAGAGCCTTATATAGCCTCAGAAGTACATCCCTGGTCTTGTATTCTAGCCCTATCAACATGAATGCTAACATTGCATTTGCCTTCCTAACTGCCGACTGAACCTGCACGTTAACCTTAAGAGAATCATGAGCAAGGACTCCCAAGTCCCTTTGTGCTTCTGATTTCCTCAGCATCTTCCCATTTAGAAAATAGTCTATGCCTCCATTTCTCCTTCCACAGTGCATAACCTCACACTTTTCGACATTGTATTCCATCTGCCACTTCTTTGCCCACTCTCCTAGCCTGTCCAAGTCCTTCTGAAGCCCGTCTGCTTCCTCAATACTACCTGCCCCTCTACAGATCTTTGTATCATCTGCAAACTTAGCAACTGTGCCTTCAGTTCCTTCCTCCAGATCATTAATATATATTGTGAAAAGTTGCGGCCCCAGTACCGACCTCTGAGGGACACCACTAGTCACCGGCTGCCATCCTGAAAAAGACCCCTTTATCCCCACTCTCTGCCTTCTGCCAGTCAGCCAATCTTTTATCCATGTCAGCATCATACCCTGAACACCATGGGCTCTCAACTTATTTAACAGTCTCCTTTGCGGCACCTTGTCAAAGGCCTTCTGGAAACCTAAATAAATCACATCCACTGGTTCTCCTTTGTCTAACTTCCTTGTTACTTCCTCAAAGAACTCTAACGGATTTGTCAGATATGACCTCCCCGTGACGATGTCACGGATACCCGCCTTGCTGCTAGTTTTGTTCAGAACCTATTCCGTTTAACATGGTGGTAGTTCTAACCATGATGGATGGTTTTCTCAAGGTGAGGTCAGGACCTGGGGCGGGATTCTCCGCAATCGGCGCGATGTCCGCCGACCGGCGCCAAAAACGGCGCAAATCAGTCCGGCATCGCGCCGCCCCAAAGGTGCGGAATTCTCCGCAGCTTGAGGGGCCGAGCCCTCACCTTGAGGGCTGGCGCTGAAATTACTTTGCCGGGCGGCGCTTGCGCGGGAGCGTCAGCGGCCGTTCACGGCATCCCCGCGCATGCGCAGTGGTGGGGGTCTCTTCCGCCTCTGCCATAATGAAGACCATGGCGAAGGCGGAAAGAAAAGAGTGCCCCCACGGCACAGGCCCGCCCACGGGTCGGTGGGCCCCGATCGCGGGCCAGGCCACCGTGGGGGCACCCCCCGGGGCCACATCGCCCCGCGCCACCCCCAGGACCCCGGAGCCCGCCTGCGCCGCCTTGTCCCGCCGTTCGAAAGGTAGTTCAATCCACGTCGGCTGCCATGGGTTGACAGTGGCGGGACTTCGGCCCATCGCGGACTGGAGAATCGTCAGGGGTGGGCCCGCTGACCGGCGCGATTTCCGCCGACCGGCGCGGCGCGATTCCTGCCCCCGCCAAATCTCTGGTGGCAGAGAATTCGGGACACGGCGGGGGCGGGATTCACGCCCGGTGGGTGGTCGGAGAATCGCGCCCCTGGTCTCTACAAAGTATGTGCGGTGGTTGCACCTTACCAATACTGTCATGGACAGATGTATTTGCTGCCGATAGATTGATGAGGACGGGGTCATGTAGGATTTTGTTTCCTGTTGGCTCTTTTGCCACTTGCTGCCTGTCCAATATTGCAGATACGTTCTCAAGGCTTCAATCATCCTGATCATTAGTGTTGCTGCAAATATTACTAGTGGTGGACATTGAAGTCTTTCAAACCAACCTGTATTTAGTGCCCGTAATGCCCTTATTTCTTCTTCCAAATGCTGTTGTGATGAGGATGAGCAGTCGATAGAAATCAGCAGGTATTTATTTCTTTATTTTTTGACTTGATCCCAGGAAACATCATAAGGTCTGGGGTCCATGTTGAGAACTCCCAGAGTTATTTCCTTCCGACACCAGTGCACAGTAGCAGCCATGTGTACTATCTACACGATACACTACAGGAACACATAAAGGCAGCACCTTCCAAACCCATGATCGCTACCATCTTGAAGGGCTAGGGCAGCTGACGCATGGGAAGACCACCACCTCCAAGTTCCCCTCCAAGCCACTCACTATCCTGACTTGGAAATATACTCTCGTTCCTACACTGTCACTGGGTCAAAATCCTGAAACTTCCTTCCTACCAGCACTGTGGGTGTAGCTACACCTCAGCGACGGAGCAGCTGAAGAAGGCAGCTCGCCACCACTTTCTCAATGGCAATTAGGGATGGGCAATAAATGCTGGCCTAGCCGGTGACACCCACAGCCCACTTATGAATTAAAATATACATATGTTATATATGTGCCACCATCTCAGGTGGATCTGTTCTGTTAGTGGGGCAGTGATACTGAGGGATGGAGAAACTATACATATTTGCATTACCATATTGATCAATTTTGCTTCACTTGCAATTAACACAGAGTCTGAATGGATAACATTGTTGAAAGCAGAAATTCATCTGGGGATAAGTGGGGACTTGTCACCTCATCATCTCACTGGGTGTGACCAGTCAACACATGCATAAATGAATTGCCTCTTCTTAGTCTGTGCGCCAATGCATCCCAGTGCATTGATCCACTCAGATCTTGGCTGCATTTATTGAAATGTCTTTAAAACGTCATTTAATTCCTGCCTCTATCGCACACTAGCTTAAAACTGGAAGGATGACAGGCTGCAACTTTGCTGTTAATCGTAAAGAAAATCATCATGCCTGTGCCAGTTTATCACCTCAGCTTGAAACAAGGGCAAAGCAGTGGAGCATTTATAATGTGAATATTCATAAACAGCACACAACAAAATCATTTTGTCACTAGAAATTTAAATACGAGTTCATAGCCCAATAGTTCATTCAAGGTAAATCTTCTTTTGTTGAACTTGGAGGTCAGTCATTGGCCGGGATTTTCCGTTCCCAGATCCCGTTCGCGGCAGGCGGGTTTAACAGCGCGAGTGAAAATAATCGCAAGAAGACCCTAGACACAGTTCCCGGTGACACAAATGCTGGTTGTAGTCAACCCACCCCCCCCATTGGTACAGCCCACGTTCAACTTCAGGAACATCATTATGATGCATCAGCATATCATCAGCGGGAATCATACCCCCATGTTAACTTAAATTTTTATTTATTTATCTATTCTTGGGATGTGGGCGTTGCTGACTGGGCCAGCATTTGCTGCCCATTCCTAATTGCCCTTGAACTGAGTGGCTTGCGAGGCCATTTCAGTGGGGGCAGTTAAGAGTCAGCCACATCAACATGAGGGTCTGGAGACACATGTATGCCAGACCAGGCAAGGATGGCAGATTTCCTTGACGAATGTGATATAAAATAGTTACATTAGAGATATTAGAGACCACTGCACAAATTCAGCAAGTGATGGTGCCTAAAATGTTAGGTCAGACTAAACGTTCTGCAATAAATAGGTCTGCCTCTGACAAGCCAGTGCCAACCTCCAAGACGTCATAAGGTTACAGGAGGACGCTCCTGAGAGTGATAAACAAATGTGGAAACGATTAGGTTGTACATATGATTTTGTTTCCTCTTTATAGATCACGCCAGCACATCAGACTTGTATGTCTGAGGTACTGGCTTTATGGGTCATCGAATGTGTACACTTTGCAACTCATTGTGGGGCTCGGGGGACTAGTGATTGTTGCTGGACACTTGGTGGCACCCTAAAATGCAGGGGTTGGCCCAGAGCATCAGTAATCGGTGTTTGATTTGTCAGCAATATAACACCGGCAAAGATATCCCTTGTGGTATGAGGCAAACCCCGTTGCCCAGTGGTCCCTTTGAGATGCTCCAAATGGATTACATTGAGTTGGAAAGGTGTCAATGTTATAAATATGTTTTGGTTATTGTGGATGTGTTCAGTAGATGGGTCGAGGTGTATCCGACTATCGATAATAAAGCTGCTACTGTGGTTAAAGTTCTGATGCGGGAAATTATTCCCCGGTATGGTATACCAGCTCAGTTAAGTTCTGATAACGGGCCTCATTTTCTTGGACAGATTAACCTGCCTCCCTTCCCCAGTGCTATTTTACAGGTGTGGAGCATGATGGGGTGGCTATGCACCACCTGTGTGATCTTCGGCCTCACCTCGCTTGTAGTGTCATCGGCGACGGACATGGAAAAGGGAAATATTATCTACATTTGTAACCCCAGCCAAACTACAAGGACATTTCGTTTATGCAGAGGTGATGTTCTTCGATGCCCCCATATACGAGGGCATGGTATCGACTCAGGGAAGGTCATCAGGTTAACGGACAATGCAGGACTCATGAAGCAATTGCACCGGTCCCGGCGATGGGAAGGAAACATTACATGGACATTGCCTTGTTTTTGGAATACATGTAAATTTGATTTTGGATGTGTTAAGATTGGTGCCATAAAGGTAAAGTCAGACCGTCAGGAGAGAGTAGGAAGAGGTTGTGGAAGAGAGAGGGGGACTAGAGAGAGGACGGGGCGTGTAAGGAGGGGAGTACAACTAGAACGTAGGTTATCAGGAGATACACTTAATTCATTTAGAGGCCAAACTGAGGAAAACCCGGGTAGTATGAATCTTTTCTACCAGATTTACCACCGCTTGTATGGCCAGGGATGGGTTGTCTGCTACCCGAACCCCGCAGCGGTGTCTAGGTTATTTTCTGTTTCACCGCTTTGGGGCCCTCCCCAAATGGTGGTTCACTGTCAGCATTCCGAGCCACCGCACGAGCAAGTCACTCTTCCTTACGATCCGGGTTCAGCACCACCGGCTATTTGCCTTCCCCTTCCTCGGGATAATTCCCACTCACAGTATGATAGGCTGCAACGGTGGAGGGCGTACATACCTAGCCACTTCACTCCCAATAGGGATTCCCGGTCATACGAGAATTGTTTCAGCAGTGAAGGATACGGCTGTTTGCTGGTAGAGGTGGAAACGAATATAACATGTCTGTTCCCCACCTGTATGGACAGGAGGTGTCATATCACCCAGGCGCCTGGCCAATGCGTTTGTTACAACACCACCTGCGTTCCATTGAACGCCGGCCTCCAGCTCCTTTGTGGCTGGGCAAATGTCTCTCATATCACTGTTGGGACTAGGGCTTTCCACATTGCTAGGCGGCCCGAATGGGCGTTTCAAAGCTGGATAAACTGGGCTACTTGGGGATCCCTACGCAACCGATATACTGATTGTGATGCTAGCCTGTACACGGAGCAAGGATACTACTTTTTATTTAATGGCACAGCGACCAATGTTTTGCCACCCCCATTTCCATGCTAAATTGCTATTGGGACTCTAGTCCCTACCACAGTCCCCTGCCCTGCATAATCAGTTAGCACGCCAGGCAGTCTCAGCTGAATTCTGCGAGAACTGGAAACAACCTCAGGTTCTCGCACCCAACCAGGGCCACTCAGCCGGGTGGGGAATTCTGAGCATCTTGTAGCTGTGGTTGTTTGCAATGCAGAACCGGTATGCTCTTGACTATCTTCTGGTCCGTGAGGGTGGGGTATGCGCCATAGTACAGGGCAAGTGTATCATGGGAGTTCAAGACTTAACCGCTAACATCACTAAATTTATGGATCGCATACGGGATCACCTGGACGGAATGCAGGATCCTGGCTCTTGGGGTAACTGGGGATTTGGAGGTTGGAAGGACTGGTTGATAAATATGGCCATGTATTTAGCAGTGGCTATTGGCTGCATCTTTGTGGGCCCAGCTATCCTTAAATGCGTGATGTGTAGAATGCAGGGTGCACTGGAACAGTTAGATGCCCCAAGAATCTTGGCTGTTAGGATCAACGAGAGTGCAGCGGATGAAGGGGGCTACTACAGGAATTGGAAATGCAGCGATGAATCTTTTTAGATGAGGGACCGTAGCTATGGATTGAATAGTTCGGTTATCATGAAATGATAAAAGGAGGGAATGACGAATGTGATATAAAATAGTTACTTTAGAGATATTAGTTACTGTTATGTAAATAGGCCGGTCTGATTTTATTAGTTCACAGACAAAGGATTTCAGAACGCATGGCAAAGCAAGGGGGAGGGGTGTCCAGCTAAGGAGGAGAAAAGGATGCTGGGTAATAGGAGGCCAGAGGAAGGGATGAGAAGTGAGCCAATCAGGACGTATGGCCAGGTCAGGAGGGGTATAGGATGACCTATGGGAATCGTGTATGTGAAACTTGATGCCATAATGTATTTGCAGAAATCCCTTTGTCTCCTTCATTCATTTTCCAGGGGTATAGGAGACTGGTTCTGTGTCCTGTGTCTGTGAGAAATGAATCAGACTTGCAAGTCAAATAAAATAACTAATGCTGTACCTGCAAATCCATCTCGACTTTTATTGAGGCCAGACTGACGGGTAAAGAAATTTATATTTGTCATCCTTCCCTGGAGGATATTAGTGAACCAATTTGTTTTTATGACAATCGGCAATTGTTTCACCACATCATTAGACTTTTAATTCCAGATTTGTATTGAATTCAAATTTCACCATTTGCCATGATGTGATTTGAACCCGCTACCCCAGAGCATTGCGCAGGATCTTGGATTTGCTTGCCCAGTGACAATACCACTATGCCACCGCCTCCCCTTACAGTGGTGTGTTGCCACATTGACACAAAGTACGACTGGTTTCAAAAGACATGCACCTGTCGACCAGAATTCTGAGGGGAGCTCGGAGATGACTGCACTCAAGCTGGCGCACTGCCTGTGGAGCAACTCAATGTCCTTGTGGGTGGTGTCAAAGGTAGGTCTGCACAGCAGCTTCTTCACTGTGTCACCGTGCCGCCCTTTGGTGTCGCTGTACCCTCGCCCGACATGCCCTTAGAAAGATAGCTATGCACACACTGGCCGAGGATAGCGCTCTTAATCCTCTATGCTGAATTCTCTCATGCCAAGCGGTACCCATGGGCCAAGTTCAGCGCAAGACCTTGGAGTGAAGGTTCGGACAATGCGTGCACCTGGGATCAGAGCCCAGAATGCAACTGATTACCCAATGTTGTCACCACTCAGTCATGTGATATCGGGAGGGGTAGGTGTGGGGTTTTAGACCAACCAGCAGAATGAAGACAACATCAATGTTGTGGCCAGAAATAAGCCAGAGGGCTTTGGGAGACAACTGGTGATGATGAATGGACAAAGAGTGGTCCTTAGCAGACAGATGCTGACCATCAAATCTCTCTCTTTGATTGTGCAGTGAGGAGACCATCAGAGTCATGAACCCTGATGATCTCGCTATCATTCTTCTCGCTCATAGGCAGAAGAGAAGAAGGAGAAGAGGGCGGCACGGTGGTGTAGTGATCTGTGTATCTGAATGTATGTAAAGGGTTAACATCCATAAGCAAGTGCTGTATAACCACTAGATGGCAGCACCAGACATATGTATAAAAGGTAAACTCAGATAGAGTTCCCGCCTCTTCGTGTTCAGAGTGACTAGTGAACAGAGTTAGAGAGAGATAGCTTAGGTGCAGTTAATCATCATTATATATATTTAATCTTATTAATCTAACCTGCAGTTATAGTTATTGAAGAGTGAACAAACTCGTAGTTAATTTATTATCGTTACTCAATAAACAGTGTTTGCTTTATTTGAAGACTTTGAGTGTCACTGAATATCACGCATACGACCATTCTGGCAGTAAGCAAATGAGTAACAAGATATTACACAACGTAATATAACATGCTACCAAGAATAGTAATATAGTATAAAGGTGGCGCAGCGGTTAACACTGCTGCCTCAGTGCCAGGGACCCGGGTTCGAGTCCCACCTTGGATGACTGTCTGTGCGGAGTCTGCACTATTTTATGACATCGACAGCAATGCTTAGCTCACCAAAGGCAGGTGAACCGTCAAGTGGAAGAGGTGGAAAGGGCGACATGTGATGCAGTGGTTAGCACTGGGACTGCGGCGCTGAAGACCTGAGTTCGAATCCCGGTCCTGGGTCACTGTCCGTGTGGAGTTTGCACATTCTCCCCATGTCTGCGTGGGTTTCACCTCCACAACCCAAAGATGTGCAAAGAGGTGGATTGGCCACGTTAAATTGCCCCTTAATTGGGAAAAAAAAAATTGGGCATTCTAAATTTATTTTTGAAAAGTGGAAGGGGTGGAAGGGACTGTTCCGCATGCAGAGGAAGAACCCCAGAGAGCCATCGCTTGTGGGCACCTCACTGGATCCAGGGTCTATAGACAGTGCTTGACAGATTTGCAGATGTCCAAGAACCACCATCACTGAAGACTACACATGCCCAGGGAACTGGTTGGTCGCATCCGCCACCTGCTGCAGAATTTGGCGCCACAGGGAATTGGAGGGCACCCATTGCCTATGTCATTGAAAGTGACTGTGACACTCAAGTTCTACACCAGTGGCTCTTTCTGGGGCTTTAAAGATGACCTCTGCGATATTGTGCAAGCGTCCGCGCACAAGTATATCCAGGAGGTCAGAGATGCAATTTTTGCGCGGGCACACAATGCCGTGCATTCCAAGCACGATCAAGCAAACCAGGAGATAAGAGAAAAAGGATTTGTGCAGATCTTTGATTTTCCAAGGGTGCAGAGTGCTATCGACTGCTCTCACGGGGCACTCAGAGCTCCGTGACAGCAAGCTGTCAACTATGTGAACTGCTTCCACTCACTCAATGTTCAGCTGGTCTGTGACTGCATCAGATGCATCCTATATGAGGTACCCTCAATAATGACGCTTAGAGTGAAAACAGTAAAGAAGGTTTTAATAGACTAAAAACTATGCTAGAGTTGAGACATGTGCTAACTGCTGCACAGCCCACAAAGCAGCCCCTTATATATGGCTCACAGATGGGCAGAGCCAGAGGCAGAGTCCCCAGGGCTCCAAGCCCGGTCTTAAAGGGCACATCACCTTACATGATGACAAGGCAGTAACCGTTCATCACACTCTTGATGTGTACTTGATCCTGGTGAGTGTGCATGACTCCTGGGTTATCGGCCGCTCACAGATACCTGATGTCTTTCAGGGTCCACAGAGGCTGTGGCTGATGACATCTGTGCGGAGGCCTCAGGGTGCAACAACGACAAGATACAATGAGGAACTCATGCTGCAACACGCACTTAGTTCGAGCAAATGTTAGGGATGCTGAAGATGAGGTTCCAGTGCTTGGACTGGTCTTGTAGATCCACAATACAATCTGCAATACAATCCATAGAGGGTGTTATGCATCATCAGCACCTGATGCACACTACACAACCTGGTACTGCAAGGAGGGGGAGGAACCGCCTGAGGCGGAGATGGTGGAGTTACACTTCTCCGATGAGGAGAATATTGAAGAGGACGAGGCCGAGGAGATCCTTGAAGCTGAAGATAGAACATTACATAGAACATAGATGTCAGCCTTGAAGCCATAGCCATGCCCAGATGAGGCAGATGAGCTTGGGATGCGCTTTTTGCTGCTGGATTTGTGCAGGATGAATGAGACATCCAGTGATGACATCCCATTATCTTCACATGGCACCTGTGAGCACTGAACAAACATCTGACTGATGGCAGCACACATACAATCTGTAATTGGCTCTTGTCATGGAACGCAGTGGATGCCCATAGTCCTGACATTGCAGGATGATGAGGATGACTTGCAGTGGGGATGGTGCACAGATCCACAGAGTGAATGTCTGACTCCTGTCTGGCTGATGGCAGCTCACTTGCACAATGGTCAGAGTCATATTATGGGGATGTAATGGAGAAAGCTCTTCATTTTGCAGTATCCTTCTTGAGCTGAACCCTTGAGGACCTCAGTGACTCTGGAGGCAGAAGCTGATGGGAAGGGCGTGTGTGGGGGGTGGGCATGACTGCACCCTGTTACGTTCTGGCAGACATTGTGTACGATTTAGTGGCCTTGTTGCGTCAGACTTGATGACGTGATGAGGCCGTTGATTCTCGCAAGAGGCCTTCCGCAAGATTCGCAACGCTCAAAGCGTCTCACGCGTTTCAGCGGAATCTCGTGAGACCTTGCGATCTGGATCTTACCCTCGCTGGGCGAGATCCAGATTAGCATATTTAAGTAAGGCATTAGGCTCATTTTACATTGCATTCACCGGATTTTCCTGGCGTCCGGATACTAACGACCGCATCTGGGCAACCTCGCCAGAGTGCCTTTTAGCACTGGTCCATACTAACGTGGAATGGCGTAACAGCACTTGGGCGGGAGGGGGGTGTGTGGTTGGGGGGCTCCTAGGCCATTAGAGACCCCTGGGTGGTCAGCTTCTCGGTCGGTTGGTGCCCTGCACTCCCATTGGCACCCAGGGACCTTGACACTACCAGCCTGGCACATTGGCACTGCCACCCTGGCACCCTGACAGTTCCACCCCGGTACTGCTAGGATGCCATTGTGACACTACCAGGCTGATGTTGCCAAGGTACCCGGATACCAGGTTTCCTGTGCCAGTGGTCGTGTCCAGGGTGCTTGCCCATAGGTGGTGTGATGAAGGGGGCGCTTGAGGACCCCGTAAGACATAAGTTGGGTGCAGTGGGGGGATCCGGAGGCCTCAGCGGGGTGGCTGAGTGGGGTCAAAAGATCAGGGAGGCCTTTAAAAATGGCACTTCGATCCACCAGTACTCTTCCTGCACTGGTGAGTTGAGCTCGTTGGTGCAGGAAATGGTGTAAGAAATAATACACCCTCTTATGGTACTGGATGGTTGTCCTCTCCTGCAGGGCATTGGCACTGACCTCTGCTGCCATGACCTCACATGCTGGATTGGTGACCTCGGTTGCAGGTCTTCACCCAGGTCGTATATATCGCGGGGGACCTCTACTGTGTCTTGCAGCCGCTTGAGACAGGCCTCTGCAAATTTTAGATGCTGAATGTCTCCTGGGTCCAGCAGCTATGACTTCCCAATGGCTTACTCGGACTTGAAGTGTGCCCGGATCATTGAAGCGCTGAGGTGACGGCAGGGTGAGTGAATCAGAGGCCACATACCAGTATAATAGTGTACTCTATTACTGTGAGTACCGCACAACACTTCGGAAAAAGCCCCCATTGCCATTGATGGGCTCAATGCTGTTTTCCCTTCCCGGCATTGGATTTTTCCGATTATTGAGACAAATCCACCCATTATGTCTGAGAGAAAATTTTGTTGTGACAACGAGGCCATAACAGGGACTGGTATCACCTATTAATATCGTTACCTTGAAGCCCCATGATAGTAACTGTATTACGCACACAAATTCCAGCTAGCTTATTTTAGTCCTATTGGATTCCTAATGTTCAGAATCCAAAATAGGACCAAAAGCTCTGTTAGATTTTTCATTGAGGAATTCTGCAGAATGCTTTTAAAACTACAAGAATTTAATTCGTGGCACACAGATGATAGCTCCAAACTGTTTCTCTAACAACAACCAGTTAAAATCCACATTGTCGATTACCTGTGGATGAACCCGTGAACCGAAATAACCAAATTTACCAAACAACTCCCGAATAGAGAAATTACCAACAAGATTTCACTTTTTGTACTATTTGGTTTAACACAAATCAGAAGAAACATAAACTAAATTTGCATTAATTTTTTTAAATTATAATTTTAGAGTACCCAATTTTCCGAATAAGGGGCAATTTAGCGTGATCAATCCACCTACCTTGTACATCTTTGGGTTGTGGAGACGAAACCCACGCAAACACGGGGAGAATGTGCAAACTCCATACGGACTGTGACCCAGAACCGGGATCGAACCTGGACCTCGGTGCTGTGAGACTGTAGTGCTACCACTGCGCCACCGTGCTGCCCTAAATATGCGTAAAGAAGCAAACAATACCTCAAACAAGATGGTAAATTTTGCTATAAATAGACGATAGGACAAAGTCGCGTCCGACATAACCACAAGAATCCGTAACATTCCCCACTGCTGTGTGGCACCACGTGAACTTCCAAATCTATCTACCTCAGTCCTTGGTGCATCGAGGGCTGGATACTCCTGTCCCCCACCCACATGCCGGTCGCTGGTGGCGGAATTCTCTCTTCCCGCCACTTGTCAATGGGAGTTCCCACTGAAGTCACCCCACTTCGATGGGAAGCCAGCGAGCGGGGGTAAACTGCTGGCAGGATCAGTGAATCCCTGACCGGGATCATAATCCGAATATATTGCTGCTGGTCATCTCTGGATAGGTGCATGGAATTGTATTCATTCTATACTGGGCCTGAGACTGGGATTGTGTTGCATTGTCTGGTATATATGAAACATCCTTTTAGAGCTGGGGTTTTTGCAAATTTCCTTTGTGTTGTTTTTGGGTGGGAATAATGAATCCATGAAATGAAAATCGCTTATTGTCACAAGTAGGCTTCAAATGAAGTTACTGTGAAAAGCCCCTAGTCGCCACATTCCGGCGCCTGTTCGGGGAGGCAAGTACGGGAATTGAACCGTTCTGCTGGCCTGCCTTGGTCTGCTTTCAAAGCCAGCAATTTAACCTTGTGCTAAACCAGCCCCTATTGTTCCTGCAAGGGTACAGACGGCTCTGGTATCTGGAGAAAGGAGTTTTCGGTGTGCCATTGGTGCCTTTGGCTCTGCTGAAATTGAGGGAGGTGTATATTGGTGTGTGACCAAACATGGCGCGAAAATTTATCCTGAACTCTCGTGGTAACTACGAGCAATTGCCACGTGGGAAGGTGCGCACCATATTATTGTGTTTTCATGGCCTTATCCTGTTTCTCCTTTCTTCTCTGATGGGCTTTATAGGTACCAAGTTATGGTTAATTATTGTATTGGCCCAATTCATAGTCTCATAGAATCATAGAAACGTTACAGCTCAGGAGGAGGCCATTTAGCCCATCTTGTCCATGCCAGCCCCAGGCCACCCAGGTGCCCTTTCTAATCCAACCTAGCTGCACCCCGACCCATAGCCCTGTGGCCTGGAACACTTAAGGTGCAGGTCCAGGTACCTTTTAAAAGTGTTTAGGCTCTCCGCCTCCACCACCAACTCGGGCAGCGAATTCCAGACTCCCACTACCCTCTGTGTAAAAAAGAATTCTTCCTCATGTCCCCTCTCCATTTTTAGCCTCTTATCTTGAATCGATGTCCCATGGTTCTAGAATTCTCCACCAAGGGAAACAATTTTATCTTGTTCACGCTATCTCTTCTCCGCATAATTTTGTACACCTCAATTAAGTCACCCCTCAGCCTTTTTTGTTCCAAGCAAAAATGTGGCGGTATCCACCTGTATTAAAGGCTGATCAGAACTGATTTTATATTAAATCATACATTCACTTTATATTAAAAGCTGATCAGAGCTGATGCTATATTAAATCATGTATTTAACCCTATATTAAAAACTGATGACTGATGAAGTCCATTATCAATGTAAACTATTACTTATCGCAATAATGTTTTTGAATATGTATTTTCTTTGTAAGAGTCCAGATGCAGTGAACTCATTAAGTCTCGTGGCCTTGTCTGGAAATAAGCTCTGCCAACTAAGGGAGGATATCATTTGTAGAGTGGCCTTGCTATTATGGGGGCTACTGCTTGGCAAGAGACCCTGCCAAGAAGGGAGGCTGGTGTTCTTCTGGAGATAGCTACTTGAGGTATCAACCTCGTATCTTTAGGAACAGGTGCCCTGTTAGGCCTCCCTGAAACTAAGGCTTTGCCAACCAAGAGAGAGACTGTTCTTTGTCTCAAAGTAACTGTGGGGAGTTCTTTTGTTTTTCAGAAGCAGGGGCTATGCTAAAACTCCCCTCAAACTCAATAGCTCTCCTTGAGTGTAAAAACAATATAAATATTCAAGCAAAAGCTGCGAAAGTTAGAGTTTTGCTTGGAGAGCTGTTTTAGGATATTACTGGGTGTAAAACTGCTAGCTCGACTCGTAGAATTCTGCTCTTGATTGAGCATCGAATTCCAAGACTACTAGTCGTTGTAAGTATGAAATGTTAGTAGCTTAAGCAATTATGTAGTTAAGAAGGTCACAGGCTAATTCATCACGTATCCTGTATCTGTCAAACTGTATCATTTATCAAAACACTTGTATTACCCTTTTTTCTTTAAATAAATTGCGTATATATTTTACCATACAGATCCGTGTCTATTTTAATAAATAAGAGAGACATTTGACTAAGACTCATCATATTCTCACCCTTTGAGGCTATCTGGAGGGTCACTTGCCCATGCCTAGCTCTCAAGAATTAGAAATATTTAGTTGATGTTAAGGAAAAGATAGTCATCTAAGTCACAGTCTATCCTGTACACTGAAGGTAGTGAACGCAAGGCACATTGTGTATATTTTAATTAGATCTCACATATAGCGAGTCTTACATTAGATATTCACAACACCTTGTGTGGTAGCTTACAACCTGAATAATCGGGAAGATCTTCGATAAATACTCCTCGACTGTCACATCTGGCGCCCAACGTGGGGCCTGAAATTTATTCTTGGGTGTTAACAAATAGGCACAATAACTCTGTTGCTAAGATATAGGTAATTTATAAGCTAAACTAAAACAGTGCACCATGACCCTTAAGTAAGGTCAGAACAATATAAAATGAAGCACTAATACCAGCAAAATCAAACTGAATTCGGCTACTATAGTTAAACATTGTTTATTAGTAGGAAAGACAAGTATATATTTTTAAAATACTTTGCCTATGGCAGCTCAAGGCTATAACAGAATTTTTTCCGGGGAAAAACTATCGACCGGATTGTCAGTTAGAACAGCAGCCAAATGTTTTTGACTGCAAACCAGTGCTTATCAGACAGGCTTTTGAGATAACAGCCTGTGCTGTAATTCAAAACTTTTCTTTCGAGTCAGAGAAATTCCAGCGTTTTAAATTACACAAAAGGAAACCAGTGGATTTTTGAATGCGCCACCTCTCTGATAAATATTCATTACTTTAACAAGCAGTTGATTGGAATTGCCAGAATCTTAAGTTGGAATTACTTGAAGTAATGGTCATTTCATTCTATTTGTAAATTAATAGAAACTTTAAAAAAACCTTCCGTGACATCATTTTAAAAGTGTAAATCGGGAGATGACAGTTGGTTTTACTACGGTATAAATCACCGCAGCTAACGCCTACCTCCCAAAAGCTGCCAACATTTTTGTGAATGTAAGAAAACTTGTTAAAAGAAAAATTGTTAAGATAAATAAATAAATTAAGTTGTAAAAGTTTTACAGGCTCTGGTTAAGCAAATCTTAAATTCAGTTCTGAGTTAAGATCAGAACTAAGCTTGCAGTTTGCCAGTAATTCAATTTGAATTTTCAAATATTTTAAGTTTTAAAATAAAACTGTTAAAACCTTTTTCAAACTTTGCCAAGTAACAAAAAATTGCTATTGGTTATAAATAGGCAAATGGTTATTCTTAAGTGACTTTAATTTCCACGCACTTCTGACACTGGCTCAGACAGATATAGTGAGAAAAAGCCATTGCAGGGATGAATTATTACAATTCAATTTTGCTCAAGTCAGTAGGTTGCTATTAAAATCAGTCACTGACTCAGCCCACAGTCAACAAACCCAGGCTGCTAAATACCACACTGTTATTCAGGCTTGCGGAGACCTTGGGGAACTTTGCCAGCTGTTGGCTACCGAACTAGGAGGGCATAGGGACGTCCCCTCCACCTCTGGGACACAACCCAGGGGGGGAACAGGAGCACCAGCTGCCCCTTGTACCCCAAGCAGGAGATAAACTCTTGCCGGAAGGTCCCCAGGAACTCCTGCACGAGCCCCAGCCTCAGGTTCCAGACAGCAGCCTTTTAGACAGACCCCCAGGCAGACACCACCGTGACCCTCTAGGGACCAACAACAGGCAGTACCCCGTTGCCTATTCGAGGACAGAGGTCCGCGATACTCCCAGTACCCTCCTCAACAAGGACGGTATGAGTTCCGAGATAGAGCTAATATCCTCCCCCTGGAAGATACCAGGATGATAGACATCCACAGAGACAACAGCAGCAATACCAGGATCAGCCTCGAACTAATGGCAGAACTGGACAAGACAGAGGCCAAGGTAGAAATTCTAGAGGCGGTCGCTTTCCGGCCAACATCCGAGTGTACACCACCTCTAAGAATCACTATTGACTAACAGGCAGGTCCGCTCACAAATTCTCCCAAATCACTCCCGCTCAATTCCCATACGTAAATGCCACCCTGTATCTTAATCCAAAATTACTAACCACTACAACAGGGGTAATTTTGCTGCTAGATACTGGGGCGGAAATGCCCCTCATAGATGAAGGATTTGCCCGCTACCATTCCTTAAACTGACCCATAATAGCGACCAGGAGTGTAAAAGGCATAACTTCAGAAGTAAAACAAATACCATTGGTACAG
The DNA here is from genome assembly GCF_047496885.1 of Scyliorhinus torazame. Taxonomy (NCBI): domain Eukaryota; kingdom Metazoa; phylum Chordata; class Chondrichthyes; order Carcharhiniformes; family Scyliorhinidae; genus Scyliorhinus; species Scyliorhinus torazame. The sequence goes on from NC_092728.1 coordinate 56,092,412, forward strand.
ATCACCCTTCTAGCTAATGATCAAGTAATTAGATGTCAAGCCGGACTATGGCCAAATTTAGCCAAAGATCAAGATTGCGACATTGTCCTATCCAAAAGACATAATTCAAAAGTATGACTTACTTCAATTAGCCCCTCAGGAAAAAACAGTTAGAGGAAATCCTTAAGGATAGCCCAGACAAGCAGACAAAAGCACAAATTAAAAACTTAATTCTCAGACACTGAGACTTATTCCAAAAACATCAGAATCACTGCGGACTGCTAAAAATTAATCCAGTCACAACTGGAGTCAATGACTTCCTGGTTCAGAAACAATGGTTCATCCGAGACCCGGAGTGCAGAGCCACGCTCCAAAACACAATCGACTCCCGATGCAAACAAGGCGTTCTGATTAAAAGATCATCTCCATATAATTCCCCTATGTTTGGAATTCCCAAAGCTAAAGGCGGAGTCAGACTTTTAGTTGACTACCGAGAACTAAACCGCGTTACGATTCCAAACGCAGCCCAATCCGCTAGCATACAACAAGTTACACAACAGATTAGCCGAAAAAAGTACAAATCCACTTTAGACTTATCTAACGGCTTCTGGTCACACCCAATCCTCCCCGAGGAGTATGATTACACAGCGTTCACTGGTCCTAACGGCCACCAGTCTGGATCTGACTCCCGCAGGGCTTCCGCAATTCGCCTCAGCTCTTCGCGGCTGGCGTTATTTCAGCATTAGCGCCCATACGTCATAAGTACGATATCGACGTCTATGTAGACGACGTGTATGTGACAACTGACACCCGTGAACAACACTTAGAAGCCCTGGACAAAATCTTTACCCTCTTAAAAATCCATGGATACATAGTCGGCCTTAAGAAATGCCAATTGCTTAAAAAAATCAGTTGAATACCTCGGTATCAATATCACAGACACTGGCCGAGGCCTTACTGACTCTTTTTCAGAGAAACTCTCGGCTATTAAAAATCGTACTTCCCTTAAACAGTTACAATCTATACTGGGACTGCTTAATTTTGCACGGACGTTTGTACCAGCATTCATTCCACTTTCAGCTCCCTTGTATGGGTACTGTACCCCGATAAATAAACCTTTGTGCTTCCCGGAGCATGCAAAAGAAGCTCTTACGCAGCTAATTCTTGCAGTAAAAAGTGCCACTGACCTGAGCTCAAGAGACCCATCCAGGGATATCTGTCTTATCCCTTGGATTGCTTCCCGAGCAGCCTGTGCAGTCTGCTTCGATGAGGGGCCACGACGCCTTTCCAATACCTCTCCCTTAACTACTCCCCTGTGAACAGAGATTGACCGCCTTAGAACGCTGCATGGTCCTCATCCTACATGCCGTAAGATCCTTGCAGAAGGTTCAGGCCAATGCATGCATTATAATCAAAACGGGTTTTCCCTAATTAAGATCACAGGAAGGAATGACAGGGAATGAACGCAAGGCAACCCAAGCCAGATACACTAAGTGTCACCATCTTTTATATGATACCTCCGTGAGCTTTGAATATAATGAAAAATAATCGCAGGATATACTCCATTTTCCCGGTTTTGAAAAACTGGACAAGAAGAGGACCTGGATATTCCGAGTCTCAAACTTACAGTAGCTCCCCTAGAGGACTTTGACCTTGTCATTTACTGTGACGGATCGGCAATGCCCATCCCTGATAGACAAGGCAGCATGCGCACAATAGCTGGTAGTGGAATAATTCTAGGTTCTCATTTAAATTGAACATTTAACCCCACCAAATCAATTTCAAGGACCTGGGTCCCCACAATGCCCAATATGCAGAAGCACAGGCATTATTATTAGCCTTACAAGAAATACCTTCTAATGATACTAAAACATTGATCTGCACTGATAGCGCCTATTGCCAGAAGGCTGCTAATACTTTCTTACCAGTATGGAGAAAGAATACCTTCAAGACAGATAAAGGAAAACCAATAGCTCATATATCTTTATGGCAAAAAATTGCCCAGCAATTAGACAACAAGCGTCATGTTACCATTATGCATGTCCCAGGCCATACAAAAGGAGGCCCCCACAGCATCGGTAACCAAATGGCAGACAACGCTGCAAAACAAGCAGTGACCCTAGAAGAAGTAGGGATAGAACATGTAATGGTCCTGGTAATTACAAGACAAATGTACAGTCACAATCAGGATGATGAGTTACGCCTACTTATTTCCGGGAAAACCCCACGCGGGTACCCATCCAACTATAACTATCATTGCGACGAAATGGGAAGAGTCTTTGTTACTATTCCAGGAAAGGAGGCTAAGGTTATCCCACTGACAAAGAAATGCCTAAGTTTAATACAGGAGGCCCACGTTAGCCATGGTTCCGGCAATTCTGGAGCCAAGGCAACAATGGCTAAACTACTGCTCACCTATTGGTGGTCTTATATATTAACTGATTGCAAAACATTAGTGGCAAATTGTCCTCAGTGCCTCCAGACCTCAAAAGGCGGAGAAGTCACCAGATTTAAATTTATTTCAAGAGTAAAACCGGACGCCCTCCACTGTGTGTGGCAGGCTGATTATGTGGGACCCTTTACGCCCTCTACTGAGCACCCTCCTTATAGAGGACAAAACCAGTACACCTTAGTAGTTGTTGACACCTGTCCCTCCTACACATGTTTGGCACCCACTACTCGCTGGACGGAAAGCGCAACTGTCAATGCATTCGAAAACATCATTTTTCCCTGCGTTGGTTTCCCCATATGTCTCCACACAGATCGTGGATCTGCCTTTGTTGGAAAGGCATTGCAGAAAATGTGTATTGACAGAGGTATTCGATGGGAACACAGCACTCCTTTGCACCCGTAATCAAGTGGGTCGGTGGAGCGGCGTAACCAAGATGTACAGCTTTGCATAACTAAACTGCTAATGACACGAGGATGCAGTTGGGCCAAATTGGTGCCGGAAGTATAGCTGGCAGTCAACAATCTACCACTGAGTCGCGTAGGACCTGAAAAACATATCACACCTTATTTTTTAATGTTTAATGTACAAATGAATACCGCCCAGCAGGCATCTGAAGGAGTAATTCCTCAGTACATCCCAGAATTAGCCCAAGAAATGATTGGCTTATTGTCTCAAATGCAACCTCCTAAACCGCCAGAACCCAATGAGTGATCACCACAAGAAGGTGACTGGGTACAAGAAAAGAAAAATCCTAAGAATACCTTAATAAGACCTAAATGGAATCCCCCCATTTGTGTCAAACAGGTCCAAGGTCGGACGCTTCTAGTCGACCACGGGACGAACGGTACCAAACTAATATCCATTGATAACTGTCGACCAGTTCCCAAAGCCTTTGAACCACAGGCAACAACAAAATGACAAGTTGGTATGCGCGATATGAGGTTAGATCCCATAACGAGCCAGAATTAGATGAACCTCCAGAGGAAATACCTCTGACTCAAGTTAGTACTACACCTGGGAAGACCTGTTTCAAAGGTCACCCTCAACTTTTAAAGTTTAAGGCCAAAGTACAAAAGATCATACGTTCCCAAAAGAGATGGTCCAAAAAGCAGAAATGCCAGTGCTGCTGCCTTACCTCACTCGGCATCACCTTTTCACTTATCCTTTTTAGCCTCATACTTGGCAGTATTACGGTCTCCCTCACTGCAACGTGAACTTTTGACCTCAACTCTAATATAGGCCAGCACCTTAACTATACAGAACTGAATGATAATTACAATAATAACAGGCAAAACCGACACCAATTATCATTGGAAGAACCGAACTCCACGGTCTCGGTACCTTCAGAGACGCCGATTCAACGATCATGGGTCAAAGATGGTATTATTGCCTATACTGACCTCCATCCCACAGTAAGGGCGACAGGAACTTTCATGGTTCCACACACCTTAGTCCTAGACACAGATGTCATTTCAACCCAACTCATGGTAAAAGAATGTAGACATAAACTTGAACTCCAACAAACAGTGGCACCTGCTATCAGACAGCTGAAATTGACCTCTCCCCAGCTGAAGCTTGCTCAATTCACTGAGCCAGAAGAAGACATTCTTCAGTCTGCACACTGTTATATCGTCACAGTGCCCGAAGTCCGACCACCGGTCACACTGAAAGAGGATCAATGTATTCCTCCACTACCCTTAGATGAATACTCATTTTCGGACAATGGACGACGAGCAGTCATAAATTTCTTCTCTCTCCACACAGAAAGGCTGTGGTGCCAAATGGCATATTTACGCAAATTCGGAATTGACTCCCACTGTTCCTCTCCAGGCTCTAACAGGGCCCACATTCAAAATTTCATCAATCACTCGACCCCTGACTACCATATGCCTCAACTCATGGCTGGTGAACATATTATTTGTTCCACTGCCTTCTACGGACCCTGGTACAAGGAATCCAGAGACCCCATTAAAGATTACATATTCTTCAAGGCACCAACCATTCAGGTTCATGCCAAGATTTCTTTCAACCTATCGTTCTTCGTGACATTTGCAGGCATCCCCTCTGGGTTTCCCTCCTCAATCAATCCTTATCAAACCATACAATTGGCATGAGATTGAATGTAAAAGGTATGGGAGCTTGTCCACTAGAAAACGGCACCATTACTAAACCCTATTGGCGTTGTATTAATAACCTCACAGCTTCTACCTGGACAGATAACAGTAACCAGAATATCAGCCTCAGATCTCTCCATTTGTCCTATTAGAAAATGAGACCCTCCTACATTTGCTTCATGATGCGTTAACTCCTATTCCCTTTTAGAATGCTACCCTGGCAGATAGTGCAGGAAATTTAACTGCAGCAATTGACTGTGCCTGGCTCCAACAGCTTGATTGCCACCTCAGGAATAAATTTCCCTCTTTCATCTCTAACTTCAAACGCGACGTTCATCTTCTTGAACTTCCCTCAGGCCTCGCACATATCGTATACAATCTCACCGCGCCTCAGCCCATGGCCAGCCGCGAATGCAGATCTATTTCCGCTCAAATAGTTAAAGGACAACAAATCTCAGTCGACCTTTTCTCCAGGTTCTTATCCTGTAATAAGGAACTGACGAACAGAATATTGCTCACCATATTATTTCCCTTGGAAAACATTCGGCCTAGGGACTTGCCCTCTCAGCAGCAGCTATGTTACATTAAGGGGCCAAACTATTGATCACTAAAACTTATACGCAACTACTTAGAATTATTAACGCTATCCAGATGGGCCATGTCCCCTAAGAAGAATTGGAACAATCAATCGATGAATATATGTCTTTAGACAAACACCTGGCTGGTTTACAAAGAGGAACAACAACTGTAAAACTTTATAATATCATTACTTCTAATCCCGAAAATCCTGCTGGGGATATATTAGGTGGTATGGTAACTAGATATTACCAAAGACGTCGGTATAAGATTCAGCTTGTATTCTCAATACCTACGTTTCATGAAAATGGAGTGCCATTATTTACCTACTTTTTGGCCAACATTGGCATTCCCCACTGTAGGGCTAAACACTGCACCCTGATACAGATAAAGCCCAACTATAATGTTGGTAAAAGTGAACTGCCCCTTAAAAACCAGACGGCCTTATTACACGCCTCATCTAACATTACCTGGCTCACGGCTAAATTACGCCCTCAGGGATCCTTCTACGTCGCTGATGACTGGACACCAGTTAACCTCTGCGATACCAGTGCACATGGTTGCTCTGTAATAGCCATGCCCATTATACAGGCATTCCGCTCCTACTTCTCCATGGCCAACGGCTCAACCATTATAGCCACAGCAAACTTTTGCGAGGATTGCTCACTTCCAGCTGGCACCTAGCGAATGACCCCAACAATTAACCATACCAGGTGTTGTGGCTATTTATTACCGCCAGTCACACAACATAAGCAGTCTACCTACTGCCCCCCAGCGGTAGATCCATTTCTAAGGCTGCTTATCTCACAAATACTGGATGCCGCAATGGTCATCATACAGGAGACATTAGTCCTTACATAATCTAATTGGGACATCGAGAAACAGATAAAACGCCTCCAGGCTCACTTGGAGCCAATAGACACTTCCTATACGGGAGCCATGAGAGAATTCTTTACCGTATTAGGCAAAACCATGAAAAACATCTTCCCGAAACTACCACATGTATTCTCCTCTATTATTGATTTTGCCGTCAACACGGCCTCCAGAATGCTTCGCTGGTTTGGCGATATGTTAGGACTGGGAAAATACTTAAAATATGGTCCGATTGGAGTTGCAGGCATAGTACTGAAACGTTTCCTTTGCCCCAATAGATAATTGACAGTTATGGATCAATACCAAAAGAGAGACGAGGACATATTTCACGAATGCACTTTCCAATCTTATTTCTCTTCCCAGTCATTAATGGAATTATATGAAGAAGCTCTTGTCAAGCTTTCACTAAATACTGATGCCATCACAGGAGATATGTACCGATATGAGCTCCAATGGTTCTTTTTCAGGCACTCTTTACTTTTGAGTCAGGCCGTCATTGTGGTTCTCACTAGGCCTCTCACATCCAGACCTCCAGACTACAAGCAACCTGCTTGCAGCAAGACACTTGAGTACTCCCTCTGCCTTATGGCCTCATGCCCATTTTGTGACTTTTGTTGCCCATCTTTTGATCCTTTATCTTGCCACTCACGCCATATCCATTCCTGGTGCTACGCTCTGCTTTGCCAAATTCTGGACAACACTAAGGCTATGAATTGGCTTCCTTATAAAGTTCCCCTTAAGTCTTTTTATCAGGCTACATCCTATGCCCTTTAGCCCCACTTTGACCGTTTCGCATTTGAGAACTCACCTTTAATACATATGAGCATCCTTGGATATTATCTTACCCCTCCACACGCCCCTTTCACGCCACACGCCTTGCACGATGTGGCTTCTACCTCTGCTTTAATGACAGATAATCATGACTCTTCGCCGAGAGAAGAGCCTAGCATTGGACTTAGACTGGATGTACTTCCAGGACTAGAAGACCTTGATGTCAATACGTTCGACCATAACTTCGATGCGTCTCTCTCTGACTAAAAAGTATAAGACGAAAGAACAGTTTTTCTGACCCTTCCACTTGCCCTTTTTGGTTCCTTGGACACTAGTATTTCCACCGGTCTGCTCAGCAGCCTAGGTGGCCAAGAGGAGGATATGACCAGCAACTTGTGAATTATGACTTGCAGATTATGTCCCCCTAGTCTGCCTCACCTTTCTGTAACACTTTCCCAATTTGCCAATATATAGTATTGACTTAACACTTTCCCAGACTTGTATTCTCCATTGCCTTATGAACAAAGAACTTTGATATTATTGAAGGAGGATATATTGTGGCATTTGCCTTTATACCTCTTACACTGATTATAATGCACCTTATTAATACTAGATTGGCCCAGATCACCTTGGAGCTCCAACTGCCAAAGCCAAAATTTGAACCAAAGCACAAGACCAACCGAAAACAAATCTACAAAGCATTATGTCTGACAATCCAACCTTCTGCTTCCCCTACTGCACCATCCTCCAGCAATGGGGCTCAGAAAATCAATACTACTCAATCCAAACTGATCAACATAGACAAGAGACCCTCTATACTCTGCGAAAGCTGTAACAATTATTGCTTGAGCATCGCGCCACCTTATGCAGAGAATTGATATACCAATTCCTATACCCACGCTGGACCGAGGACTGGACCTCTTGCCTCACCTTGACCACCATGCCAACTGATGATCATCTAAATTTCAACTTCTATACACACCACCTGGAAAATTTGGAAAAAGACCCTGGACATAGAGACACGTTAACCTTTTGCAGATCTAATAATGGCACCTTCACTTGCAATAAAGTGCAGTTCCATGTTGGAGTAACTAAAGGAGAAACTTCTAACTCCTATACTTGCCCTTACATTCCAGAGTGACCAGAAGAAACCCTTTTGCAAGGACTCATGAGTAAGGCCTTCCTGAAAGCCCATACTAGCCATTGTAATCTAACCTCAGGAATGCCTATCTTTGCCCGCAATCATCCCGTGAAGCAAAGACACCTTACACAATTCCAGTGTGTAACCTGTTCCAACCAGAATATTTACTGGAAGTACTCTCCCATTTGTCTGCACTGTTTGATCCAAGCATGGGAATTTAATATGGAAATAGAAATCCGTTTTAACTACGACCCAATAATTTCAGATCCCCAAGTACCTGACAACTATGAAGGCGATTCTAGGCTGGCAGAAAAGATAATTCTGAAATTAACTTCTTATAAAATAGCATCTCAAATAGGATGTACCCCTGAACAAGTCCTCAAAATACTGACCATGGAAAAAGAAACAGGTCACCAAACTCCATTCAATCCAATATGTACACAAGGGCAGGAAGATATGCCAACTGCCTCCAAACCAGGCATAACTACCCAAATACCATGACACTAGCAGAACTCCTACAGGCAGACACCTTCCATATGACCTACCCAGATGATGGTAGATGGATGGTCTGCCTGGAAAGGATAGTGTCCCTTAGAGGACAAGAAGATGTCCATAAAGTAATAAGACAAGCTGATACCCAAAACTTCCAAGAAATATTTTCAGTTCTCTCAGAATGGGAAAATGTCCTCTATGCCAAAAACGCCAGAGATGAGAACAAATTAATTGATCAATTTAAGAAAGGATTCGAGAAATTCTCGCTCTGTCATGGACGGGGACCCAACCAAACCCCATGCCCACCAGCCTATGAGCACACTGAAGCTAAACCATACACTGAAAATGGTCTGTGATGAAGTAAGTCACGAAATTGGATTTTGTCTTTGGCAATTGGATGCCCAAAAAATACACCAAATGGAAATAGCCAAATTAACCATGTATGGTCATTCTCCACTCTATGTGAGTACCTACCAAACCTACCTGAACGATCCCAGGTCATCAACCCAGACTTTTGCTGATTGGGTAAAAAACAAAGAAAACCTGTACCAGGAACTGGCCGAATGGACTTAGAGCGCAACAGAAAGCCGCACTAAGATAAGCAAATAGTGATGTCCACCAGAGATAGGATAGATGGGACTTGCCCCACCTAGGCACTAACTCTAAATGACTAGACCTGCCTTATCTTTCCAGATTGACTAACCTAGCTATTTCTCCATATACTTGGAGGATACTCAGCCGATGGAAAAAGATCATGCTCATTACTCTTATATAATCTACAATTTTAATTCTAATCAGCATTAGAAAACCTTAGGAATAGCTTGCCTTATAACAGGGAACTAACATTGTTATTGAATGCATTAATTTTAGATTACTGTACCTTCAAAAAGAAATCGATTTCCAGAACAAAATACCCACAGTCCATATCTTGCTAAAAGAAAACTGGCCATAACACTAATCCCAGAATCACACTCAACATGAGGGCAAATTACAAAGCAAAACCACTCTTGGTATTCCATTGTTATCTCCTCTTCTTATGGACCCTCAAAAGATGGACTGAACCGCCATTTCGGAGATCAGAAGCATATATCATGGGAGAAACACCCATGAAGGACTGGTGGCAGAATCAACCCTTTTCCAAACAGTTAGAAGGAAAAGAGGAATGCAACAAAGATGGACATTCATTCAATATGAACCATGACCATAAAAAGCAAAACTCAAGGACATTCATCAAGAAAACTATCCAAAGAAAATATTAGCCACCAGACTTATTTTGTTCAAGAGGAGGATGTGGCGGTATCCACCTATATTAAAGGCTGGTCAGAACTGATTTTATATTAAATCATATATTCACTTTATATTAAAAGCTGATCAGAGCTGATGCTATATTTAAATCATGTATTTAACCCTATATTAAGAACTGATGACTGATGAAGTCCATTATCAATGTAAATTATTACTTATCGCAATAATGTTTTTGAATATGTATTATCTTTGTAAGAGTCCAGATGTAGTGAACTCATTAAGTCTTGTGGCCTTGTCTGGAAATAAGCTCTGCCAACTAAGGGAGGATATCATTTGTAGAGTGGCCTTGCTATTATGGGGGCTACTGCTTGGCAAGAGACCCTGCCAAGAAGGGAGGCTGGTGTTCTTCTGGAGATAGCTACCGAAGGTATCAACCTCGTATCTTTAGGAACAGGTGCCCTGTTAGGCCTCCCTGAAACTAAGGCTTTGCCAACCAAGAGAGAGACTGTTCTTTGTCTCAAAATAACTGTGGGGAGTTAATTTGTTTTTCAGAAGCAGGGGCTATGCTGAAACTCCTCTCGAACTCCCTAGCTCTCCGTGAGTGTAAAAACAATATAAATATTCAAGCAAAAGCTGCGAAAGTTAGAGTTTTGCTTGGAGAGCTGTTTTAGGATATTACTGGGTGTAAAACTGCTAGCTCGACTCGTAGAATTCTGCTCTTGATTGAGCATCGAATTCCAAGACTACTAGTCGTTGTAAGTATGAAATGTTAGTAGCTTAAGCAATTATGTAGTTAAGAAGGTCACAGGCTAACTCATCACATATCCTGTATCTGTCAAACTGTATCATTGATCAAAACACTTGTTTTACCCTTTTATCTTTAAATAAATTGCGTACATATTTTACCATACAGATCCGTGTCTATTTTATTATATAAGAGTGACATTTAACTAAGACTCATCATATTCTCACCCTTTGAGGCTATCTGGAGGGTCACTTGCCCATGCCTAGCTCTCAGGAATTAGAAATATTTAGTCGACGTTAAGGAAAAGATAGTCATCTAAGTCACAGTCTATCCTGTACACTGAAGGTAGTGAACACAAGTCACATTGTGTATACTATAATTAGATCTCCCATACAGCGAGTCTTACTTTAGATATTCAGAAGACCTTGACTGGTAGCTTACAACCTCGAATAATTGGGAAGATCTTAGATATATACTCCTCAACTGTCACAAAATAATCCCAGACTATCTAATCTCTCCTCATAGCTACACTTTTCAAGCCCTGGCAACATTTTTGTAAACATCCTCTGCATTCTCTCCGGAGCAATTACGTTCTTCCTGTAATGTGGTGACCAGAACTATACACAATGCACCAGTATCTTATACAATTCCAACATTATGTCCTTACTTTCATAGTCTATACCTCTGACAATGAAGGAGCGCATTTCCTATGCTTTCTTAACAACCTTGTCTACTTGAACTGCTGTCTTTAGGAACCTGTGAACTTATACCCCAAGATATCTCACGTCATCTATCCCTCTTAGTATATTCCCATTTAATGTGTCCTCCCTAAAACTGTTTGACCTCCCTAAGAGCATGACCTCACACTTCTCTGTGTTAAATTCCACTTGGCACTTTATCGCCCACTCCACCAATCCATCTCTATCATTCTGGAGATTGTAGCTATCCTACACACTGCCCACCAAATGGTCAATCTTTGTGTCTTCTGCAAATTTCCTCATCGTGCTCACCACATCCACGTCCAAATCATAAGACCATATGACATAGGAGCAGATTTAGGCTGCTCGGCCCATCGAGTCTGCTCTGCCATTCAATCATGGCTGATATTTTCTCATCCCCATTCTTCTGCCTTCTCTCCATAACCCCTGATCCCCTTATTAATCAAGAACATATCTATCTTGTCTTAAAGACACTAAGGGATTTGGCCACCACAGCCTCCTGCAGTAAAGAGTTCTACAGATTCACCACCCTCTGGCTGAAGAAATTCCTCCTCATCTCAGTTTAAAGGATTGTCCCTTTAATCTGAGATGGTGTCCTCTGGTTCTAGTTTTTCCTACGTGTAAACATTCTCTCCACGTCCACTCTATCCAGGCATTGCATGTTTCCTGTAAGTTTCAATAAGATCCCCTCATCCTTCTAAACTCCAACGAGTACAGACCCAGATTCCTCAACCGTTCCTCATACAAAGTTCTTCATTTCAGGGATCATTCTTGTGAACCTCCTCTGGACTCTTTCCAAGACCCGCACATCCTTCCTTAGTGACGGAGTTCAAAACTGTTCACAATACTCCAAATGGGGTCTGACTAGAGCCTTACACAGCCTCAGAAATTCATCCCTGGTCTTGTATTCTAGCCCTCTTGACATGAATGCTAACATTGCATTTGCCTTCTTAACTGCCGACTGAACCTGCACATTAACCTTAAGAGAATCGTGAACAAGGACTCACAAGTCCCTTTGTTTGTGCTTCTGATTTCCTAATAATTTCCCCATTTAGAAAATAGTCTGCGCCTAAATTCCTCCTGCCAAAGTGCATAACCTTACAATTTTCACATTGTGTTTCATTTGCCACTTCTTTGCCCACTCTCCTAGCTTGTCCAAATCCTTGTACAACCCTCTTGCTTCCTCAATACTTCCTGTCCCTCTACAGATCTTTGTATCATCTACAAACTTAGCAACAGTGTCTTCAGTTTTCTTCCAGATCATTTATGTATATTGTGAAAAGTTGTGGTCCTGGCGCAGACCCCTGAGGCACACAACTGGTCACTGGCTGCCACCCTGAAAAAAAACCTTTTATGGCCCCTTTCTGCCTTCTGCCAGTCAGCCAATCAATCATTAATATATAACACAAACAGTAAGGGTCCCAACACCGAGCCCTGTGGAACACCACTTGATACAACTTTCCAATTGCAAAGGCAGCCATTGACCCTTTACCCTTTAGCCATTACCCTTTGTTTCCTGTTACTAAGCCAACTTTTTATCCAGTTCATCACATTGCCTTGTATCCCAAGCTTTCACTTCTTGACCAACCTGCCCTGTGGGACTTTGTTAAACACTTTGCTAAAATCCATGTACACAATATCCACTGCACTACCTTCATCAACTCTTCTTGTCACTTCCTCAAAATATTCAATCAAATTTATTCGGCAAGACCTTCCTTTAACAAATCCATGCTGACTATCCCTGACTCGTCCATGCCTTTCTGTGTGACAGTTAATTCTATCTCTCAGGATTGATTCTAATAATTTTCCAATACTGACGTAAGACTAACTTGTTTATAATTATTTGGCATTTCCTTCAATCCCTTTTTTAAAAATGGGACCATGTTGCATTCCTCCAGTCCATTTGCACCTCCCCTGTATCTAGTGAGGATCGGAAAATCATCTTCAGAGCATCTGGAATCTCCTCCTTGACCTCCTTCAGTAGCAGCAAAAATAATCCATCTGGCCCTGACGACTTATCAACTTTCAAGGATTCTAATCATTTGAGTAGTCCTCTCTCTTCATGGGTGGCATGGTAGCACAGTGGTTAGCACTGTTGCTTCAGAGTTACAGGGACCCGGATCGATTCCCGGGTTGGTTCACTGTCTGTGCGGAGTCTGCACATTGTCCCCGTGTCTGCATGGGCCCCACAAGTCCCGGAAAACGTACGTGTTATGTTAATTGGGCATTCTGAACTCTCCCTCAGTGTACCCGAACAGGCGTTGGAGTGTGGCCACGAGGGAATTTTCATTGAATTGTTAATGTATGCCTACCTGTGACACTTTTATTATGCTTATCCCATCCAATATCTCCCAGTTTTCCTCCTGGACTACTAAATCTGCATCATCCATTTTGTTTGTAAACACGGGACAAAATATTCATTTAAAACCATTCCCCCAGCCTCTGCATCTGCACATCTTTGACTTTACTTGCTAAGCTTTGTTCATGCCCTCTCTTTGATTTCCTTATTTCCTGTTTTACTTTGTCCCTGTAATTCTTTTATTTGTCTAAACTATCTGCAGTGCCAATCATACACTTTCTCTTTCTGTGTTATCTTCTCCTGCGTTCATCTAGACAACCAGGGGGTCGAGATTTGGCAATACTGCTGTTCTCCTGTTCCCCTCTGTATTCGTATATGTTGAGCCTTTACTATTTCTTGTGGAGCTGTGGTTTTGTTGCGTTATTTGTTAAAATGTAAAATCTCAGTAAATACAGGATGGGATTATCCGTTTCTGAGACTACGTGTTGACACCAACAGGTAATACGTGGACTTTTGTGACAGAAAAACTGGTGCCGCACCTGGACCGATTCTGCTCCTGTCGAGGGGTTAGCACCGGTGCCGCATGGAATATACTCGATTCCGAAAAACGGTGCGAGAGATGCCCAGTCCGTGATCGACACTCGGGAGGCTAACAAGCTGCAGCTGCACATACACATTACACTCCCCACACTCACTTATCCGAGCCAAAAAGATGCCACTGGTTGTGTTGGAGCGCACCTATGGGGCTGCCCTGAGGGGACACCCATTTGACCCGTGGCACCAGGTTCAAAGCAAGCTGTTAGAAGCGTGCTCAGCTGCATGGCTGCCTTGCCGGCTGTGGCAATCGAGCTCCGAGTCCGTCCACCCTGACCCCACAGCCCACCTCCTGGCCAACCCCACTACTCCCCCCAGCCCTGGCAGACGCTCCCCAGCCAGCGGCACATCTGTCAGCAATGTATGGCCAAGTTGGACATTTTCCATACACCCTCGCTCTCCCTCGGCAGTCTCCACGCCAGTTTCACGATTTTCAAAAGCATAAGTGAACCACACAGTGGGGAACTCGGCCCATCGGAGGCAGAGAATCACGGCGGCTCTGGAGAATACCAAGTCGGGCACACTATTGATATGCAAATGGTGCCTATTGTTTTTTTTTAATTTAGAGTACCCAATTCCTTTTTTCCAATTAAGGGCAATTTAACGTGGCCAATTTCCCTACCCTGCACATTTTGGGTTGTGGGGGTGAAACCCACGCAAACCCGAGGAGAATATGCAAACTCCACACGGACAGTGACCCAGAGCTGGTATCGAACCTGGGATCTCGGCACCGTGAGGCAGCAATGATAACTACTGCGCCACCGTGCTGCCCTAAATAGTGCCTATTGTACGTGCAGAGTGAAACGCATTGACGCCATTTTGGAGGTGACGGAGAATCGTGATTTGGCATCAAATCGGTGCTATTCTCCATCAAATTGCATTTCCCAATTTCGACAGCATCTAATAGAGAATCCCGCCCTCAAAGAACAAGAACAAAGAACAAAGAAATGTACAGCACAGGAACAGACCCTTCGGCCCTCCAAGCCCGTGCCGACCATGCTGCCCGACTAAACTACAATCTTCCACATTTCCTGGGTCCGTATCCCCCTATTCCCATCCTATTCATGTATTTGTCAAGATGCCCCTTAAATGTCACTATCGTCCCTGCTTCCACCACCTCCTCCGGTAACGAGTTCCAGGCACCCACCACCCTCTGTGTAAACAACTTGCCTCGTACATCTACTCTAAACCTTGCCCCTCTCACCTTAAACCTATGCCCCCTAGTAATTGACCCCTCTACCCTGGGGAAAAGCCTCTGACTATCCACTCTGTCTATGCCCCTCATAATTTTGTAGACCTCTATCAGGTCGCCTCTCAACCGCCGTCGTTCCAGTGAGTACAAACCGAGTTTATTCAACCGCTCCTCATAGCTAATGCCCTCCATACCAAGCAACATTCTGGTAAATCTCTTCTGCACCCTCTCTAAAGCCTCCACATTCTTCTGGTAGTGTGGCGACCAGAATTGAACACTATACTCCAAGTGTGGCCTAACTATATACAACTGCAACATGACTTGCCAATTCTTATACTCAATGCCCCGGCCAATGAAGGAAAGCATGCCGTATGCCTTCTTGACTACCTTCTCCACCTGTGTTGCCCCTTTCAGTGACCTGTGGACCTGTACTCCTAGATCTCTCTGACTTTCAATAGTCTTGAGGATTCTACCATTCACTGTATATTCCCTACCTGCATTAGACCTTCCAAAATGCATTACCTCACATTTGTCCGGATTAAACTCCATCTGCCATCTCTCCGCCCAACTCTCCAAACAATCTAAATCCTGCTGTATCCTCTGACTGTCCTCATCGCTATCCTCCATTTTTAAAAACCAATCTGGTTGGCTCTGGCAAAATTGAAGACCAGCAATAAAATTATCCAATTCCCAACTCTGCTCTGACCCTGTTTTCAGTTTTCCATCCTGTTTAAGTGTTTTAATCACAAGCAGCTCCTTTTAAATTTGCCTTCACAATCCTCTTCTCTGTTGTAGCTTTTCATTAGCTGCTGCTCTCCTTTGTGGCTGGCTACATAGTTTCTGTCTTGACTCCCTTCTTCTTGGAATTGCTTCCAGGTCAGAGGGGGCAGGTCATATGGACTAGTATTCCTTATCATTCAAGAAAGTTGTAATTGATCACTTTACAATTGATGCAAACTCTTCAAAGTCCATTTCAAAAATTCTTAAACCCATTGTCATATTCCACAAACAATTTAAAGAAACTACAAACCCTCAGAACAAAGATCTGCACACACATGCACACAAACATAAATAATGAAAAGGAGAGATTATTAATTGTAATTAGCCACAGAGGAATTGCATTGCTGCCAGACTTCTTGTAGTTTTGGTTGAATTCCCAATCCTTCGGTGCACAAGGGGGATGGAGTTAAGTTTTCCATTTAAAGGAGTGTAATCTGGCAGAGGTAGGGTTATTGTAGTGAACCACTGTATTATATTGTACATACTGTTCTGACTTATTGTAGTTACTGTTCTTACTGTTTGTTACATGTCTGGGTTTGTCCCTGCTGGCTCCGCCCCTTGGGCTCAAGTATAAAGGTAGCTAACCTCCAGCCCTGCCATCATTCTGGGACTGGCTGCCAGCAGGTATCTTTTAGCTGATTAAAGCCACAGTTTACTCTTCCGACTCTCGTCTGTCGTCATTGATGGTACATCAATTTAATCAGCTAAAATTTGAAGATGGATCCATCGCTCAAGCCTAATCGCCTGGAGCTGGACCCCCAAGCAGCCGACGCCACTGCCATGTTTGAACACTGGCTAAGCGGCTTCGAATCTTACATTGATTCCTCCGCCACCGTCGCTGAGACCCACAAGCTGCGAGTTCTCAACCCCCGGGTGAGCCCGCAAGTTTTCCTTCTTATCAGAGATGCTACCTCGTACGAGGATGCGATAACGCTGTTGAAGGGGCAGTATGTTAAGGAAGTCAACGAGGTGTACGCTAGGCATCACCTTGCCATGCGGTGACAGCGCCGTAAAAAATTGCAAGCTGAATTTCTGCGCGCCTTGCGGGTACTTGGCCAGAACTGCAGTTGTAAGGAGGTATCGGCTGTCAAGCACACTGAATTGCATAAAATCTAATTACATCTGCCAGCGCCGACTAGAACGGGGTACACGCGACCTCCAAGACACAGCACAACTCTTGGACTCGTTGGACGTGGCTTTCCATAACATGGATGCCTACATCTCCGACCACGCGGCACCCTCGTGGACGTCGTGGCTGCCGCAGTCACCCAATCCAGGGTCGCCGCAAGCCTGTGCCGCGCAGCGACCCGCCAGCTCCGGAGGCCCGAAATGTTACTTCTGTGGCCAGGGTAAGCACCCCATATAACGCTGCCCAGCGAAGAGCACGATCTGCAAGGGGTGCAAAAAGAAGGGACACTTCTCTAAAGTCTACCAGGCCTGACCTGTTTCTAAACTCAGCTGCGCTGCGTGTAGCCCGCGGGGACCGCCCCCATCTTCCACGTCATCCGCCATGTGCGACCCGTGGGGGCCGCCATCTTGGAATCACCACTCCGCCTCCCGGAACCCTTGCTCACCAGATTGTATGCTGGACTCCGCTACCCTCGATCAGCCCACCCACCTTCTGAAGCTCTCCTCCACCACCCTCGACCAATCTCGACCTCATCACCTCACTAAATCCATGATGGCCGTCCGGATCAACGGCCACGAGACAACCTGCCTCTTCGACTCCGGGAGCACGGAGAGTTTCATTCACCCAGATATGGTACGGTGCTGCTCCTTCCCAATTTTACCCGCGACCCAGAAAATCTCCCTGGCTTCTGAATCACATTCCGTGGTAGTCCATGGGTACTGTGTCGCAACCCTTACAGTACGGGGCGTCGAGTACAAAAATTTCAAGCTCTACATCCTCCCCCAACTCTGCGCTGCTGTAATACGAGGTCTACATTTCCAATGCCATCTCAAAAGTCTTACATAAGAACATAAGAACTAGGAGCCATCTGGCCCTTCGAGCCTGCTCCACCATTCAATGAGATCATGGCTGATCTTTTGTGGACTCAGCTCCACTTTCCGGCCCGAACACCATAACCCTTAATCCCTTTATTCTTCAAAAAACTATCTATCTTTATCTTAAAAACATGTAATGAAGGAGCCTCTACTGCTTCACTGGGCAAGGAATTTCATAGATTCACAACCCTTTGGGTGAAGAGGTTCCTCCTAAACTCAGTCCTAAATCTACTTCCCCTTATTTTGAGGCTATGCCCCCTAGTTCTGCTTTCACCCGCCAGTGGAAACAAACTGCCTGCATCTATCCTATCTATTCCCTTCATAATTTTATATGTTTCTATAAGATCCCCCCTCATCCTTCTAAATTCCAACTAGTACAGTCCCAGTCTACTCAACCTCTCCTCGTAATCCAACCCCTTCAGCTCTGGGATTAACCTGGTGAATCTCCTCTGCACACCCTCCAGTGCCAATATGTCCTTTCTCAAGTAAGGAGACCAAAACTGAACACAATACTCCAGGTGTGGCCTCACTAACACCTTATACAATTGCAGCATAACCTCCCTAGTCTTAAACGCCATCCCTCTAGCAATGAAGGACAAAATTCCATTTGCCTTCTTAATCACCTGTTGCACCTGTAAGCCAACGTTTTGCGACTCATGCACTAGCACACCTAGGTCTCTCTGCACAGCAGCATGTTTTAATATTTTATCATTTAAATAATAATCCCTTTTGCTGTTATTCCTACCAAAATGGATAACCTCATATTTGTCAACATTGTATTCCACCTGCCAGACCCTAGCCCATTCATTTAACCTATCCAAATCCCTCTGCAGACTTCCAGTATCCTCTGCACTTTTTGCTTTACCACTCACCTTAGTGTCGTCTGCAAATTTGGACAAATTGCCCTTGGTCCCCAACTCCAAATCATCTGTGTAAATTGTGAACAGTTGTGGGCCCAACACTGATCCCTGAGGGACACCACTAGCTACTGATTGCTAACCAGAGAAACACCCATTAATCCCCACTCTTTGCTTTCTATTAATTAACCAATCCTCTATCCATGCTACTACTTCTTTCCCCTTAATGACATGCATCTTTGTGGCACCTTGTCAAAGGCTTTCTGGAAATCCAGATATACCACATCCATTGACTCCCCGTTATCTACCGCACTGGTAATGTCCTCAAAAAATTCCATTAAATTAGTTTGGCACGACCTGCCCTTTATGAACCCATGCTGCGTCTGCCCAATGGGACAATTTCCATCCAGATACCTCGCTATTTCTTCCTTGATGATAGATTACAGCATCTTCCCTATTCCGAAGTTAAGCTCACTGGCCTATAATTACCCGCTTTCTGCTTATCTCCTTTTTTAAACAGTGGTGTCACGTTTGCTAATTTCCAATCCGCCGGGACCACCCCAGACTCTAGTGAATTTTGGTAAATTATCACTAGTGCATTTGCAATTTCCCTAGCCATCGCTTTTAGCACTCTGGGATGCATTCCATCAGGGCCAGGAGACTTGTCTACCTTTAGCCCTATTCCCATCACTACCTCCTTAGTGATAACAATCCTCTCAAGGTCCTCACCTGGCATAGCCTCATTTCCATCAGTCACTGGCATGTTATTTGTGCCTTGCTCTGTGAAGACCGACCCAAAAAACCTGTTCAGTTCCTCAGCCATTTCCTCATCTCCCATTATTAAATCTCCCTTCACATCCTCTAAAGACCCAATATTTACCTTAGCCACTCTTTTTTGTTTTATATACCATGGAGTTCGATGGACCCCTGCCCCCTCTCACCATCTGTAGCCTTTCGACCCTTAAGGTCATCCCACCCCCGCTCTTTGCTAACCTCACCCCGGACTGTAAGCCCATCGTCACTCGGAGCAGACGATACAGTGCTCGGGACAAGGCCTTTATCAGGTCGGAGGTCCAGCGACTCCTGCGGGAAGGGATCACAGAGGCCAGTATTAGCCCCTGGAGAGCTCAAGTGGTGGTCGTCAAAACTGGGGAGAAGCATTGGCTGGCCATCGACTACAGTCAGACCATCAACCGGTACCCTCAGCTCGATGCGTACCTTCTCCCCTGCATATCTGACATGGACAATCAGATTGCGCAGTATCGAGTCTTCTCCACTATTGACTTGAAGTCCGCGTACCACCAGCTCCCTATCTGCCCGGAGGACCGCCAATACACTGCCTTCAAGGCAGATGGCCACCTCTACCACTTCCTCAGGATCCCCTTCGGCGCCATCAATGGGGTCTCCGTCTTCCAACGGGAGATGGACCGAATGGTTGACCAATACGGGCTGCGGGCCACTTTCCCATATCTGGATAATGTCACCATCTGCGGCCATGACCAGCAGGACCATGACACTAACCTCCAACATTTCCTCCATACCGCCAAGCTCCTTAACCTGACATACAATAAGGAGAAATGCGTTTTCCGCACAACTCGCCTGGCCACCCTTGGCTATGTTGTGGAAAACCGAGTCCTAGGGCCTGACCCTGACCGCATGCGACCCCTCCTGGAACTTCCCCTCCCCTACTGCCCTAAGGCCCTGAAGAGATGCCTGGGGTTCTTTTCCTATTATACCCAGTGGGTCCCCAATTATGCGGCCAAGGCCCGCCCACTCATTAAATCCACCATTTTTCTCCTGACGGCTGAGGCCCGCCAAGCCTTCAACCGCATCAAAACAGATATTGCCAAAGTCACGATGCACGCAGTAGATGAGTCCATCCCGTTCCAGGTGGAGAGCGATGCGCCTGACTTTGCTCTGGCCGCTACCCTCAACCAGGCGGGCAGACCCGTGGCTTTCTTCTCCCGTACCCTCCAGGGCTCCGGAATTCGACACTCCTCCGTCGAAAATGAAGCCCAGGCCATTGTGGAAGCGGTGTGACATTGGAGGCATTACCTGGCCGGCAGGCGATTCACTCTCCTCACTAACCAACGGTCGGTTGCCTTCATGTTTAACAAAATGCAGCGGGGCAAGATCAAGAATGACAAGATCCTAAGGTGGAGGAACTCTCCACCTATAATTATGATATCTTGTATCGACCTGGGAAGCTCAATGAGCCCCCAGATGCCCTATCCCGCGGTATATGTGCCAGCGCACAAGTAGACTGTCTTTGGGCCTCCACAATGACCTCTGTCACCTGGGGGTCACCCGTCTTTTTCATTTTATCAAGGCTCGCAACCTGCCTTACTCCATCGAGGAGGTCAGGACCATGACCAGGGACTGCCAGGTCTGCGCGGAGTGCAAACCGCACTTCTATCGGCCGGATAGAGCACAACTGGTAAAGGCCTCCCGCCCCTTTGAGCGCCTCAGCATCGATTTCAAAGGGCCCCTCCCCGCCACTGAAATTAATGTGTACTTTCTCAACATCATTGATGAGTACTCACGTTTCCCTTTCGCCATCCCGTACCCTGACATGACCTCTGCCACAGTCATCAAGGCCCTGCACGGCCTCTTCACCTTGGTCGGTTTCCCCACTTACATCCATAGCGATCGGGGTTCCTCCTTCATGAGTGATGAGCTGCGTCAGTTCCTGCTTAGCAAGGGCATCGCCTCAAGCAGGACTACCAGCTACAACCCCCGGGGAAACGGATAGGTGGAGAGGGAGAACGCGAGGGTCTGGAAGGCCGTCCTTCTTGCCCTGCGGTCTAGAAGTCTCCCTGGCTCCTGCTGACAGGAGGTCCTTCCCGATGCGCTCCACTCCATCCAGTCGCTCCTGTGTACCGCCACCAATGCGACACCTCACGAGAGAATGTTTGTCTTCCCCAGGAAGTCCACCTCAGGGGTCTCTCTCCCGTCCTGGCTGACGGTTCCAGGGCCCGCCCTCTTCCGGAAGCTTGCGAGGAGTCACAAGTCGGATCCCCTGGTCGAACGGGTCCTTCTCCATGCTAACCCCTTTTCTGCCTACGTGGCACACCATGACGGGCGGGACGACATAGTCTCCCTTCGGGACTTGGCACCCGCAGGTTCCCCAGCGGCCATCACCACTACCCCTGACTCTACACCGTCTCCCTCCGTTGCTACTTATCCGGAAGACGACACGCTCCTGGATACGCAGGCCTCGACACGTTATCCGACACCAGTGTCCTCACCACAGCCGGGACAGAGGCGATCACAGAGGAAGGTCAAAGCCCCCGACAGAATCGATCTCTAATTCAACTTGTCCATTTCATCCCCGCCGGACTCTTTTTTTTTAACAGGGGGTGAATGTGGTGAACCACTGTATTATATTGTACATACTGTTCTTACTTATTGTATTTACTGTTCTTACTGTTTGTTACATGTCTGGGTTTGTGCCTGCTGGCTATGCCCCTCGGGCTCAAGTATAAAGGTAGCTAACCTCCAGCCCTGCCCTCATTCTGGGACTGGCTGCCAGCAGGTAGCTTTTAGCTGATTAAAGCCTCAGTTTGCTCTTCCGACTCTTGTCTGTCGTCATTGATGGTACATCAGTTATAATTCCCTTTTGATCCCAGTCAATGTTTAATCTAAGGAAGTCAATACAACACAATTAAACTGATTTTATAACAATGGGTTGGGGAGGAGGGATAATTCAGGCCAATTGTTCCTCAAATGACCAAGCTGAACATTTTTCCCCATGAAATTAATTTCCACTAGGGGTAGCACTGCTGCCTCAAGACGCTGAGGACCTGGCTGGGTTCAATCCCAGCCCCAGGTCAAAGTCCGTGTGGAGTTTGAACATTCTCCCCATTTCTGCATGGGTCTCATCCCCACAACCCAAAAAGGTGTGCAGGTTAGGTGGATTGGCCACGCTAAATTGCCCCTTAATTGAAAAAAAAAATGATTTGGGTATTTTAAATTTACATGAAAAAAAAATAATTTCCACTCACTTTGGATATCGATCTGCACATTGTACAATACATTTAAAATTCAAACATTGCATGCACTGTGAATCAAATCTCCAGGCATGAAATATTTTGATGTTGAATTTGAGACTTCCCCAGTTCGTCCCAAAAGTTGCTGTGTGAATTTAACCAGCGATATGTCAGGCTGGGGATATTACATCACCGCATGATCAATTATCTTGGGTGTAGTTTGGAAGATTTATTATTTTCTTCTGGGTGCAGTAATTCTCAGGAATTGCGAGTGTTTCCACTGAAAGTTTGCTGCATCGCAACTCACTGGTGCAAGCTGACTAGATTTACTTTGAGTAGTCATGAAGCATTTGGTATACTGATGGACTGTTGTAAAGAGGTAATCTAATTTCTATCAGACACCTCTTCAACCAAGCTCAGTCTCAGCTTCCCACGAGATTTAACTCAGAGCTTCAGTCTATACATCTTGGAGCGCACTTCTTTTCCTCAAACTTTTAAACTGAAGTTCATTACCTCCAGAGGTCCCATTGCACTGAGATCTCAAATCCTCAGCAAATTGCTTGTCTTAAGACAGGCAATCAATTTTGAGCCAAAGGCAATGACACAACTTCACGTGTCCAACCGTGTCTAATGATTGTCAAATACCTGCTTGGATTCCAATTCCCACTTTTTTCAAATCACACGTGTTCCATAAACCTTGAGGCCCAAACCTTGCGTGTGGAGTATAATCAATGAAATAGATCAAACACAAAATAATTAAGTATAAATACACTGTAATGTAGATTAATGATAATAAGGCGTCAGAGTTGTCAAAATATATTAATAAAAGCTTAATTTATCATAACTAACAGTTATCCCATGTTGCTGCTGATGGGGAATCAGATAACACAGATTTATACTAACTAGTCCTGATGATTGATTGCGTTGAACTTTACCGGGCCATGTGGCATGGGTTTGGAGGTGGGAAGGTGGGGTGTAAAATTAGGATCAGGAATATCCCAATGTAATTTCTAAATTTACCAATGGCAGTTGACATGCCTCACCTCCAGCCTCTTGGGGGAGCTAGGATGTAACTGCAGCCTCAAAGAGCTGTATGGAATGGAAGGAGATGTAGCATGAAATATATCAATCCTTTATTAAGGGGCACAACAACACAAGGCTTAATGTTTAAATCCCCAAGTCACCTATGAACCCCAAGTGCAGGTAGGTACTCTTCCTAAATTGAAATCATGTGTGTTCCTACCCTTGCGCTAGCAGCTGCAATAGAGGCAACCTGATAACCTTTGCTGCCCTGTGATCTGGGATGTCCTCTGGCTGCCTGGAGGATCTCAGCGTGCTGAGGGTCTCCTACATTGGTGCAAGAAACCCTCCCCCTCTGCTGTCATGGTGACACTGTTGGCAGTGGCAGAGGATCTGATGAGCTACTACCTGCAATGAGAGAGACCTGAGAGGAGTGTCCGGATGCTAAAGGCAGCTGCTCCTCCCCTCTTACAAGGTTCACTTATCTCTCCCCACTGTCTCAAGAATCTAGTCGAAGAGACATTGTACCTCAGTCCCCTCTAGTCTTGCTACTACTGGATTGAGCTCATATACTAAGCAATGGCATGACGCTCAGTGTATATCTCCAACATCTACTGACTGGTCTGCAGGACCTGGTTCTTTCTGAGGGTCACCAGTGTCTCCAAGGAGGTTGACAGGCATGTGCCCGTCAGAGACAATGGCAGTCCACAAGGCCTGGGAATACACTTTCATCATCATAGCTTGAGTGCGGATAGCCTCTGGAAGCTCCATCAGATGTTCTCTTATTTCAAGCTGTGGCTTTTGCTGTGTGGTCAACAAAGCTAGAGATATATCGTCAGCCTGGGGCTCCGCAACATTCTGCAACAGTCAGTCTCTTTAACGTTTTCACCAATTGCAATGCAGTGTTAAAAATACTGAGCACTCCAGTTATGTTGGACTGTCTACATGCAACCTGTGACCAATGAAAATGAAGGAAACAGTTGACGCGGCTTGGGCTTTGTTCAATGAAAGTTTCGCTAGCAGCATCAGCTTCAGGAACAGCTAGCATTGCCCCACGTGAATGTAATACATATGCAGACCAGAATCTTCCTAGTGCCTTGGGGGAGATGTTGAGACAGGGTTGTTGGAGAGTAATGGAAAAAAACATCTTCGAGGGTTGGGCCGGGGAGGGATGGGGGGATGGTGGAGGCTGAGTTTTCCGGTAGACTCCTGTGGAAATTGGAAACTTGCTCCACAGAGGTGGCTAATTAACCACAGCATTTAAGACCCCTGTTTCCCCTCACCGCCCCAACACCTCCCATCCTAACGACTTAAGTGCCGAGTTAGCACGCTTATTGAACAGCCCCTGCATCAGGTGGGCCTCCAGCTGAGTCCTAGTGCCTTGATGCCTTTAAGTACCAACAGTCTATTCAACACTTCCTCTTATCAATTTTGAAACCTTCTCGGGACAGAGTTTCCTCGTCTCTAACCATGCCCTGGTAAGATCTACCTTCTTGGTAAAGATGGATGCAAAGTA
This sequence comes from Scyliorhinus torazame, assembly GCF_047496885.1. Taxonomy (NCBI): domain Eukaryota; kingdom Metazoa; phylum Chordata; class Chondrichthyes; order Carcharhiniformes; family Scyliorhinidae; genus Scyliorhinus; species Scyliorhinus torazame. The sequence goes on from NC_092728.1 coordinate 56,117,770, forward strand.
TTCATTTAATACCTTAGCCATGCCGCCATGCATAAATTCCCTTCAATGTTATTGTTCATACCTGGCCAATAGACTGTCTTGTGAGTCTTCCCATCCAATCCATGCCCATGTATGAGTGATGAAATTGTTGAAGGATATCAGGTTGCAAAGACTCTGGTTTGATAACCTGCCTATCTTTAAAATTGACTCCCAGACAGATGTCTAGCTCTTCCCAATAAGTTCAAAATGGTCTCATGTTCATGGAGATGCTTCACTAATGGTTTTCCATTGTTTCTATTGTGTGGAATGTTTTGCTATTTCTTCATACAATGTAGGTATTTGCAATGCGCAAAACATACCAGATCAATTTGGACAGCATCTTCAATTTTTATGTCAATGAAATCCACATGAAGATCCAAGGCTATAGCTTCTGCTTTTTGCAATATGCTAAGTGTATCTTATGTGACCATCAAGTCATCTGACTCATACCTGAGCTCACAGCCGTAACTTCGAATCTTTATCAAGAGATGTTGCAATATTGGTGGTGTACTCGTTAATGTTTTTCACCACATTGAGGTCAGTCTCTACCATGAATACTTTGCTGAGTAGATGGGTATGAAAACACATAATTCCAAACACTAAAGCTATCTCCCATTTGATGTTGGAATAGTTGCATGGTTGAAGTAGTCATGGATTGCATTGCAGGCAGAGATTTTGATCAAAAGTATTCGGTTCACCTTTCTGCAGTATACATGTATCTAACTCCAAGATATTTGTCTCCCTGAGACCGTAATTGCAATGTTGATGCTTCTTATAATGACTGTTTCAGCGCTTTGTTGAGAAGGTATTAGTGGTCTTCATGCTGGAGGAGAAGCACATACTTTCTCAACAATCCCCTTTGCAAGGACAGTTTTTGAATGAAATTGGGAGTGTTTAGAGTCAGGATATTAAAATGACCTTGAGATCTTCGAAGATTGTCCTCATCTTGAGGAGTTGGTACTGCTTTAATATCCTTTATGTTACTTGAACGTACATAAAAAGCAAGAGGGTGGCCAGGGAAAGGGTGGGCCCACTGAAGGACAGGCGGGGGAATCTGTGTGGAGCCAGAGGAAATGGGTGAGGTACTAAATGAATACTTTGCATCAGTATTCACCAAAGAGAAGGAATTGGTGGATGTTGAATCTGGAGAAGGGTGTGTAGATAGCCTGGGTCACACTGAGATCCAAAAAGACGAGGTGTTGGGCGTCTTGAAAAATATTAAGGTAGATAAGTCCCCAGGGCCTAATGGGATCTACCCCAGAATACTGAAGGAGGCTAGAGAGGAAATTGCTGAGGCCTTGACAGAAATCTTTGGATCCTCACTGTCTTCAGGTGATGTCCCGGAAGACTGGAGAATAGCCAATGTTGTTCCTTTGTTTAAGAAGGGTAGCAAGGATAATCCAGGGAACTACATGCTGGTGAGCTTTACATCAGTGGTACGGAAATTACTGGAGAGAATTCTTCAAGACAGGATCTACTCCCATTTGGAAGCAAATGGACGTATTAGCGAAAGGCACCACTGTTTTGTGAAGGGGAGGTCATGTCTCACTAACTTGATAGAGTTTTTCGAGGAGGTCACAAAGATGATTCATGCAGGTAGGGCAGTGGATGTTGTCTATATGGACTTCAGTAAGGCCTTTGACAAGGTCCCTCATGGCAGACTGGTACAAAAGGTGAAGTCACACGGGATCAGGGGTGAGCTGGCAAGATGGATACAGAACTGGCTAGGTCATAGAAGGCAGAGAGTAGCAATGGAAGGGTGCTTTTCTGATTGGAGGGCTGTGACTAGTGGTGTTCCGCAAGGATCAGTGCTGGGAGCTTTGCTGTTCGTAGTATATATAAATGATTTGGAGGAAAATGTAACTGGTCTGATTAGTAAGTTTGCAGATGACACAAATTGCGGATAGCGATGAGGACTGTCAGAGGATACAGCAGGATTTAGATTGTTTGGAGACTTGGGCGGAGAAATGGCAGATGGAGTTTAATCCGGACAAATGTGAGGTAATTCATTTTGGAAGGTCTAATGCAGGTAGGGAATATACAGTGAATGGTAGAACCCTCAAGAGTATTGACAGTCATAGAGATCTAGGTGTACAGGTCCACAGGTCATTGAAAGGGGCAACACAGGTGGAGAAGGTAGTCAAGAAGGCATACGGCATGCTTTCCTTCATTGGCCGGGGCATTGAGTATAAGAATTGGCAAGTCATGTTGCAGCTGTATAGAACCTTAGTTAGGCCACACTTGGAGTATAGTGTTAGATTCTGGTCGCCACACTACCAGAAGGATGTGGAGGCTTTAGAGAGGGTGCAGAAGAGATTTACCAGGATGTTGCCTGGTATGGATGTCATTAGCTATGAGTAGAGGTTGAATAAACTCGGTTTGTTCTCCTTGGAACGGCGGAGGTTGAGAGGTGACCTGACAGAGGTCTACAAAATTATGAGGGGCATAGACAGAATGGATAGTCAGAGGCTTTTTCCCAGGGTAGAGGGGTTAATTACCAGGGGCATAGCTTAAAGGTGTGAGGGGCAAGGTTTAGAGGAGATGTACGAAGCAAGTTTTTTGCACAGAGGGTAGTGGGTGCCTGGAACTCGCTGCCGGAGGAGGTGGTAGAAGCAGGGACGATAGTGACGTTTAATGGGCATCTTGACAAATACATGAATAGGATGGGAATAGAGGGATACGGATCCCAGAAGTGCAGAAGATTTTAGTTTAGACGGCCAGCATGGTCGGCACAGGTTTGGAGGGCCGAAGGGCCTGTTCCTGTGCTGTACTTTTCTTTGTTCTTTGTCCTTATCAGGATATATGTCAGCACTGGAACAAATAGAGCCGAACAAATTGATCTCCTTTACGTCAATGCCACATTTCAGACAGTTGAATGGCAATTCTTTATTATGTGACGCTTGCATCAATAAGTAGAGATTATGATCATGTTTTGCCCACAACAGCGACATCATTGGAGATACAGATGTGTTCTGGTACAGTGCATGTAATGCAATCCATGTGAGCTTGAGAGATCCTGGAAAATAGACAGCCCGAAAGTGAGTAATTGAAAACATTGTTATCTGCATGGGGTATGAATTGTAGTAAGCTCATGGGACTTAATTTTCCATCTTGGCCAATAACGAGCAGTCACCGACTTTCTTTGGGTGGATTACTTTAATCTCGACCAACGTCTTGGACAGTGTGGCAGCGTCTCGGTTTTTCACAAAACTGACAGTGTGAAACATGCGTTCACCGCTCTTCAGCTCGTCAAGCGCATCATCGTCATTTGCTGCTTTGTCAATTACCTCATGTAAACGTTTCTAACGAGATACCGGGTGATCATTCTTATTGCTTGAAGGGACCCATTGGGTACAAGTTGTTTGGGTCAATGCACAGCTCAATGTAGCAGTATCAGCCTTTGCACGAGTGTACTACTGCTGCCCTTGGCGTATTCTGCAACATGCTTTGCAGAATTACTGGACAACTGAGCATTTCCTTCGTGCAGACAGAAGGCCGCAGCTTCTCTGTGTCTTGCTAGGTTTTGGTGTTCTGGTGACGGCAGCAACAATCAATCTGCAAAGATCACTTCCTACTTAGGTCCATCTTGTCTGGCAGATCTTTTTGTAATGTTTCCATTGGAGTGGAAGCAGTCTGTGGATTCTGAAATTGTCCTCTAATGTTGTTCATATCTTTTGGCGATCCTTTAGCTCTTCTGCTGTTTAATCCTGACATTTCCAGCTCATGTCAGCCTTCATCCCCAATTACGAGGTGAATTTTTATGGCTTGTTTTTTACTGTTCAGCAACAATTGAATCAAGAAACCATTGTTCTGTAGGCTGTCATGTCATTATAATGATAGAACATCAATCACTCTTAAGGGATTATGATAACACATTATGGGTTCATTTATTTAGACTAGGCACAAGGAAACATTTATACATAAATATAAATCTTGAAGACATCAGCAGCAGAGCTGTGTGTATGTGCTCTGCTTATAGACGAAAGTGAGATGAAGACTGGAGTGCATGACACACTTCCTTTCTAGTGATGTCATGCTGCTATCCCTTAAAGACATATTACAATAGGAACAATGAAATCAATATTTTGTCTTGATTTAAGCTATTGGGGGTTGATCATGCCTGCAATCATAAGAACATAAGAACTAGGAACAGGAGTAGGCCATCTGGCCCCTCGAGCCTGCTCCGCCATTTAATGAGATCATGGCTGATCTTTGTGGACTCAGCTCCACTCTCCGGCCCGTACACCATATCCCCGAATCCCTTTATTCTTCAGAAAGGTTTCTATCTTTTTCTTAAAAACGTTTAAAGAAGGAGCCTTAACTGCTTCACTGCACAAGGAATTCCAGAGATTCACAACCCTTTGGGCGAAAAAGTTCCTCCTAAACTCGGTCCTAAATCTACTTCCCCTTATTTTGAGGCTATGCCCCCTAGTTTTGCTTTCCCCGACCAGTGGAAACAATCTGCCCGCATCTATCCTATCTATTCCCTCCATAATTTTATATGTTTCAATAAGATCCCCCCGCATCCTTCTAAACTCCAATGAGTACAGTCCCAGTCTACTCAACCTCTCGTCATAATCTAATCCCCTCAACTCTGGGATCAACCTAGTGCACTCCCTCCAGTGCCAATATGTTCTTTCTCAGATAAGGAGACCAAAACTGAACACAATACTCCAGATGTGGCCTCACCAACGCCCTATACAATTGCAGCATAACCTCCCTAGTCTTGAACTCCATCTCTGGAAATAGTCTTGAATTAGGTTTGTTAAAGGTCTCATGATTTACCCTTGTAGAATTTGTAAGTGTGATTAACTTCAGAACAAGGTTATTGGAGTAGAAAAAAAATATTGGTTTGTGCTCCCTGAAGCCTCAGGAAATGATTACTTACCATTTTCAGGACAGAATGTAAATATAAAAACATACAAAATTTGAACAGGAGTAGTCCACACAGTCCCTTGAGCCGGCTTCGCTAATCAACAAGATGGTAAGTGAGTTCAATTCATCTATTTCCACAGAAGGTATGGAATGTGTGGGCTGATGACACAGCAGCATGTTTCAGGGATGTTTCAGGGACTAAGGGAGTGGATGCACAGGTACTCGCACTCAGCAGTGGAAAACCTGATGGAGGAGATCCAGAGGATGAGGGATTCCTGTATCCACAGGAGGAAGTATTCATATTGCCTTCCTGTCTTATAAGAACATAAGAACATAAGAACGAGGAGCAGGAGTAGGCCATCTGGCCCCTCGAGCCTGCTCCACCATTCAATGAGATCATGGCTGATCTTTTGTGGACTCAGCTCCACTTTCCGGCCCGAACACCATAACCCTTCATCCCTTTATTCTTCAAAAAACTATCTACCTTTATCTTAAAAACATTTAATGAAGGAGCCTCTACTGCTTCACTGGGCAAGGAATTCCATAGATTCACAACCCTTTGGGTGAAAAAGTTCCTCCTAAACTCGGTCCTAAATCTACTTCCCCTTATTTTGAGGCTATGCCCCCTAGTTCTGCTTTCACCCGCCAGTGGAAACAACCTGCCTGCATCTATCCTATCTATTCCCTTCATAATTTTATATGTTTCTATAATATCCCCCCTCATCCTTCTAAATTCCAACGAGTACAGTCCCAGTCTACTCAACCTCTCCTCGTAACCCAACCCCTTCAACTCTGGGATTAACCTAGTGAATCTCCTCTGCACATCCTCCAGTGCCAGTACGTCCTTCCTCAAGTAAGGAGACCAAAACTGAACACAATACTCCAGGTGTGGTCTCACTAACACCTTATACAATTGCAGCAGAACCTCCCTAGTCTTAAACTCCATCCCTCTAGCAATGAAGGACAAAATTCCATTTGCCTTCTTAATCACCTTGCACCTGTAAACCAACTTTTTGCGACTCATGCACTAGCACACCCAGGTTTCTCTGCACAGCAGCATGTTTTAATATTTTATCATTTAAATAATAATCCCTTTTGCTGTTATTCCTACCAAAATGGATAACCTCTCATTTGTCAACACTGTATTCCATCTGCCAGACCCTAGCCCATTCACTTAGCCTATCCAAATCCCTCTGCAGACTTCCAGTATCCTCTGCACTTTTTGCTTTACCACTTATCTTAGTGTCGTCTGCAAACTTGGACACATTGCCCTTGGTCCCCAACTCCAAATCATCTATGTAAATTGTGAACAGTTGTGGGCCCAACACTGATCCCTGAGGGACACCACTAGCTACTGATTGCCAACCAGAGAAACACCCATTAATCCCCACTCTTTGCTTTCTATTAATTAACCAATCCTCTATCCATGCTATTACTTTCCCCTTAATGCCATGCATCTTTATCTTATGCAACAACCTTTTGTGTGGCACCTTGTCAAAGGCTTTCTCACTTATGTAGCAGCTAATGCTGCTCTACCTGGCCTTTTCTCCTCTTCCCCTTTTTCCTACAGCTCAAGGAGGACTCGTGGCACAATGCTGATGACCAAACACCAGCATTGGCGTATTTTGATGGTTCCTATTACATATCCAGTAAACTGTTAGGAAAGAATTAATATTCCCCACTGCTTGAGTTAAAATTGGAGCTTCAATAGTTTAATAGATCACCACATGTATTGTTTGATAGACTGCACATGTATATAAAGGGGATACAGGTGGCACTGTGGGGTTGATGGAAAAGCAATTGTTGGACGCAATAAAAGTAAAGTCAGAGAAGTCAAGACTTGCTTTACAGTTTTTATTGCAATGTTACCTTTGGAACCTAACATAATCTAGAACAGCATATGACTCGTTCTTTTCAGATGGAGAGAGTTCCCAGAAACAGTGTTGATTGAGCATTGCTGAAACCTTGACAACGTCTCCCAGAAAATCTTCTGATGTATTTCAAAGGTTCTCCTTAAATCTCCAGCAGAGAGTGAGCAGGAAACAGTGCTAAACATTTGAGTCATGCTCAAAATCCTCTGTGACCACTTGTTTACTCCTAATCGGCTGGACGCTGTTAGGAGAGCATGCTTGTTCAGGTACAGCACCAATATGCCCTGCAGCTTCCGTAATGAGTGCTGGAAGGCAATTTAAGTAGCACTCAGCTGCTTAATGATCTTCCAGGCGACCGTTCCCCAACACAAGCTTCAACTTGTTTAGCATGATGCTCTTCCCCGAAAATTGCTCCGAGATATTTTACACATATCAGATAGGGGAGTCGGGAACTCGGTTAAACAAAATATCATTTGTGTTTCAAACCATGCTAACTGGGAATAAGGGAAGTGGTTGACTTGTAATGTTGAGTGGTACCAAGCAAGCTGAAAACAGGAAGATTTGGCTGTTACTAACTGAAGCGGCATTAGTGCTGATTCTCACTCCTCATCACATGACCCCGTGACATCCTGTCAGAAATAGCGTACTGACAAACATCAAATGAGTCATAGAATCATAGACTTATACAACACAGTATGAGACCATTCGGCCCATCATGCCTGCGCTGGCTATCAAGAATCTATTTTCCTGCATTTGGTCCATAGACCTGTATGCTACGGTGTTTCAAGTGTTCATCTACATGCTTCTTAAATGTTGTGAGGGTTCCTTTCAAGAGTTCCAGTTTCCCACCACCCTCTGGGTGAAAAAGCTTTTCCTCATATCCTCTCTAAATCTCCTGTCCCTGATCTTAAATCTCTGACCTTTAGGGCGGCGCGGTAGCATAGTGGTTAGCACAATTGCTTCACAGGGTCCCAGGTACGATTCCCGGCTTATGACACTGTCTGTGAGGAGTCTGCATGTTCTCCCCATGTCTGCGTGGGTTTCTTCCGGGTGCTCCGGTTTCCTCCCACAGTCCAAAGATGTGCAGGTTATGTGCATTGGCCATGCTAAATTGCCCTTAGCGTCCAAACAGGTTAGATGGGTTTACTGGGTTACGGGGACGGGGTGGAGGAGTGGGCTTAGGTAGGGTGCCCTTTCCAAGGGCCGATGCAGACTCGATGGGCCGAATGGCCTCCTACTTCACTGTAAATTCTATGATTCTATGACCCCTCTCCTTAGGGAAAATGTATCTTTCCATCTATCCTATCTATGTCACTCGTAATTTTGTTATCCTCCGTCGGGCCCAGTGATAGTTTGAACAGCCGCTAAGCCTGATGATAAGGATCAGCAATGAATTTTGCCCACCAGGTCTTGGAAAAAGGTGACCGATTGTGGAGCAGTAGACCAACATAAACCAGTGCCTTCAGGAGAAATCATTTTGAAAAGACGAATGAACCATTCCTGCTATTCTTCTTAACCGGCATAGAAAACAGAAATGCATTGCCTCCTCAACCTTGAAACGTTTACCGTTGAATGCAATGAGTGGCCGTGTATTGACCTGTGTATCAAACTAGGTCACAAGTTGTTTGAGGCTCTGTGGAAGTTTTCATTGAATATGATTTGCATTTAATTCAATCAACTGAATACGGAATTGAAACTGATGATCTTTATCAGTTAAATTCTTGTCTGTATTTAATAAAAAAGGTATTTTTTGAGCTTCTATTTTATTACTAAACTGCAGTCGATCATGAGTCATTTTTCATATGCACTCGGCTCGTTTATATCCGGTTTGGGAATAGTGGACCAATTACAGTAAACATCATGTCAAAGCCAAAGCAATAGAATTTAACAGCATATCTTTAGCTTACATAGTGCATATCCTGCAAGCAATTGTCTTGGTTCCGAATCAAGGTTTTGCCCAGTTAATGGTAAAAGTATAAATCACAGTTGTTATATCCTCCACCCATAATTGGCTCCACACTGCAAGGAAAATTGGTTGCACTTTATGTTACATTTGCCTCGCTGTCCTGGCCTTATCCTCGGGGATCTTGGACCCTGACAAGCTCAGTCCTGGCATCACCTAATCCCGGGGTTTTCAAAGTCCGGGGTCGTGACTCACGGTGAGAATGAAAAGAAATTAGGCTACGTGCAGTCTTCCGGCCAGCAGCGGCAGTAGTGAGAAGGTCACGCGCCCTGCACTTACACTTGACAGCAAGTGCCCTGTGTTTACTTTTGGCATCACGGAGGAGAGCTGCTTCCATTTTCTAACTGCTGGCAAGCAAAGCGAGGACTGTGAAGATAGATCATTTTCTGCAAGTAAAGAGCAGTGCTAGTGTTAGCTCTGGTTAACAGCTGACAAAGAAGGAACATATCTCGGGAAGAAAGCAATATAAAGATGATTTCTTGAGGTATGGTGTTATCAATTGTGCCAGTGCAAGTAAGGATGCAAAGTCCATGTGTATTATATGCAGGGAAGTATTGGCAAATAAGAGAAGTTTTGTAATTTGAAAGAGGAGTGGTGTGTGAAAGATTCCTTTTGAGGTTGAGACTCCTCGAGTCAGTTATTAACTTAGAGCTGACTCCAAATTAAAAGACGACACTGCTGTACCTGCACTGTGATACTACATTAAAAACACACTAAAAGCCCATGGGGCTGTCAGTATTCTGGAGTAGCATCTCCCAGGTGGCACGGTAGCTCAGTGGTTAGTACTATGGCTTCACAGCTCCAGGGTCCCAGGTACGATTCCCGGCTTGGGTCACTTGGGTCACTGCCTGTGCGGAGTTCTCCCGTGTTTGGGTGGGTTTCCTTCGGGTGCTCCGGTTTCCTCCCACAGTCCAAAAATGTGCAGGTTAGGTGGATTGGCCATGCTAAATTGCTCTGAGTGTCCAAAAAGGTTAGGACGGTTTACTGGGTTACTGAGTTACGGGGTGGGATGGAAGTGTGGGCTTAAGTAGGGTGGTATTTCCAAGGGTCGGTGCAGACTCGTTGGGCCAAATGGCCTCCTTCTGCACTGTAAATTCTATGTTCTATATTCTATGAGTACAGTGCTGAGTAAAACAAGTGTCTTGTTGCTATTGCCCTTCACTATGATCTATATGTGCAAGGTTGGATTTTCTATTTTCACAAAGGTGAAGACAACACAGGGAAACTGGCATCTGATATGTGCATTTCTTTCTCCTCTTTTGAACTTGTTTCAAGTGAGATTGTGAGGACCAAGCAGGCTCCCCTTTTGAATTAAAGGAAAGAGAACATGGCATGGGTCACGAAGGTCAGCCGGCGTGGGTCGTAAAGGTCGGCTGGTGTGGATCGAAAGTCAGCCGGCGTGGGTCCTGAAGGTCGACCGGTTGGCAAAAGTGGGTCCTGGGAAAAAAAGCTTGAAAACACTGATCTAATCTACGGAACTTCACATCATCCAAAACTCCTCTGTCCCATCTCACACCATGCCCCATTGACGCCAATGCCTCAAGTCAAAAATTCTCATCTGCCTGCTCAAATTGCTCCAAAGCCTCATTCTACCCTATTGTGTAACAGCGTCCAGCTCTACAATCTTTTGAGGATCCGTCGTTCCTCCAACTTTGGCATCTTCTTTATCCCCACTTCCATGGCCTCCTTGGTGGCTGTGCATTCAATCCTACACTGCCCAAGCTCAGCAATTCCATCCCTCAGCCCTATTCTCATTTAAGATGCTCCTTACTTTCTTCACCAAGGATTTGGTCACTTATCATAATCTTGTTGGGTTGGTGCAGAATTTTGTCTGATTAGGTTCTAGCGAAGCATTTTGGGCTGTTTTGCTATGTTAACAGAGGAACATAGGAATGTAGGAATTAGGAGCAGAAATAGGCAATTCAGCCCTTTGAGCCTGCTCCGCCATTCAATCATGGTTGATCTCTTCCTGGTCTCAGATCCACCTCCCTACATGTTCCCCAAATCCCTTTAGCCCATTTTAAAAATTAGAAATATATCTAGCTCCTTGAAACAGTTTAAGGATTCAGACTCCACCGCACTATGGGGCAGCGAGTTCCACAAATTCACCACCCTCTGGGAGAAATAGTTCCTCCTCATTTCAGTTTTAAATCTACCGCCTCAACCTGTATCCGTGACCTCGTGTTCCAGATTGCCTCACACAGTGGAACATTTGGTCTACGTTTACTTTATCAATCCCTTTTAGTATTTTATATACCTCGATCAGATCCCCTCTCATCCTTCTAAACTCCAGCGAGTTAAGCCCAAACTGTTCAATCTCTCCACATATGTCAACCCTTCCATCCCCTGGAATCAATCTGGTGAAACTCCTCTGAACTGCCTCCAATGCCACCACATCCTTCCTCAAATAAGGAGACCAAAACTGGACACAATACTCCAGATGTGGTCTCACTAATATCCTATACAATTGCAACAACATTTCTCTGCTTCTATACTCCAGTCCTTTTGCAATAAATGCTAAAATTCCATTTGCCTTTTTTATGAGATGCTGTACCTGCATACCAGGTTAAAAGGTGCTATATAAATGTAAATTGTTTTTGTAAATAGAGAAGGGGTCAATTGAACATCACAGTGTTGCATTCCACCCCTGCTTGGTCAAGCAGCATTGAAATGTGTTGAAACAGACAAGAGGCGTGCTGTGACTTCACTGTAATCAATTTTGTTACAACCATTTTGCCGTCCATTTCATATTCTGAACTCAATCATTTTTCTTTTTCATTTGAAGCGCACAATTTTTTTTCCAATTAAGGGGGAACTACCCTGTACATCTTTGGGCCATGGGGGTGAGACCCATGCAGACACGGGGAGAATGTGCAAACACCACTCGGCCAGTGACTCGGGGCCGGGATCGAAACTGTGTCCTCACCACCGTGAGGCAACTGTGCTAACCATTGTGCCACCATGGTGCCCCCTGAACTCAATAATAATGTAAGTGTAAAGAGTCTTTGCAGCTGTACTTGGTCTACATCATCTTAAATTTACAATAAATCCAGTTTCCAGCAAGTGACAACTAATAAAGAACATAGTAAATATTATTAACACATTGGTACAAGCTGCTCACAAGATTAATGGGATCTCAGCTCTCCCTATATTAAAATGGCTAATCTTCTTCTGCAGAGAAGTATATAACAATACTGCTGAACCTTCCTCTCTCAGTGAAATACCCACATGAAATATGACAGCTGTCTTCTGGTGAAACTTTGTTCCATGGAAGCAACAGCTAAACACCAATGTGTTCAGTTGCCTCGTGTCTCAAGGGAATATGATCTTGTTCAGCCATCACCACTGTCCTTGCTGATACACGGTGGCTGCCAGTCTAGCAATGATTTCATGTAAAACATTTTAAACCTATTGCCTAACGCCCTCCATGGCTTCACCGCTGCCTGTGTCTGCAATCGCCTCCTTCCACACTTGGCTCTCGCCATCTCCCTGCCTCTTTAAAGATGCTCTCAAAACGCACCTCTTCCACAAGGTCTTTAACTCGGTGTCAACTTTTTGGCTGATTACAGTCCTTGGGATGTTTTACTCTCTTAAAAGTGCTAAAATAAATGCAAGTTGTTGCTGGAAGGGAAGGTATCAGAATGAAGAACTTATTTGCTTCAGGCTCCTTTCAATCTGCAGCAGAAGATTAATGGGATTAATGCATCCCCCCTGTTAAAGTGGATATTCTTTTTTCAATAGAGAGATGTACAACAGTGATGTTGAACTTTTCTCCTTCAGTGAAACACTCACATTCAGGCTGCGGCAGACGGCATTTGCAATGTTTTTACAGCCCGCCATCCACTGTGGTCTCCTGCAGGGCACTGAGTTTCTGTATTCTAAGAGAGCTGAATGTGTTCTGTTCTCTCAGGGCTGCAGTCAGAGCAAGCATACAGCTTCGCCAAGATTGCAAGCTGCCTGATGGTGAAGTGACATCGACTGCACATGCATAGCTACGTGGACTCTCTGCATGTCAACTCCGGGATGTGCCACAACCGAAAGGGATTCCAATCCCTCGATGTTCAATGCGTTTGTCAACTGGCAAATGCAGATAATCGCACAGGTTAATGCTGGCCTTACAGCAGTCATGATGCCTTCCTTCTTACGATGGTCTGTTGTGTCATCTGCATTTGAGATGACATGGCAAACCAGATGATGACTAATGTAATATCATGGTTGTATTGTAATTCACCGTCTGACCATTAGGAGTCCCATTAGTGTAAAAGTGAATGTTAGAATCAGATGACCCCTCAGATTGGCTGGAGGAAGCCGAAAAGAGAGGTTGCTTGTGCTTGATCTTACTGTTATTCATCTGTTGTTTTGTATATAGTTTACCCACAGTTAATGTTAATAAATCATTTATAGCTTCAGCTACAAGTGTTCTTGTAATATAAATCAGGCCATCCGAAAAGAGCATTACAACTAATAGGATACAAGGGCATGGCATGGCTTGTTACTCATGCACATGTGGGCAGCCATGTTGTTGCATGAAAGTAGGACAGGATTTTCCAGACCCTTCCGCTGGCGGAATCTTCGGGTCCCTCAAAAGGCAATTGATCGCGAGCAACACAAATGCCCATTGACTTTGGCGGGACTGGAAAATCCTGCCAGAGTCCAATCGTGAGCCCCCTCCGCTGCCAGAACAGCCACCATGAGGCACAGGCCAGAAAATCCCGGCCTTAGTGGAACAGATCACTGGCAACCTGAAACAACACTTCTATTGCTTGGACTCCTCTGGAGGACTCCTGTGGTGTTCAGCAGAGGAGGCACCAACATTTGCGGTGGCCTGCTCGATGTTATACAACCTCTCCATCATAAGGCTGAAACCAGCTGAGGAGAGAAGGACAAGAATGATGAAGAGAGTGGGTGGAGGAAAGCATCACAGCCCCTTTCTGGCTAGGTTGTCCATGAATGATTCATCTGACTACCATGCCACTAAATGCAACCCCAACTCTCCATTCAACAACAGTCCACCATCTCACCTTTCTTCTGGCAATGACTACTACAGGTCCTCTTGGCTACGATGAAAAATAAATCATGCCAGATTACATATAAATGCCAACTAATCACCCTTGTGCAATATTTTCGTTTCTGTCTTTCATACTTCTTTGCATGTCCGAATGCTCCTATGCATGTTTCTAGTTGCCTCTCCTTCGACTATAAGGCATAGGAGCAGAAGTAGGCCATTCAGCCCATCGATTCTGCTCCACCATTCAATGGGATCATGACTGATACCATAACCCTCAACTACCCTTTCCCACCCTCTTTGCATAACCTCTGATTCCCTTGCTGATTAAAAATCTGTTTTTCTCAGCCTTGAACATACTTAATGGCACAGCCTCCACAGACCACTGCAGTAAAGAATTCCTCAGATGACGATTCCTCTGAGAGAAGAAATTCCTCCTCCTCTCTGTCTTAAATGGGCGACCCCATACTCTGAGATTATGCCCTCTGGTCTTGAACTCTACCACAAGGGGAACCATCCTCTCAGCATCTACCATGTAAAGCCCCCTGAGAATCCTATACATCTCAATAAGGTCACCTCTCATTGTTCTAAACTCGACTGAGTGCCATCCCAAAGTATTCAACCTCTCCGAATAAGAAAATCCTTCCATACCTGGGATGAACCTCATAAACCTTTTCTGGATTGCCTCCAATACCAGCATGTTTTTCCTTACATAAGGGGACCAAAACAGTGTCCCAGATGTGGTCAAACTAATGCCTGTATAGTTTTAATGTGGAGATGCTGGAGTTGGACTGGGTTGAGCACAGTAAGAGGTCTTACACCACCAGGTTAAAGTCCAACAGGTTTGTTTCGATTCACTAGCTTTCGGAGCACTGCTCCTTCCTCAGGTGAATGAAGAGGTAGGTTCCAGAAACATATATATAGACAAAGTCAAAAATGCAAGACGATACTTTGAATGCTAGTCTCTGCAGGTAATTAAGTCTACAGGTCCAGACGGAGCCACTGGAGAGAGGGATAATCAGCAGAACTCCCCCATCTTATAGTTCACCTTTTGGGATAGGAAATTCCAAATTGTAACTGCAGGGAATCATTCAGAAGCCACAACCAAAGAATAACAATGTGGCGGCGCAGTGGCACAGTGGTTAGCACTGCTGCCTCACAGCGCCAGGGACCCCGGTTCAATTCTGGCTTTGGGTGACTGTCTGTGGGGAGTTTATGCATTCTCCGCGTGTCTGCGTGGGTTTCCTCCGGGTGCTCTGATTTCCTCCCACAGTTCAAAGATGCGCAGTATCGATGGAGTGGCCAGGCTAAACAGTCCCTCAATGTCCAAAGATGTGTTGGTTAGATAGGGAGGGGGAGTGGACTTGAGTGGAGTGCTCTGTCAGTGGGTCGGTGCAGACCGAATGGGCCAAATGGCCTCCTTCAGCACTGTCGGGATTCTATGAGCTTAACATATTCTTAATTGTTGACGTCGTCTTTACTTCAGTCATAAGTTCTGTCAACCCACTCCACAGCCACACAAATCTTTTCTGTTTACAATCCTAAAACTCACACTTTTAATCTCAGAGCCATGTTCCCTTGTTTGAAATCCCTCAATTATTGCAAGCAATCTAATTCTAATAATTCTGATCTATTCCTTCATAATTTTAAATATCTCTATCAAATTACAAAGCATTTTTCATTTCTCCAACAGCAGCCCTGATTTTTCCATCATTACTTTCATTTCCTCAGACCCAGTGGCTTAATGGTCAGCCCGTTCTGTACAAGGCACGAGTGAGACCATGGGCTGGATTCTCTATAGTCCAGTGCTGGCAGCGGATAGAGAATGGAATCGGCGGCCGATCCATTTCCAATGCTCCGGTCCACCTATGGCAGCGGTATCAAGGTTCGTGCCCCACGCCAGCGGGAGGATACATCTGGGTCAAAGTGACCCATTTGCATTCTATTGTTAACGGGCTTGGCACTGGATTCTCCAAGGAGGTGACACGACCACAGGGGGGCATTACACCAACCCATATATAAAGGACACTACACACATGATCTGCCTCTTACCAGTGGAGACAGTCAGTGAGTACAGACACAGGGTTGATTCAATATTACACCCACCACGTGGATTGCAGCAGCTGGTTAGTCAGTCTGGGTAGCTATAGTAGGATTAGCAGTAGTGTCAAACCCGAGTAATAGAAGTGTAAATAGTTTAATAAACGTGTTGAAGTTATCTCCACGTCTGAACCTTCCTTTGTCAAGTGCACCACAAGAAAGCCGCTTATGTCACACCCACAACATAACAAATCACTACCGTGCCTCCCAACGTTTAAGGGGAAGCCAGACAAACAAATGAGGAATAAAAGAATAACAATGTTCTGATCGGGTGAGATATAGAGGAGCGAGAGACGGCTAGTGTGGAACCAGCATGGACCAGATGCTCAAATGGCACATATGTGTGCTCCATATCATGTGGAAAATAAGAGTCACGTGATTAATCCCAGACTCATTGGGGTAGATTGGGGTAGATTTTAATTCACCGGATGGGTGCGAAACAATCCTGACAGATTACAAACTCTGATTTTCACTTCCATTAAAATAATTTAAAATTGGGTGGTTTCTACAATGGCTATAGATCCGGAGAGCCGGTTTTAGACCAGGACGGTGAGTTGAACGTTTCCCATTTAGTTTGAGAGTAGCAGAGAGAGGTTTACTAGACTGCCTGCAAGGGAAGGATGGGATAGCTGCTATTACTGACAAACCAATTGACAAATGGCTGAAGAAGGCAAAATTCAGAGGGCTAGGCTGAGGAAGAAAATGGACAAGGAGACTCATGAGCAGTCAGTTAACCAGTCAGTCAGTCAGTCCATTTAAGACTGGGAAGAGAGCCTAATTCAACAAGGAAATAGCCCCTGATTGCAAGCCCCAGAACCACTTTAATTGCAAAGGATCTCATGGTGTAATACAAGTAGTTGTAGTAACCCTCACAAGACCCACGGGGATGACCCAATTGATCTCCACAGAGGGCTCATGGAACACAAACTCCCCCGCTGAGGAGCTGAGGCCCAGCAGCTGGGGCTCGTGAATCTAGTGCCTAAAAGCTGGCCCTGGTTGGGTCCAGCATGGCCAGTAGTCCTGGCTGGGACTTATGTGCTGTGTGCCATTTTGGGGCCACCACCAAACACATCTTCCCCTCACTTCCCCTGTCAGCATTTTGCAGGGACCGTTCTTTCTGGGATACCCTGGTCCGCTCCTCCACCGCCCCCAACGCCTCACCCTCTTCCCACGGCACCTTCCCCTGCAATCGCAGAAGGTATAACACCTGCCCTTTTACCTCCTCCCTGCTCACCATCCTTGGGCCTAAACACTGTTTTTTAAGTCAGGCAGTGCTTCACGTGCAATCTGATTAATTGTATTTGCTGCTCCCAATGCGGTCTGCTCTACATTGGAGAGACCAAATGCAGACTGGGTGACTGCTTTTCAGAACACCTTTGGTCCGTATGCAAGCAGGACCCAGACCTTCCTGTCACTTGCCAATTCAGCTCACCATCCTGCTTTCACGTCCACATGTCAGTGCTTGGCCTGCTGCAATGTCCCAGTGAAGCCTAGCGCAAACTGGAGGAACAGCACCTCAACTTCCGATTAAACACGTTACAGCCTTCCGGACTTAATATTGAGTTCAACAACTTTAGACTGCGAACTCTCTCCTCCACCTTCACCCCATTTTTATTTTATTTGAATTGATTTGATTTATTGTCACATGTACCGAAGTTCAGTGAAAAGTATTTTTCTGCGGCCGAGGAACGTACACAGTACATAGTAGACCCAAGAATAATCAACAGAGAACATTGACAAATGGTTCATCAACAAAACAGTGATTGGTAAAAGTGCGGAACAAGGGGCCAAACAAAGCAAACAAAGCAAATACACGAGCAAGAGCAGCATAGGGCGACGTGAATGGTGTTCTTACAGGGAACAGATCAGTGCGAGGGGAAGTCGTTGAGGAGTCTTGTAGCTGTGGGGAAGAAGCTGTTCCAATGTCTGGATGGGTCTTCAGACTTCTGTACCTTCTGCCCGATGGAAGGATCTGGAAGAAGGCAATGCCTGGGTGGGAGGGGTCTCTGATAATGCTGTCTGCCTTCCTGAGGCAGCAAGAGGTGTATACAGAATCAATGTGGGGGTGGCAGGTTTGTGTAATGCGTTGGGCTGAGTTCACCACAGTCTGCAGTTTCTTGCGATCTTGGACCGAGCAGTTGCCACACCAGGCTGTGATGCAGCCGGCGAGGATGCTCTCTGTCGCCCATCTGTAGAAGTTTGTGAGAGTCGATGCAGACATGCCAAATTTCTTTAGCTTCCATAGGAAGTAGAGATGTTGTTGCACTTTCTTGACTGCTGCATCAATGTGAGTGGACCAGGACAGACTGTTGGTGATGGTGACCCCCATCAATTATCAATTTCTATCAATTTATTTTCATTCCTTCCATTGATCTGTTTTCATTCACCATTGTCCCTCCACTCCCACTCCACTTGGGCCACCTGCTCCCTGTCCCTAGTTGCCCTTTGACATACTGCTCACCTTTATTTTGCCATTCACACATTCTAATCTCTTTATGTGCCACTGTCAGAACCTTCTCAGCCCTAATCACAATCATTTCCATTCCTCTTGTCTTTCTGACCATTACATCTTTGTCTATTTCCACCTATGGCTGGTCCCCTATCCATCCTCACTGCTCTATGCCACCCCCACCCCCAACAACAGTATAAATCTGACCCTATTGTCAGTTCCCTCCAGGTTTGACAAAGAGTCATCCAGACTCAGTACATTAGCTCCCTTCTCTCACCAAAGATGCTGTCAGACCAGCTGAGATTGTCCAGTATTTCCTGTTTTTGCTTCAGATTCCAGAATCCAAGTATTCATCCGAGGGCCTGCCTGGTTCCATACGCCCTATTGTTGAAAGTGGCTGACGAGCACAGCAGGCTGGAAAACGTGGGGATTATTCGCCAGTTCAGTTTATGGAATGGGCAGCACCAGAGGTCCCGATGCTGAAGCCATGATAAAATGACAGTGAATAAGCTTCCTGGTTGGATGGGTACCCAATGCCATATGTGGTGGACCTTTATGTGAAGTTGGCTGGGGGGTCATTCTTTCTCCAAGTTTGACATGAGCTACGCATACCTCTAGTTGGAGTTGGATGTGGCATCCAGGAAATATGTGACCATCAATTCCCACAGGGGACACACCAGGATCCCATTTGTGTTATCAACCTGTGAAATCTTCCAGCAGATTATGGAGAGCATTCTTCAAGGACTTCGAAGGGTGGCATTCTACCTGGATGAAGTACTGATTACTGGAGCCACCGAGAAGGGGCACCAAGACAACTTAGAGGAAGACCTCAGCTTTTTTTCGGAGGTAGGTGTCCGCCTGAAAAGGGGGAAGTGCTTCTTCCAGGTGAGAGAGGTCATAGACCTGGGGTATCGGGTAGACAAGGCTGGTTTACACCCAGCCGAAGAGAAGGTTTGAACTCTCAAGCAGGCCCCCATGCCAGAGAATATGACAGCCCTAAGGTCATTCCTGGGCTCATTAGGTATTATGGAAAAAGTTAATTCCAAATCTGGCGACCATACTGGCATCATAGCATGCACTCCTAAAACATCAAATATGTGCATGGGGGCATCACAAGAAGAGTCATTTGTCAAAGTAAAATGACAACTGCCATCTTCTAAGTTAATGACACATTACAAACCTTCTAAGCAGCTCATAATCACGATCGATGCCTCCCTGTTTGGGATCAGGGTGGTGGTGTCTCATCGGATAGCTGATGGGACAGAGAGGCCAAGAGCCTATGCATCAAGAATCTTGGCTGACGCAGAGCATAGGTGCACTCAGATTGAAAAAGAAGGGCTGGCAGTGATGTTCGTGTCAAATAATTCCATCAGTCTATGTACGGAGACAATAATCACGGACCACAAACTTACTCGGCCTCTTCAAAGAAGACAAGGCAATACCACCGGTAGTGTCAGCTAGGATCCAGCAATGGGCATTATTGGTGGCAACATAGGAGGAAACCTTCGAGTACCACCCAGGTGCATGGTTTACGCATGCGGATGCCCTGAGCTGACTCCCATTGCCAACATGCCCCCTGTTCCCATCAATAATGGGCAAAATCATGTTGGTGCAAATATTTTATGGACACATTGCCTGTCACAGCCTTGGACATTTGTGTGTGGACGCAAAAGGATCCGACGCTGGGGAAGTTGCACCACATCATCCTGCATGGGGTGTTACAGGGAAAACTGCCTGAAGAACTGGATTCTCCGGTCTCCAATGCCGAAATCGCGTTCAGCGACGGGGCGGAGAATCCGTTTTCCCGCATGAAATCGGGACCGGCGCTGGATGTGACATTATGTATTATGTCAGAAAGACCTACTGACTTCAGGGAGGGGGGAAAAATCAATAACTCTCACGGGACCCACAGGGATAACCCAATTGATCTCCCCATGGGGCTCGTGGTATACAAATCCGGAATAGAACAAGAAATGAAACCATGAAAGGAACTAATGCTGAGCAAAAGCAAATTTGGCACAGTGCCAGGAAATGCTTCCTGACGAGGATATTTGGAATGGAATTTGCAGATTGCACTGTGGAAGTAAAAATACTGCAAGCATGTCATAAATGGTTGGAGGGTGTGACGGGGATACATGTTTACCAGACCATTGAGCGAAGATGTGCTAAGTGCCTTCTTCACTTGCACTTATTTCTGACCCAGGAGCAATGAGAGTATAAAGAGACCTTTTTAAGACACAATTGCCTTTTCCTTCTGAATTGCCGTACAATGTTCAGTGTGAAGCATGTTAGTGAATTTGCTGGCCTCAGTCCTCCCTTGTTCCTTTACTTTAAGCCTTCAACGAGCTGCTGAAGGGCACATGGGTGCAAGCATTCTACATGAGGAGCCTCCTCCAGGGACATGGTTAATGGGGAGCGAGGGCCGTGACAAATGCTCCCAATTATAAAGGTTACCACACAGAGATGTTCCAGTGTCCATGACCAGTGTTAAAGAGAAGCTGACAGATTAATCAATGTTGCTCAGTCCTACGCTACCTATCCTTCTAATTTGTGTTAATGTGTGACAATTTAACAGAATATTCTTATGCTTCAACTAACCTTTGGCTTTAAATTTCCAAGCTACACATTGGCTGTAACTATTGGAGAAACCTGCTGTAATTTCTCAAATACCAACAGGCAAGTATTTTTTATTCATTCATGGGATGTGGCTAGGCCAGCATTTACTGCCCATTCCTATTTGCCTTTGAGAAGGTGGTGGTGAGCTACCTTCCTGAACCGCTGCAGTCCGTGTGGTGTAGGTACATCTACAGTGCTGTCAGGGAAGGAATTCCAGGATTTCGACCCAGAGGTAATAAAGGAACCGTGATACATTCCCAAGTCAGTACGGTAGAGAGATTTGGAGGGGAACTTTCAGGTGATGGTGTTCCCGTGTACCTGCTGCCCTTGTCCTTCCACATGGTAGTGGTCATGGGTTTGGAGGGTGCTGGAAACAGATGGTTAGCACTGTTGCTTCACAGTGATTAGCACTGTAAAATCTACCCCAATGAGTCTGGGATGAATCACGTGACTCTTATTTTCCACATGATATAGAGCACACGTATGGGCCATTTGAGCATCTGGTCCATACTGGTTCCACACTAGCCGTCTCTCACTCCTCTATATCTCACTCGATCTGAACACTGTTATTCTTTTATTCCTCGTCTGTTTGTCTGGCTTCCCCTTAAATGTGCGGCAGCACGGCAGCACAATAGTTAGCACTGTTGCTTCACAGCTCCAGAGTCCCAGGTTTGATTCCTGGTTTGGGTCACTGTCTGTGTGGAATCTGCACGTTCTCCCCATGTCTGCGTGGGTTTCCTCCGGGTGCTCCGGTTTCCTCCCACAAGTCCCGAAAGACGTGCTGTTAGGTAATTTGGATATTCTGAATTCTCCCTCTTTGTAACAGAACAGGCGCCGGAATGTGGCGGCTAGGGACTTTTCACAGTAACTTCATTGCAGTGTTAATGTAAGCCTACTTGTGACAATAAAGATTATTATCATTATCGTTATAAACGTGCCTTTCAATTGCTCCTTGTTGCGGAGTGTGCTACATTTTATCCACTCTCTGAGCAAAGAGGGTCTCCTGGATTCAATGCATATCTTATATTGATGGCCTCTCGATTTGTTCTCTCCAAAATTGAAAATATTCAATATCTCTCATGTTCTTGGTGAGTTCCTGCAGTATATCTGTTTTGAATTTCATATCCTTTTTCCCCATTTACTTCCAGTGTCCAATTCTGTCTCTCAAAACATTGTACAAAATGCCCATCAGGCCACTGCTAGATCATTGTCTGCAGTTCAGGTCGCCAAACTATAGGAAGGATGTAATTGCACTGGTGCAGAGGAGATTCACCACAATGTTGTCTGGGCTTGAGGGTTTCAGCTATGCGGAGAGGCTGGCTAGGCTGGGCATGTAGTCCTTAGAGCAGAAGAGACTGAGGCGGGACCTGATTGAGGTGTACAAAATTATGATGGATATAGACAGGGTATAGAGGAAGAAACCTTTCCCCTTAGTAGAGCAGTCAATATCCAAGGGGCAAAGATTAAGGTAAGAGGCAGGAAATTTATAGGGGATTTGAGGAAATAGTTTTTCACCCAGAGGGGTGGTTGGAATCTGGAACTCACTGCCTCAAAAGGTGGTAGAGGCGGGAACCCTCACAACATTGAAGAAGCATTTAGGTGAGCACGTGAAACGCCACAGCATATAAGGCTATGGATCAAATGCTGGAAAATGAAATTTAGACTAGATAGGTGCTTGAAGGCAGGCACAGACACGACGAGCCGAAGCGCCTCTTTCTGTATTATAAAGCTTTCTGACATATGACTTAGCACTTGTCTCCACAAACGTGGGCCTGGTGGAACGGCACTTGGAGGTGGGGGGTGGGGTGGGGGGAGGCAGTCTCCCAGGCGATGGAGGCGATCATAGGGGCATGGCCAGGCTGGTGGGGCACTGCCAGGGAGCCAGGCTGGGAGTGCCGAAGTGCCCAGGCATCATGCTGGGGACCGGGGCTGGGAATGTCCTGCCCTTATGAGGTGGGGTGAAAGTGGCTGAAGGATACCCTTATCCCCTAATTGGTAAGTTGGGGCATTGGGGAGGGTGCCTGAGGGTCATATTTGGACGTCAAGAGATCTCAGTGTGGGGTGATATGTGGCGCAGTGGTTAGCACTGGGACTACGGTGTGGATCACGCGGGTTCGAATCCTGGCCCTGGGTCACTGTCCATGTGGAGTTTGCACATTCTACCCGTGTCGGCGTTGGTTTCACCCCCACGATCCAAAGATGTGTATGTTAGGTGGATTGGCCATGCTAAATTACCCCTTAATTGGGAAAAAAATAATTGGGAACTCTAAATTTATTTTTAAAATGATCTCAGTGCAGGAAATGAAAGCTGGTGGGGCCTTCGGGCCGAGTCCCGAAAAAAGCTGAGTCCTGTTTAATTGCAGGGCCATTCTCAGCACTGCAGGCAGCAGGAAACACCCCACTAAACGCGCTAGACAGGAAGGGGTGGATTCTCCGCTGTCGGGAAAACCCCGGGCTTCCGGCAAAATGGAGCATTCCGACGGCGTGAGGCTGCCCCACAATGGGAAACCCCATTGATCAGCCGGTGAAACAGAGCATCCTGCTGGCATGCTGAACCAGAAATATGGCACAGTGGGGCGGAGAATCCAGCGCGGGATCGTTCAGGCACATTCAGTTCTTTTTCTTCCCAAATCCGCCTCGATAGTCCGAACAGTCTCATCTCTCTGCTCCAACCCCAGAACATACCCGACGGTTGCTGCCCTCAATTTTCAATCGTGGGGAAGGGAGAGCTGCCTATGAAGGTACCAAAGGTGCCAGTATCTGGACCGGAACATTTGGAACAGGCCCAAGGCCCACCTTTTCAGGGCAAACTACCTGCACGGTGCAAAAAACAGATCCAGACTAATTTCAACCACACTATTCCCCAATTCACCTCATCATTTGAGACCGGACTATTGTGCACTCTGGGTCCCTTGTCTTTCACAACAATTTTATTTTGTAAAATCTCACCGTTAGTTCAACAAATGCGAGCCTTTGAATGAAGTAGCTTTGACTCAAATCTTCCGAACGTTTGGACATTTTTTGTTCAACTAACAATGCGACTAAAAAGAAAGTATTAACAACGTGAAGGGTTAATGTAGCAATCATGTTTTCTGCTTCAAAATCCCCTTGGATGACATCAGTCGAGTTTGTTGATAGCTCCGAACCTTTGATTTCACCAGGTAACCTTTGCTTCATTCTGAGCATCACTTGATCCAGCTTCCATTACCATCTGCGTATTTTAATCTATGCATAGCCGATGTTGCATTGTGAGTTTTCTTTTACACCGGGGAATTGAAGTTGAGAAACTGGTGAGAGTACAAATTACAGAAGAAAAGGAAACAGCGAAAAATCCAGAGGAAATATGGAGGTGTGAAAGCTGAAAGTAGAACACTCCTGCCGTCATTTTAATTAATCATTTGTGTCAATGTTAAAACTGCAGCAACTCATTCTAACCAAATGCAATCATCACTTTTACCTTGGGGAACGATGCAAATTGTTTTGTTTTAAATCCTCAATTGGACTTCAATGTTAATTTCTGTAATATTAGAAAGTGAACAAAGCAAATAAGAAATTCAAGGAGAAAATTCTTTAGCATTTGAGTGTTTTGACTGTGAAACACGCTACCACGAGGAATGGATGAAATCGAAACATAAATCAAAATAGAGAAAATGCTGGAAATTCTTGGCTGGTCTGGCAGCATAATAATAATAATCTTTATTGTCACAAGTAGGCTTACATTACACTGCAATGAAGTTACTGCGAAAAGCCCCATGTCACCACATTCCGGCACCTGTTCGGGTACACAAGAGGGAGAATTCAGAATGTCCAATTCACCTAACAGCACGTCTTTCGGGAGAAGAAAGGTCGTCGGCCTGAGTGGGATTTTACGGCTCCCTCGTGATGCGTTATCAAGCAGTGGATGCGGCACTCGTATCTAAGGAAGGATGTGCTGGTCTTGGAAAGGGCCCAGAGGAGTTTCACAAGAATGATTCCCCTAGAATAAAGAGCTTGTCGTATGAGGAATGGTTGAGGACTCTGGGTCTATACTCATTGGAGTTTAGAAGGATGAAGGGGGATCTTATTGAAACTTGCAGGATACTGCGAGGCCTGATAGAGTGGACGTGGAGAGGAAAAACTAGAAGCAGAGGACACAATCTCAGACTAAAGGGACAATCCTTTGAAACAGAGATGAGGATGAATTTCTTCAGTCATAGGGTGGTGAATCTGTGGAACTCTTTGCCACAGAAGGCTGTGGAGGCCAAATCACTGGGTTCCTTTAAGACAGATGTAGATAGTTTCTTGATTAATAAGGGGATCAGGGGTTATGGGGAGAAGGCAGTAGAATGGGGATGAGAAAAATATCAGCCATAATTGAATGGCAGAGCAGACTCGATGGACCGAGCGGCCTAATTCTGCTCCTATGTCTTATGGTCTTACTCCATTTACCGCAAGATCCCGTTTTGCGTGACTTGCACAACCCACCGCTGGGTATCCCACCGCAGAAGGTGGGGTGGGGGGGGGTGCTTTGGTGGGACCAGAAGATCCCGCCAGTGGGAAGGGGTGGAAATCCCTCCCATTAACTCACAGGATTTTAGATGTTACTACCAGCCTCCCCGAACAGGTGCCGGAATGTGGCGACTAGGGGCTTTTCACAGTAACTTCATTTGAAGCCTACTTGTGACAATAAGCGATTTTCATTTCATTTCATTTCAATTCCAGCACTTTTTGTATCCATTTCAGATTACAAGCACCTTCAGCATTCAAAGCTTATAAAACTGACCTCTCATGCATTGCCCCAGAGGCAGAGCTCTTTGCACTTTAGTAACATGTGAGTTAATTTCAAACATTCCATAGAGTCTCGACAGTGCAGAATGAGGCCATTTGGCACATCAAGGCTGCATTGATCCTCCGAAAGAGCAGTCTACCTAGGCTCACCCCCACACCCTATCCATGTAACCCTGTGTATTGATCAAGGCCAATCCATCTAACCTGCACATCTTTGGACTGTGAGAGGAAACCAGTGCACCCGTTGAAAACCCACACAGACATGGGGAGATCGTACAATCTCCACACAGGCAGTCACCCAAGGGAGGAATTGAACCCGAGTCCCTGGCGCTGTGAGGCAGCAGTGCTAAACACTCTGCTTGGTGTAACATATTCCAATGCAGAGGAATAGGAAAAAGAAAATAATGACGGCAAAGATTTTTAATTGTCTCCTTATTCCTGTTTTTAAATCTCTCGATATCCTTGGTCTAGTGCCGCAGTATCAGAGGCCTGCCTTTCATACAATCATAGAATTTACAGTGCAGAAGGAGGCCATTTGGCCCATTGCATCTGCACCGACCCACTGAAAGAGCACCCCACTTAAGCCCACGCCTCCACCCTATCCCCATAACCCAGTAACCCCTTCACCTTTTTGGACACTAAGGGGAAATTTAGCATGGTCAAGCCACCTAATCTGCACATCTTTGGACTGTGGGAGGAAACCGGAGCATCCAGAAGAAACTCACAGACACGGGGAGAAAGTACAAACTCCACATAGACAGTCACCCGAGACTGGAATTGAACCCGTGTCCCTGGAGCTGTGAGGCAGCAGTGTTAACCTCTCTGCCACCATGCCGCCCCAAAGATGAGCATTAAACCAAATAAGCACTTAAGTGGTTGTAAAGTGCTTTGGGACATCATTAGGACTTGAAAAGAGGTATATAAATGCAACACTTATTTTTGTTTTACCATATCTCAACCACCTTGTCCACACATGAATTCTTAACTCCTCTGATACTTGTTCACTCCAGAAAACTATAGGGACTCACAGCCAGGACATTCGGTTCAGACTTCAAAACAGTCTTGGTGCAAACATATAGATATATACAAAAGAGCTGAATTCCAGAGTTGAGGTGATGGTGAATGCCCTAGAATCCAGGCAGCATTTGTCCCAAGTATGGTCTCAAGGTGAGCCCCAGGAAAACTGAAGTCAGTGGGAATCGGGGTGGGGGGGAAGGAGAGGGAACTCTTCACCTGTCGAAGTCATACCTAGCATGTGGTAAACCACTGTTGCATCTGTATTAGGTGGTGTAAGGTAGGACCTGTACTACAGGTTCGTCAGTAGTCCCTGCCTGCTGCCTCAGCCCAGTAGGCGGAGTATAAATATGTGTGTCCTCCATTCAGCAGCCATTTTGACAGCTGCTGTGGGAGGCCACACATCTTCTAGCAATAAAGCCTCAGTTGTAACCAACTCTTGTCTTTGTTTAATTTATCGTGCTTCATAGCACAAAGGAAGATCGTTGTGGTGGCTGGAAGCTAATTTTCTCAGCCCCAGTGAGGGCTTAAGTGGGTCGGTGCAGGCTCGATGGGCCGAATGGCCTTCTTCTGCACTGTATGTTCTATGTTCTATGTTCAGAACATCACTGTAGGAGTTCTTCAGGGTGCTGTCCTGGATCCAAACATCTTTTAAATTTTTTTTCCAATTAAGGGGCAGTTTAGTGTGGCCAATCCACTTACCCTGCATACCTTTGAGTTATGGGGGTGAGACCCACGCAGAAATGGGGAGAATGTGCAAACTCTACATGGACGGTTACCCGGGGCCGGGATCGAACCAGTGCTAACCACCCCACCACCGTGCCGCCCTGACCTAAACATCTTCAAACGTTTCTTCAATAACCCACGCTCCAACTTAATGTCAGAAATGGAGAGTTTCACTGATGATTTCAAAACGTTCAGTCTATTTTGTAACTCTTCAAAAAATGAAGCGGTTCATACCACATTGAACAAGACCACGGCAACATTCAGGTTTGGGTTGACAATTAGCAAGTAACATGCATGCCACAGAAGTGCCAGGCAAAGACCATCCCCAAAAAGAGAGAACCTAACTATCTCGCCTTGACATTCAATCACCAAATCCTCCACCATCAAAATCCTATGGGGTTACCTTAACTTAACTGGACCAGCCATATAAATACTGTGGTTATAATAGCAAGTCAGAAGTGAGATAATCACCTCTTGACTACGCAAGGACTTTCCACCATCTGCAGGGAATACTCTCCACTTGCCTGGATGAATGCATTCAGGTAGCCATATCCATACCATGTACAAAATACACTGCAGCAACTCACCATGGCTCTTTTGAGTTCATCTTGAAAACCCATGATCTCTCCCACCTAGAAAACTGAGGCAGTAGATTGATATAGCAGCTTCACATGAAGGCTCACCTCCACATCAAACACCATTCTGACTTGTAAATGTGGTGTAATTACTTCACTGTCCCTGTGTGAAAATCTTGGAACTCTCTCTCGAAGAGCACCTATGCCGCACGTGTAGTCCGAGTGGTCATGTGACGGGAGCGAGGGAATTATCCTGGGAGATCGGGTAGTGCACCTAGTTGTTGAGCTCCGGAATAAACTATCTTTGCTGGAAGTCCTTGACGTTGGTGATTTAGGAAACCCACAACATTCTACAAAAAGGACTGGAGCAAGGGTATTTAGGGATGGCCAATAAATGCTGGCTTTGCGAGTCAGGCCCACTTCCCATCAGCAAATATGAAAAAAAACACAGAAGGAAGGTGTTATAGGCCAGGGTTTAGAGAACCCCAAAGTGTATCATGGAGTTCACCTGACCCACAACTTTTAATAGATTGTGGTATGGGGAGCACACGGCCCATTCTACAGGTGTGGTACAGCAGAAATGGAAAAGTATTTTTTAAAGCAAAACAATGTTTATTCTATGAACTCAAGTTACCCTTTTTAAAACATACAGTGAACATCTTAGCAACCATTAATTCAAATACAACCCCCAATAAACCAGAAGCAAAATACTGTGGATGCTGGAAATCTGAAATAAGAACAGAAAATGCTGGAAAAACACAGCAGATCTGCCAGTATGTGAGAGAAACAGAGTTGAACATTTCAAGTCTGTATGATTCTTCTCCAGAGCTGCCGTCATATCGACTCACTTCTCACCACAGATGCTACCAGACCTGCTGAGCTTTTCCCGCATTTTCTGTTTTTATTACAGAAGGAAGCCATTTGGCCCATAATATTTGTACTGATTCTTTCCGACAGCAATCAAAACTTGTCCCACAGCACTGTTTTTCCCCCATAGTCCTGCATGTTCCTGCCTCCCATTCTCTCTTAACCAATGCAATGGGCTGTACCTTGACAACTCCCTATGGCAAAGCATTGTCATGCTCCAGCCATCCTCTGTGGAAAGGCATATTTTCTAACCTCTGTTCTCACTCTCCGAGTGGCCATTTGATGTGGATGAGCACTCACCACTGACTCCACAAACAAAGGAAATGGACTTTCCTTATTCACTCAATCAAAACCCTTTACAGTTTTTAAAAATCTATCAGGTTTCACCCGCCTCTATTCCAGTATCGCTCATCTCTCCCTTACAATTATGGTTTACCATCCCTGATATGGTCTGAGTGAATTTATATTGCACAATTCTCCGCAGTTTTAAAATCCAGTCACAATAAGGCATCCAGAATTGTGATCACCTCTTCACTCGGTGTAACCCATGTCCCCCGCTTCTAAAATCCTAAAGCTATTTATAGCTTTATCGATCTGACCCCAAGTCCCTCTGCTTTATTCCACACACCTCAGCATCTTTGTAATGAGGCTATGGTTCCATTACTTGTTTTACTCTGAAAACCTATTACTTCACACTGGTGAGCCCTATCTCTACTAAATTGAACCAGCCACATACCTCTGCATCCTGCGAAAATATCTCTGTCCTCCTGAAATCATTTGCAGTCTGTCTCCTAGTTTGCTCAGCTCCCTGCTCTTGCGTGGGCAGAAAATTGAAGTACCACTCTCCCTCCATTTATCCCAATTATGTGCAAATGGAGGCATAGAATGATCCCACACAGAACGGGACCATTCAACCCATTTAGTCATTAAAAGAGCAGTCTAATTAGCCCCACCTCCTGACTCTGTAAAAATATTTTTTTGAATATTTATATGAAATTCATCTCATACATTTTGAAATCAAAGGGCTTTAACAGCTCCATTCTTCCAAACCAAGTAATTCTCCTCCCCCCCGCTACCCACTTCACCCTGCTATCGGATTCCACTTCCTGAATTGCTCAATCTCTCCACCTCTGTCCTGACTTTCAAAAGTCTTTTCAGAAGCCTATTCTTCCTTGGCATCTTAATCAAGTGCCAGTCCGTGTCTTGTTCCCATATTTCTTGCATTTGATGGAGTGTGGCATCAAGGAAGCTTTGTCAAAATTGAAATCAATGAGAATAGGTGGATGGTGGGATGGGGGAACTCTCCACTGGTTGGAGTTATGTCTAGCACAAAGGAGGATGGTTGTGGTTTTTGAAAGCCACATATCTCAGCCACAGGACATTCCACAGGAATTCCTCAGGGCAGTGTTCTCGGCCCAACCACCTTTAGTTGCTTCATCAATGATATTCCTTCCATCAGATGGTCAGAAGTGGGGATCCTTGTTGATAAATGCACAATGTTCAGTATAATTTATGACTCCTCAGATACTGAAGCAGTTATGTCAATGTGCAGCAAGACCAGAATAACATTCAGGCTTGGGCTGACAAGTAATATTCACACCACACAAATGCCAGGCAATGGCCATCTCCAACAAGAATGAATCTAACCATTTCCACTTGACATTCAATGGCATTAGCACCGTTCACTAATCTCCCACGAGCAACATCCTGGAAACTAAACTGGATCAGCCTTGTAACTACTACCGTTACAAAAGCAGGTCAGAGTCTGGGAGTTCTGCAGGGTAATTCAGCTCCTGACTCCGTCCACCATCAATGAGGCAAAAGTTGTGGGTGTGATGGAATGCTCTTCACTTGCCTGGATGAGTGCAGCTCCAAGAACACTCAAGAAGCTCGACACAATCCAGGACAAAGCAGCCCTCTTAATTGACACTCCATCCACACTTTCCGCATGCACTCCCCCACCATTGACACAGTGGCAGCAAAGGGCACCATTGCCAAGATGCAAGGCAACAACTTGCCAAGTCTAATTCAACAACATCTTCTAAACCTGCAACCGCAACTATCTAATGCATAAAGGCATCTGACAGATTGGATCACCACACCTGCAAGTTCCTCTCCAAGTCACACACCATCCTGACTTGGAACTTTATCGCCATTCCTTCACTGGCACTGGATCAAAATACTGATGCTCATTTCCTGGCAGCACTGTGGACACAGCTTCACCACGTGGACTGCAATGGTTCAGGAAGATAGCTCGCCACAATCACGTCAAGGGCAATTAGGGATGGGCGATATATGTTGGTGCGGCCAGCGACATTGACATCCTGTGAAAGAGTTATGAAAGCTGCAATTAACAATGGGAAAGAGCAATTTTTTCACCACTCCCATTGTATCCCCACCCATTGTCTTGCTCCAGAGGGGCTGAAGCCAGTCTTAAGTCTGCTTTCCTGATGAAGTCACCCAACTCACAAAAAGCCATTGATCAAATATTGAATGCTCAATAAGCCCATAAGACATGGAAGCAGAATTAGGCCACTCAGCACATCGAGTCTGCTCTGCCATTCAATCATGGCTGATATTGTTCTCATCCCCATTCTCCTGCCTTCTCCCATAACCCCTGATCCCCTTTTTAATCAAGAACCTATCTATCTCTGTCTTAAAGATATTATGGGCCAGGTTTTAGAGAACCCCAATGTTTATCATGGAGTTCACCTGACCCACAACTTTTAATAGATTGTGGTATGGGGAGCACATGGCCCACTCATGGCCCAGGTGTAGTACAGCAGAAAGGGAAAAAGTATTTTTTTAAAGTAAAACAATGTTTATTCTATGAACTCAAGTTAACCTTTTTAAAACAAACAGTGAACATCTCAGCAACCATTAATTCAAATACAACCCCCAAAGAATACAACACTAAGTAATCCGTAAGCTGTCCTTTTAACATCCAGAAGACTTAAGAAACACCTTTTAATAGAAGCACATTAGGTTTACATTCACTACTGAGAACACTTATAATTACGAATTCGCCAAGTGATCAAGAGATAGTCTTTACATGGCAGAGAGATCAACAGTACACTCACACTGTCTGGCTTGAGCTCCAACACTGAAAATGAAACTAAAACACACCCTGCAGCAAACAGCCTAAAACGAAAGTAAAAAGCTGACAGACAGCCCAGCTCCACCCACACTCTGACATCACTGATAAAAACCCATTTCTTAAAGGTACATTTCTTAAACACCAATTTCTTAAATGTAATCTCACATGACACTACCCCCAAGAAAAAAAACCCATCAATTTCAAGATGATTTCATTTTTCACCTTTTCACTGTCCTTTAAAAAATGCACACAGTAAATATACTTTCTCATTTCAAAAAACAACACATGCAAACAGGTATAATAATATAGTCCATTTTTTCTTCCGTTCTGCCAACTGAAATCCATCGCGATTGACAGTCTCTTTGAACAAGAAGGCCCCCGCACGATCTGTCCATTTCTCTACGCCTCGGCATTTCTCTTTAAAGTCAGATACTTTAGTTCAATCTGATCACAGAGTCCCTTGTAATTTTCCAACACAGGAGCATTGGTTATCACAGCTTCCAGGCAGTCAAATGCCTGTTGAAACTCCGCTGTCCATTGAAATTTTTGACGTTTCTCCATCAAGTGGAGCAATCACACTGCAAATCTTTTGCACAAATGTTCGATCAAATCCACTCACGCCAAGAAATCGCATTATTTCCCTTCGCCTTGAGGGTATCGGAAAATCCTCAATAACTGTTGGTTTCACATCCCGTGTGACCATTCGACCCTGTCCTATTGTATGGCCAAGGAAAGTGACTTGGGCTTTTCCAAATACACTTTTGGATAGGATTATCACCAAACCCGCCTCCTGAAGTCGATCGAATAACTCCATCAGATGTTTTAAATGTTCTTTCCATGTCTGGCTGAAAATTACCAGATCGTCCATGTGTGCTGCACAATTGGGTAGTCCTGAAACAACTTTGTTAGTTTGCCTTTGAAATGTGGCTGGGGTGTTT
Organism: Scyliorhinus torazame; assembly: GCF_047496885.1. Lineage (NCBI taxonomy): Eukaryota > Metazoa > Chordata > Chondrichthyes > Carcharhiniformes > Scyliorhinidae > Scyliorhinus > Scyliorhinus torazame. Next base: position 56,150,651 of record NC_092728.1, read on the forward strand.
TTCATGCCAAATACTATAACTTTGAATTGGTACATACCATCTGGAGTCACAATAGCTGAAATCTCCTTCGTCCTTTCAGATAAAGGTACCTGCCAGTAACCTTTAAGTAAATCCAGTTTGGAAATAAACGCTGGTTGTCCCACTTTCTCAATGCAATCCTCCAAACGTGGGATATGATAAGAGTCCGTTCTTCTAACTGAATTAATCTTTCCATAGTCCACACACAACCATTGGGTACCATCTGGTTTTGGTACAATCACTATGGGTGACCTCCATTGGCTGCAACCCACTTCAATTATGCCATTTTTAAGCATACTCTTAATCTCTTTGTTAACCTGTGCCAATTTTAAAGGGTTAAGTCTGTATGGATGTTGTTTGATTGGAACAGCATTTCCCACATCTACATCATGTATAGCCATTTTAGTACTTCCCAATTTACCTCCACAAATATGCCCATGTGATATCAATAACTCTTTCAGGTCAGTTTGTTTTTCCTGTGGAAGATAACTCAACAATTTATCCCAATTTTTAAGAACATCCTCATTTTCCAATTTAATTTGAGGTATGTCAAATTCACAGTCATCTAGACTTGTTTCATCACTTTGAGTTAGAATCATTAAAACCTCCTTTTTCTCTCCTTCCCTTTCAAAGTACCTTTTAAGCATATTCACATGACACACTCGGTGAATCTTCCTCTGTGTTTTTACCACATAATTCACCTCACTTAATTTCCTTTCAATCTGATAAGGTCCACAAAACCTTGCTTTTAAAGGTTCACCTACCACTGGTAACAATACTAAAACTTTATCTCCACTGGCAAAACTACAAACTTTGAATTTCATTGCAACTTTTAAATGTTGTCTAGCCCATTCACCTGCTCTATTTAATCGTTCCCTAAAATTTGACACATAATCCAATGATGTAATTTCCGATTTCTCAGTCACCAATTTTTCCTTAATCAATTTAAGTGGTCCTCTTACCTCATGACCAAAAATTAGTTCAAAAGGACTAAAATTTGGTTGACTCATTAGGTGCATCCCTAATTGCAAACAGTACGAATGGAATTTCTTCATCCCAATCCTCTGGATAATCGTGACAATAAGCCCTCAACATTGTCTTTAATATCTGATGTCACTTTTCTAACGCTCCTTGTGATTCTGGATGGTACGCAGGTGATTTAAATTGTTTTATTCCAAAGCTATCCATAACTTCTTTGAATAACCTTGAGGTAAAATTCGATCCTTGATCCGATTGTATTTCTGTGGGTAGTCCATGTCTAGTAAAGAATTTAAGTAACTCCTCCACAATCTTTTTAGTTGTAATATTATGTACTGGAATGGCCTCTGGAAACCTTGTCGACACATCCATTATCGTCAAAAGATATTGATTCCCAATTTTTGTTTTAGGAAGCGGTCCTACGCAATCAATTAGGACCCTTGCAAAAGGTTCCTCAAATGCTGGAATGTGTATTAAGGGCGTTGGTTTTATCACTGCTTGAGGTTTCCCTATCACTTGACATGTGTGACATGATTGACAAAATTTGACGACATATTTATGTAGTCCAGGCCAATAAAAATGTTTCTGGATTTTAGCTTGAGTTTTCCTTATTCCCAAATGACCTCCCACTGGTACATCATGTGCAACTCGGAACACTTCCTTTCTATACCCTACTGGCAATACTACTTGATGAATTTCTGCCCACATTTCATCCACCTGCATATGTAAAGGTCTCCATTTTCCCATCAAGACTTCACTTTTACAGTAATAGCACTCTGGCATACACTCAGATTCCTCTTCCGTGTATGCTTTCTGATACATCCGTTTTATTTATACATCTTTCTGTTGTAACTCCGCCAATTTTCCTGAACTAAAAATATCCGCCTCATCCTCCACCTGTTCTTGTTCTTTTTCAACCATCTGATCAAAAATCGTTTCTGTTAATTGCACTTCAACTTCATTTCCACTCTTTGATTTCTCCTCTTGTCGTAACCTGTGACTTTGCGCCCTTGTTACTACACAATCTGAAAAATTCCCAGGATATTCGTCCTTCAACACTTCAGTTGTCTGATTTTCCATTGGCTTATCAACCAGTCGGCATCACTCCCACCTGCGATCCAGCTATATCATTACCCAAGATAAACTGTATTCCTGGACAAGATAGTTTCTCCATTACTCCTACTACCATTTCACCACTCTTCACTGGACTTTCCAACCTTACCTTATAGAATGGAACAGTACTCCTCTCACCCTGCATTTCACATATTACCACCATTTCTGGCAACATTCTTCCCAAACTACATAACTCATCTCTTACCATTAAAGATTGACTAGCTCCCGTATCTCTTAAAATTGTGCCTTCTTTACCTATTCCTCCTGATACACATGAGTAAACTTTACCCACACAAGTAAATTCTTTAAATTGATCTGGCACCTTCTTATCAATCACCTTCTTATCAATCACCTCTTGATCAGGCTGTACAATCTTTTGCACATCCTTCGCTTCACTTGGGCTTTCCTTTACCAATTTCACAAACCCTACTGTCTTATCCTGTTTTACCACATCAGCCTTCCCAGTGCTTTTCTTCAACCACCAGCACTGTGACTTTACATGGCCTAGTTTATTACAGTGAAAACATTTGAAATTTTTCATTTCTTTTCCACCCTCCTGGTTTTCTTTTTTGTCTGAGGTACACTCTCCTTATTATCTCCCATCAGATCACCTTTACCTTTACCACTTGAGCATTTCTCATGTCCCCAGTTTCTATCCCTCACAGGCTGAAACTGATGTTGGAAACCAAGCTTTGATTTATGAACTAATTCATAATTATCTGCCATTTCTGCTGCTAATCACATAGTATTAACCCTCTGTTCTTCCACATGAGTTCTCACTACATCAGGAATTTAATTTTTAAACTCCTCCAAAAGTATAATTTATCCGAGAGCTTCATACATTTGGTCTATTTTCAAAGCCATTATCCACCTATCAAAATTACTCTGTTTGAGCATTTCAAACTCCATGTATGTTTGACCAAAGTCTTTCCTTAAATTTCTAAACCTTTGTATGTAGGCTTCAGGCAGTAGTTCATATGCACCTAAGATGGATTTTTTCACCTCCTCATACGTCTGAGATACTTCCTCCAGTAGTGATGCAATCAATTCACTCGCTCTATCTACTAGCTTTGTTTGAATCAGTAACACCCACATGTCCTGTGGCCATTTCATTTGTTTAGCTACCTTTTCAAATGAAATGAAAAAGGCTTCTACCTCCTTCTCATCAAATCTTGGCAATGCTTGGGCATATTTAAATAGATTCCCACCAAGCCTTCGACTTTGACGCTCTTTCTCACTATCCTCATCACTATCATCCAACTGTACGTTTCCCTTTACGCCTGCCAATTTTAACTGACTGTCATGTTTCATGGCCATTTTCTGAAGTTCAAATTCTCTCTCTTTATCTTTTCCCCTGATCTGTATCTCCCTTTTTCTTTCTTTTTGTTCTGCAAGGGCTATTCTTTCTTTTCTCCTTGCCTCTCTCTCCTTTTCTTTTTCCTCTCTCTCTCTTTCTTTTTCCTCTCTCTCTCTTTCTTTTTCCTCTCTATCTCTTTCTCTCGCTCTTTCTTTGTCCTCTCTCTTGTATTCAAGCTGCTTTAATTCTTTCTCATGTTCCATTTGTTTAATTTGTAACTGAATTTTTGCCATTTCCAATGAGTCAAACTGTATCTCAGGCAATTTTAAATGCTTAGCCACCACCATTATTATCTCATCTTTTTGCATTTTGTCAGGTAATGTTAACTGCAATGTTTTTGCTCATTAGGTTTACTTCACTAGTGAGAACATTTATAATTCTGAATTCACCAAATGATCAAGAGATAGTCTGTTCATGGCAGAGAGATCAACAATACACCCGCACTGTCTGGCTTCAGCTCCAACACTGAAAAAAACCCTAAAACACACTCTGCAGCAAACAGCCTAAAACGAAAGTAAAAAGCTGACAGACAGCCCAGCTCCACCCACACTCTGACATCATTGATAAACACCCATTTCTTAAAGGTCCATTTCTTAAACACCCTTTCTTAAATGTACTCTCACATGACAAAGGCACTCCGTGATTTGGCCCCCACAGCCTTCTCCAGCAGAGTTCCACAGATTCACCACCTAAGGCTGAAGAATTTCCTCTTCATCTCTGTTTTAAAAGATCGTCCCTTTAGTCTGAGTGTGTGTCCTCTGCTTCTAGTTTTTCCAACAAATTGAAACAGCCTCTCCACGTCCTCGCTATCCAGGCCTCGCAGTATCCTGTATGTTTCAATAAGATCCTCCCTCATCCTTCTAAACTCCAACGAGTACAGACCCACAATCCTCAACTGTTCCTCATACGGCAAGCTGTTCATTCCAGGGATCATTCTTGTGAACCTCCTCTGGACCGTCTCATGAACATAGAACATAGAACATACAGTGCAGAAGGAGGCCATTCAGCCCATCGAGTCTGTACCGACCCACTTAAACCCTCACTTGCACCCTATCCCCGTAACACAATAACCCCTCCTAACCATTTTTGGTCACTAAGGGCAATTTATCATGGCCAATCCACCTAACCTGCACGTCTTTGAACTGTGGAAGGAAACCAGAGCACCTGGAGGAAACCCATATAGACACGGGGAGACTCCGCACAGCCATTGACCCAGCAGGAAATCAAATCTGGGACCCTGGCGCTGTGAAGCCACAGTGCTAATCACTTGTGCTACTGTGCTGCTCTACCATGGGCCATGGTTAATGGGTCAGAAACACAACTGTGTTTACCCATTGAATGTCTGGTGAACATCTTATTTGTGCAACTGTGTTTTCCTGGTTTGTTTCTGTAATTTTAATTTGCAAATTTAAAAGAAATGATATGAAAATACTGTATTAAGGAATTAAAGAAGAGATCAAAGAAAATGCCCACTGTAGATATCACTGAGATAATTTAATTCAAAAGAAAACAAAAATTTCAAGGAATTTCGTAAAACCACAGAGGCTCATGAGTATTTGAGGATAAAGTGACAGATACCCTCAGAGTCGTTTTCAAAGGCACCACTTGGCAGTGATGCAATGGTGTGGATTTCCTGTCCCTTTGCAGAACTCCCCCCCCCCCCCCCCCCGCCCCTCCCTCCGCCTTTTATGTCCATCACAATTGGTAGAAACACAAATTAGGCAAGTTCTATCATGGTGAAGGAGGCAGAAAGAAAAAGTGATAAGTCCTCTCTACGAATTTGAACAAGTAGTCCAGAGGCCCAGGGTAATGTTTGGGGACTCGAGATCGAATTCCACCACAGACGATGGTGGAATTTAAATTCAATAAAGTCCAATGATGACCACGAAATTAAAAGTCTAATGATGACCACAAAATCATTGTGGATTGCCATAAGGACCCATCTGGTTCACGAATGTCCTTTCGGGAAGGAAATCTGTCGACCTTACCGAGTCTGGCCTACACGTGACTCCAGGTCCACAACAATGTGGTTGACTCTTCAGTGACTTCTGAAATGGGCCAGCAAGCCTCTCAGGGAACTTAGGGATGGGCTGATGTTTTCTGTACTCTGGGATAACACAGGCTGCAACTGGATGAAGCTTTAACCAAAAGACACTCCAGACCTTGAAGTTAGTTCAATCTGATTTATTGAACCAGTAGCACAGTTAGCACAGTTCTCTATGAGTTCGACTCTCTGCTAACCTAAGTGCGGTTACTCTGTCTGACTGAACCAGACTAGCTCTTAGCCACGTGCTGGAGGTGTGATACGGAACATACACCCTGACTCACTCTGTAGATGTTCATCAGTGGAAAGAGGTGGAGAGTGAGTGCCTCGTGCCTTTTATAGTGAGATACCACCCCTGAGTGTCCTGCCTGTCCTGTTCTCTGTGTTCATTATCCGCATGTCTGCATATCATGTCTGCATATCATGACATGGGCAATAAATTCAGTCTCAGTACTGAACCCCCACACCACCTGAATAAAAAAAAATCTAATGATCATCGGCCACAACATCATCATTTTCCCCATGACATCTGTTGTAGAATCCCGTGGCATATCCCTTGTTCAGTGTCTTCCTGGAATAATAGGGATCAAGGACTATGAGGTAGTGGTTCTTCGAGCCTGTGATTGCCCCAAATCCATTTTGAAGCATTGTCATTGTCACCACCCATCATGATTGAGGACCCCAACAAGTCAAGTGAAAGTAGAGCTCTTCGACCCGTGAAATATTAACCTTAGCTGTAACAGGTGCTAACTGCTCTGTTGTGCTCCTCTGATACTCCCTCTTCTGATTTTCAGAATTCATTATTTTGCTTTTTGGTGTTAATTTCCACAACAATGCATTCTACATTCTCCGACTCCCAGCTTCTGCAGCGTCTTGTCGCACCTCTGGCATCCTGATCAGCCTGAAGGTCTCATCTCAGTGAGGACGATGGCCCTTTGGCCGATGACAGCTGAATGTGAGCCCCCCTCTGCCAGCTGCAAGACATAATCGCACAGCCAGAGCTGCCAGACAGTAGCCATTTACAACGGAGAGGAACCATTTCTAAAACTGAGCATCAAGGATAGCCTGTGGTAAGTAAGAATGCAGTTGAGGTGCTCTCACATCATAAAGCATCACAGTGCATCTCAACCAGTATCTGGATTCTGATATCAAATGATAGGCTGGATTCTTCGGTCCCCCAGCCGCGTGTTTCTTGGCCGTGCACTTTTCGCTGGCAGCGGGATTCTATCTTCCTGCTACTTGTCAATGAGATTTCCCACAGTAACCACCCCACACTGATGTGAAACCCGTGGGCGAGGGGTCCGCTGCCTGTAGGAAAAGTGAATTGTAACGACTGGAGAATTTCAGCCGATGTCTTGCATAATGTCTCAACAACTTTGTAGATGTGTATGCTTATCCACTTAGCGCATGTATCGATCTATATAATATTAAAGAGTTTGGGTACTTGATATGAGACCACATTTGTATATCCTGCCTCTAGAGTAAGGGATACTGTTGTCTAGTTACCTCCATGATGTCTGCAATCCAGCTGCCACCACAGCAGCCACCTGAGGCCTTTGCAGTTTTCAGGTACATATCTTTTCTCATGCGTTTTAAAATTGATTTTAAACTAAGGTTCACGAACATGAACCTTCTCTAACATCGAGTGGGTTGGAAATATGGAGGCTGAATGGAGGGCATGTTTGTACAGTACCAGGCAAGTTTCAGTATTTGAGGTAGAGCTGAGCTAACTATTCAGCCCAGGCACCACAGCATCAAATGACAGTATGCTGCATACTGAGGGTCTGTGTCTCCATGCTGTTGAAGGAACAAAGGAACTGGATTAGGCCAGTCAGCCCCTCAAGACTGTTCCGCAATTTAAGCACATCCAAAATGTATGACCTCCCATTGTTACACATTCATCCACCACAGTTTTGTCCACACACTTAATCCACCAAAGTCACTTTACATCTTTCAACTCCCAGCTACGACCACAACTTGCATTTATGTGGCACCTTTCATGTCAAGATTTCCCAAGGTGCCTCATAGGAGCATTAGCAAGCAACATTTGACATTGGCCACTTTAACGGGATACTAGGATGGGTGACCAAAAACCTGGTATGTTTTAAGGAGATTCTTTAAGGGAGGTAAAGATAGTGGTGGAGAGGTTTAGGGAGGAAAGTAAAGAGCTTAGGACTAAAATAGCAGAAGGCACAATCAGCAATGGTGGAACAATTGAAATCAAGGATGTGCAAGAGGCACGAATTGGAGGAGTGCAGAGAGGTGTATTTCTGGAGGCTATTGCAGAGTTGGGGGGTGGGGCAAGGGGAGAGGGCATGGAGGATTTGAAACAAGGTGAGGAATCTTGCTATTTTTGGACTGAGTATCAACTCAGGTTGGAAAAGCAAGCTCTGGAATACCAGCTGCCTTTAGTCAAATATCAAGGATACAGATCCTACAATCAGGGTAGCCCGATGTAAAAAAGATAAAAATAGAATAAAGGAGACCAATCCTGTTATATGTGTGGGTTACTGTAGTTGTGTGTAATGCCTCTTTAAGAACAGAGTCACATGACACACGTGACATCATTGGTTGCTTCGTAGGCTTTTGGAGATTCTCATGGCAAACCTTGTACAGTGAAAACGTATTCAATAAACCACTGTTGATCTTGCATAAAAACCCTCAAGCTTGAGTACAGCACTTCTTTTGTACTGTTAGTCTAAATATACAACAGATAACAAAAAGAAAATTAGCGATGAGGACCGGATCAGACGAAGCAAAAGAATAAAAATATTTTCTTCAGGAAAATCATCGGAATGGAAGAGTTTCGACAGATGAATCAAACAGCAGATTAAAAGACTGTCAGAAAATCGCACCTGGATCGGAACTAGTAAAGTTGTGGGATTTAAACCGGCAATCTGAGAAGTCAGGCTACAGGGCTTGCCACGTGCAGGACAGTCAGACGTGGAGGTAGAGAATAATAATAATCTTTATTGTCACAAGTAGGCTTACATTAATACCGGCATGAAGTTATTGTGAAAAGCCCCGAGTCGCCACACTCCAGTGCTTGTTCAGGTACATGGAAGAAGAATTCAGAATGTCCAAATTGCCTAACAGCACATCTTTCGGGGCTTGTGGGAGGAAACCGGAGCACCCGGAGGAAACCCACGCAGATACGGGGAGAACGTGCAGACTCCACATAGACAGTGACCCAAGCCGGGAATCAAACCTGGGATCCTGGCGCTGTGAAGGGACAGTGCTAACCACTGTGCTACTGAGCAGGGATGGGAATGGAAGATTCTCATAGCTTAAATACTTTAAAGTTATTTCATTGTGAACGAATGAGACTATTGAATTACGTGGTGAGAAAGTTCTCCAACTTTCCTATGCCATGAAAAATGGTGGGAAATTGTGGCGCAATGGCCTCTTTGGATGAGATTGGAACTGGAAGTCTTGTGCAGAGAGGTTCCATCGTTATATTTTAGCCAACAAAATATCGGAAGAGTTTAGGCTCCCTGCATTTTTAAGCAAAATCAGAAGCTAAACGTTTAACTTGCTTCGAGGCATCGTTCAGCCAAAGCGTCCTGGAGCATATCAAGAGCTGGTAAAAATACTAGAGGATCACTACGCACCTAAGCCATTGATTATTGTGGAAAGATTTGTTTCCATCGAAGGAATCAATTAGATGGAAAAAATATTGCGCAGTTGGTTGCAACGCAAAACAGATTTGCAGAGTTTTGTGAATTTGGTGACTTGTTAGTCAACACCATTTTTTTTAAAGAATGTAGGCGTCGCTGATTTTCATCCCTAGTTGCCCTTCAGAAGGTGGTGGTAAGTTGCCTTCGTAAACCACTGCAGTCCTTGATGTGTAAGTACACCCTTTGTGTTGTTCGGGAGGGGAGTTCCAGAATTTAACCCCAGTGACAGTGACGGAACAGTGATATATTTCCAAGCCTGGGTGATGAGTGACTTGGAAGGGATCCTCCAGGTGGTGGGGTTCCCAAGTATCTTCTGTTCTCGCCCTTCTAGATGGTAGTGGTCGTGCATTTGAAAAGTGCTGCCTCAGGGACCTTGGTGAATTACTGCAGGGCATCTTGTAGATGGTACACAAGGCTGCCATGGGTTCGTCGGTGCTGGAGGGATTGAATGTATGCAGAAGAGAGAGCAATCAAAGGGACTGCTTTGTCCTGGATGGTGTCGAGCTTCTTGAGTGTTGTTGGAGCGTACTGATCCAGGCAAGTGGAGAGTATTCCATTACACTCCTGACTTGGCCTTGTAGATGGTGAACAGGCTTTGGGGGTCAGGAGGTGAGATACTCGGGACGAGATTCTCACTTCTCGGGACTAGGTCCCCAAGCCCGCCAGAAAACGGGCGTATTCACTCTGGCTTTTTCTGAGAAAGTGCGGGGTGATTCTCCGTTCTTTAGGGGGCCAGCAGGTGTCTCGCAGCTCCGTCTGCTGGCGGGGCCCTGCAGTTACGCCCACATGGCCGCACATGCACACAGCGGCACTACAGGGGCCCGGCGTGGAGGAACATAGGTCCTCCCCGGAATGAGCGCACCCGCTGACCAGTGTCCAACGATCGCGGGGCTGGCCACCATGGAGGCCCCCCGGAGTCGGATCACCCCGCCCCCCCCACCAGGACAGCCCCCCCAGCCAGAACACCGAGGTCCGGCCGGGTGGGACCACATAAGACCATAAGACATAGGAGCGGAAGTAAGGCCATTCGGCCCATCGAGTCCACTCCACCATTCAATCATGGCTGATTTCAACTCCATTTACCCGCTCTCTCTCTCTCCACAGCCCTTAATTCCTCGAGAAATCAAGAATTTATCAACTTCTGTCTGAAAGACACACAACGTCCCGACCTCCACCGCCCTCTGTGGCAATGAATTCCACAGACCCACCACTCTCTGGCTGAAGAAATTTCTCCTCATCTCTGTTCTAAAGTGACTCCCTTTTATTCTAAGGCTGTGCCCCCGGGTCCTAGTCTCCCCTGCTAATGGAAACAACTTCCCTACGTCCACCCTACCTAAGCCATTCATTATCTTGTAAGTTTCTATTAGATCTCCCCTCAATCTCCGAAACTCCAATGAATATAATCCCAGGATCCTCAGACATTCATCGCATGTTAGGCCTACCATTCCTGGGATCATCCGTGTGAATCTCCGCTGGACCCGCTCCAGTTCCAGTATGTCCTTCCTGAGGTGTGGGGCCTAAAATTGCTCACAGTATTCTAAATGGGGCCTAACTAGTGCTTTATAAAGCTTCAGAAGTACATCCCTGCTTTTATATTCCAAGCCACTTGAGATAAATTACAACATTGCATTTGCTTTCTTAATTACGGACTCAACCTGCAAGTTTACCTTTAGAGAATCCTGGACTAGGACTCCCAAGTACCTTTGCATTTCAGCATTATGAATTTTGTCACCGTTTAGAAAATAGTCCATGCCTCTATTCTTTTTTCCAAAGTGCAAGATCTCGCACTTTCCCACGTTGAATTTCATCAGCCATTTCTTGGACCACTCTCCTAAACTGTCTAAATCTTTCTGCAGCCTCCCCACCTCCTCAATACGACCTGCCCTTCCACCTATCTTTGTATCATCGGCAAACTTAGCCAGAATGCCCTCAGTCTCGTCATCTAGATCGTTAATATATAAAGAGAACAGCTGTGGCCCCAACACTGAACCGTGCGGGACACCACTCGTCACCGGTTGCCATTCGAAAAAGAACCTTTTATCCCAACTCTCTGCCTTCTGCCTGACAGCCAATCGTCAATCCATGTTAGTACCTTGCCTTGAATACCATGGGCCCTTATTTTACTCAGCAGTCTCCCGTGAGGCACCTTATCAAAGGCCTTTTGGAAGTCAAGATAGATAACATCCATTGGCTCTCCTTGGTCTAACCTATTTGTTATCTCTTCAAAGAACTCTAAAGGTTTGTCAGGCACGACCTCCCCTTACTAAATCCATGCTGACTTGTCCTAATCCGACCTTGCACTTCCAAGAATTTAGAAATCTCATCCTTAATGATGGATTCTAGAATCTTGCCAACAACCGAGGTTAGGCTAATTGGCCTATATTTTTCCATCTTTTGTCTTGTTCCCTTCTTGAAAGGGGGGTTACAACAGCGATTTTCCAATCCTCTGGGACTTTCTCTGACTCCAGTGACTTTTGAAAGATCATAACTAACGCCTCCACTATTTCTTCAGCTATCTCCTTTAGAACTCTAGGATGTAGCCCATCTGGGCCCAGAGATTTATCAATTTTTAGACCTCTTAGTTTCTCTAGCACTTTCTCCTTTCTGATGGCTACCATATTCAACTCTGCCCCCTGACTCTCCAGAATTGTTGGGATATTACTCATGTCTTCTACTGTGAAGACTGACGCAAAGTACTTGTTTAGTTCCTCAGCTATTTCCTTGTCTCCCATCACTAGATTACCAGCGTCATTTTGTAGCGCCCCAATGTCTACTTTTGCCTCCCGTTTGTTTTTAATGTATTTAAAGAAACTTTTACTATCATTCCTAATGTTACTGGCTAGCCTACCTTCATAATTGATCCTCTCTTTCCTTATTTCTTTCTTTGTTATCCTCTGTTTTTGTAGCTTTCCCAATCTTCTGACTTCCCACTACTCTTTGCCACATTATAGTCTTTCTCTTTTGCTTTGATGCATTCCCTGACTTCCTTTGTCAGCCATGGCTGCCTAATCCCCCTCTGATAACCTTTCTTTTCTTTGGGATGAACCTCTGTACTGTGTCCTCAATTACTCCCAGAAACTCCTGCCATTGCTGTTCTACTGTTTTTCCCACGAGGCTCTGCTCCCAGTCGATTTTCGTCAGCTCCTCCCTCATGCCCCTGTAGTAACCTTTATTTAACTGTAACACCTTTACATCTGATGCTACCTTCTTTCTTTCAAATTGCAGACTGAATTCTACCATATTATGATCACTGCCTCCTAAGTGTTCCCTTACTTTGAGATCTTTCATCAAGTCTGGCTCATTACATAACACTAAGTCCAGAATGGCCTGTTCCCTCGTGGGCTCCATCACAAGCTGTTCCAAAAAGCCCTCCTGTGAACATTCAATTAATTCCCTTTCTTTGCGTCCACTGGCAACATTATTTACCCAGTCCACCTGCATATTGTCCACCATGATCACTGTGACCTTGCCTTTCTGACATGCCCTTTCTATTTCGTGGTGCATTTTGTGCCCCTGGTCCTGACCACTGTTAGGAAGCCTGGACATAACTCCCATTATGATTTTTTTGCCTTTGTGGTTCCTCAACACAACCCACACAGTCTCCACATCATCTGACCCTATGTCGTTTAGTGGTATTGATTTAATTTCATTCCTAATGAACAAGGCAACCCTGCCCCCTCTGCCCACCTCTCTGTCTTTTCGATAGGTTGTGAATCCCTGGATGTTTAAATGCCAGTCCTGAACCCCCTGCAACCATGTCTCTGTGATGCATACCACATCATACCTGCTAGTCACAATGTGGGCCACAAGCTCATCTACCTTGTTCTGTACACTGCGCGCATTTAAATATAGCACCTTTAATTCTCTATTGACCGTCCCTTTTTGTTTTCTTAGTGTGGTGGACCTTGGTTTACTGAGCCTTTCCATACACTGTGTCATATTTTGTGAGATGGGGACTATCGTAACCTCTCTTGAGTTCTGTCTTTTTGTGCTTTTTTGTATTCCTAAGCAGCTACGCTTCCCACTGATTACTTCACCTCTTGGTTCCCTGACTTTCCCTTCCCCACCAATCTCTAGTTTAAATTCCTATTGACCACCCTAATTACTCTTTTCGCCAGAACACTTGTCCCACCTTGGTTCAGGTGGAGACCATCCCAATGGTATAGGTCCCCCCTGTCCCAAAACTGATGCCAGTGTCCCATGAAAAGGAACCCCTCTTTCCCACACCACTCTTTCAGGCACGTGTTAACTTCCCTTATTCTTGCCTCCCTATGCCAATTTGCCCGTGGCTCGGGCAGTAATCCGGAGATTATGACCCTTGAGGACCTGTTTTTTAATTTGAATCCTAGCTCTTTATAATCTCTAAACAGGTCCTCTTTCCTAGACTTGCCTATGTTGTTGGCACCGACATGGACCACAACAACTGGATCCACCCCCTCCCTCTCCAATATCCTTTCAAGCCAGTCAGAGATGTCCGCACCCTAGCACCGGGCAGGCAACATACCAAGCGGGACTCTTTATCATGCTCACAAAGGATACTATCTATCCCCCTGATAATAGAATCCCCTACAACTACAACTTGCCTATTTACTCCCTCCCCTTGAATGGCCTGCTGAACCATGGTGCCTTGGTCAGCAGACTCATCCTTCCTGCAGCCCTGTTCGCCATCCACACAGGGAGCAAGTGCCTTGTACCTGTTGGACAGGGTCAAGGGCTGAGGCTCCTGAGTTCCTGACTGCTGGTTCCCTTTACCTGCCTGACTTGCAGTCACACCCTGCTGTCCCTGGCCACTGGCAGGATTTGAACTACTAACTCTGACAGGTGTGACTGCCTCCTGAAACACAGTGTCCAGGTAAGTCTCCCCCTCCCGGATGTGCCTCAGTGTTTGAAGCTCAGACTCCAGCTCATCAACTCTGAACCGGAGCTCTTCGTGCAGCCAACACTTACTGCAGATGTGGTCGCTGCAGCTCGCAATGGGATCTGCCAGTTCCCACATCAAGCAGCTCAAGCACATCACCTGACCAGCCATCTCTAATTAATTAATTAGTTTAAATTAAGTTTACGAGTTTAGCTGTGTGTATTTTTAAATTTGGGGCAGATTTGCTATCAACCAATCAGATCACAGCTTCCCTCTGACGTCACTTTTGAAAAAAAAAAAGTGGAAAACAGGAAGTTACCGTTAGGTTTTTATACTCACACAGAGACTGCTCCTCCTCCGCCGAACGGCTCCTGAAACTTTCCTGGTTACCTCACTGCACCAAATTACCAAGTTGCAAATTCCCCACTCTGGATGTGTCTCACTCACTCAGGCTGTGTCTCTTTGACCTGCGCAACGACCTGTGAACCATGCCGACGGATCACGGCAGGCACTCGGCCCGTCGAGCAAGGAGAATCGCCGTGGGGGCCGCTTTCAACGGCCCCCGACTGCCGTCATGTCGATCACGTGCGCAGGACTGGTGGCGATTCTCCGGTCGCCGGCAAATCACGTGCTGGCGTGGGAGCTTATTTTGGTAATTCCCCGCGCTGAGCGCGATTTCGACACGCCCCCGCGACGAGCTAGATTTTGGCATGGAGGGTCGGAGAAGCCCGCCCTCGATGTAGGATTCTTAGACTTTGACCTGTCCAGGTAGCCACAGTAGTAATATGGCTAGCCCAGTTCAGTTTCTGATCAATGGTAATCCCCAGGATGTTGATTGTGGGGGATTCAGTGATTGTAAGGCCATTGAATGTCAAGGAGTGATCGTTAGATCCTGTCTTGGAGGAGCTGGTCATTGCCTCGCACTTCTGAGATAGTTCAGTGCGTGGTTTGAAAAACAAGGTCATTCACAGACAGGTATTAGCAGAGTGTAATTTAAGTCTGAAGACTGCGCCAGATATTGCTTTTTCGATGGAGCTCGCGGCTAAACAGGCTTCTCAGCTAGGAGCAAGCATGAGGATCCATAAACTGGCTGCTGGTCAGAAGAAGTCGTCGCTATGCAAAAATGGGCCATGCACAGGCTGATTTCTGGATCAAGGACAGCCAATGCAGAAATTCAGGCAGAACTGGCCACGCAGCAAGAGCTTGCTTGTGTAAAATAAATGCTCCAAAGAAGATTACTCAAAGAAAGTCATTGAATTCATTCAAAGGAAGAAACAAAACAAATTCAATTCAGAAAATTCATAATGTGGAAGAAAAGGATTACAACCACATTGAAAGTAAAACAATTCACTCCAGTGAAGAATTACATTTGAACATGCTGTCAGCCTAGGGTGAGTCACACCATTTTTGGGTAGCATCACAGCTGAATGGACAAAATGGAGGTCGATACAGGGGCTGCTGTCTCCCTTATTCCTGAGACCATCTATGAATGGAAACTTAACCACCTGCCTTTAAAGCCAGCAGATTACAATGCAACAAATTGATGCCTGCGCTTGCAAATAGATGTTAATGACTTGGTTAAATTCTTAGTTATTAGTTGTGTTGGACCTTAGCAGGGGGAGGTATGTTGTATATGTGGGCTTTTGCAGTTGTGTCCTTTTGAGTAGAATGACGTGACACACGTGACATAATTGGCTGCTTTGCGGGCTTTTGGAGAGTCTTGTGGGGAGTACAATGAAGACCTATTCAATAACCCATCGTTGATCTTGCATATAAACCTATATGCATGAGCAGATCATTTATTTTGTACTGTTGGTCTAAAAATACAATACATCCCACCACGGAACTTACCCGCACCCCCACCGTGCCTCACACTCAACATGGAATCCCCCTGCCACCATGGAATCATTCCGCCTCCCACTACGGAACACCTACCAGATCAGAAGCACTCCCCGGGCGCGATTTAACGCCCAAAAAACAGGGGCGTCATTCTCCGACCCCCCGCCGGGTCGGAGAATGGCCGTTGGCCGCCGTGAATCCCGCCCCCGCCCCCGCCGAAGTCTCCGAAGGGAGAAAAGTCGGCGGGGCGTTAATGGCGCCGCTGCCGCGGAGAATGTCACGGGCCTGCGCAAGGCAGCCGATTTTCGGCCTGCCGATATTCTCCCTTCCGGATGGGCCGAAGTCCCGTCGACGTGATGACCGTTCACGTCGACGTCAATCAAACCTCCTTTTCATCGGCGTGACCCGGTGCTCCAGGCTCACGCCGACCAGCGAGGAGGTGAGTGACGGCCTGGGGGGTTGGCTCTGGGCAGGAAATGGCGTGGCCGCAGACTGATTGCCTGAGAAGAGGTGTGTCTCGGCTTGTGTGTGTGTGCGGCGGGGGGGGGGGGGGGTGGTTAGAGTAGGCTGGGCTCCGGGGGAGTGCCGGGAGGGGGTCCGTGCCGGGGTGGAGGTTGTGGAGGGGGTCCGTGCCGGGGTGGAGGTTGGGGGTTGTGGAGGGGGTCCGTGCCGGGGTGGAGGTTGGGGGGGGGGGGTCCGTGCTGGGGTGGAGGTTGGGGGTTGGGGAGGGGGTCCGTGCCGGGGTGGAGGTTGGGGGTTGTGGAGGGGGTCCGTGCCGGGGTGGAGGTTGGGGGTTGTGGAGGGGGTCCGTGCCGGGGTGGAGGTTGGGGGTTGTGGAGGGGGTCCGTGCCGGGGTGGAGGTTGGGGGGGGGGGGTCCGTGCTGGGGTGGAGGTTGGGGGTTGGGGAGGGGGTCCGTGCCGGGGTGGAGGTTGGGGGGGGGTCCGTGCTGGGGTGGAGGTTGGGGCGGGGGGGGGTCCGTGCCGGGGTGGGTGATGGGAGGGCAAATGAGTTGGTCCACCTGGCCAGGTGCCAGCCTCCAACAGTTGGACCCATGCGGTCCATGCCACCTGGCTGGGGGGAGGAGGGGATATGGGCAATGATGACATGTCGTCGTTCCCCTCCCCCCCACCAGGTCGTCATGTTTTCAGATCATCCAGCGATGTTGGCCGCCGTGGTGGCAGCCGCTCATGTCTATGTTGCCCTGGATGAGGAGGAGGAGGAGGAGGAGGAGGAGGAGGAGCGTGCCAGAGAGGCGGCGCAGGCTGCCGCAGAGGGGCAGGCGGCAGCCGCCCAGGCTGGAGGGACACCTGACCGACAGGACGAGGAGGGGGAGGAGGACGTCGCGGCCCCACGGCAACGGAGGCACCCGAGGGCGCCCCGTGTGTACCGGCCCCGGCAGTCATACCAGGACCTCACGGACCGGGAATGCAGGAGGAGACTCCGGATGAGCCGGGAAACCGTGGCACACATCTGCCACCTGCTGGCACACCTGTCACCGCGTGGCACTGGCGGGGGACACCCTCTCCCCGTGTCCGTCAAGGTTACGGTGGCCCTGAACTTTTATGCAACGGGGTCATTCCAGGCACCGAGTGGGGACCTGTCCGGCATATCGCAGACATCGGTGCATCGGTGCATCCGGGCAGTGACAGATGCCCTTTATGCCATGGCGCACCGCTACATCCGCTTCCCCGTGGACCGGGCCAGCCAAGATGCCCGGGCCGTGGGCTTCTCTGCCATTGCCGGGTTCCCCATGGTCCAGGGCGCGATCGATGGGATGCACGTCGCCGTGCGGCCACCTGCAGATAACAGGGCCGTGTTCACTAATAGGAAGGGGACCTATTCGATGAACGTACAGGTGGTCTGCGACCACCGCATGATGATCCTGCACGTCTGCGCCCGTTACCCAGGCAGTGTACACGACTCATTCGTGTTGTCGCGGTCATCCATCCCCGGCATGTACGAGGGACGCCATCCCCGGCTGAGGGGCTGGTTGCTGGGCGACAGGGGCTACCCATTGCGATCGTGGCTGATGACGCCTATACGGAGGCCACGCAATGAGGCGGAGAACCGCTACAATGATGCCCATGTAGCGACAAGGGGAGTGATCGAGAGGTGCTTTGGCGTGCTGAAGATGCGTTTCAGGTGCCTGGACCTCTCTGGGGGCGCCCTCCAGTATCGGTCAGATAGGGTCGGCCGCATCATTGTGGTGTGCTGCGTCCTGCACAACATAGCCCAGCAGAGGGGCGATGTGCCGCAGGCAGAGGAGGGCGGAGTGGAGGAGCAGCAGGAAGAGGCCCAGTCCTCCCCAGATGAGGGGGATGGGGGCAATGGTCAGGGCAGACGGGGTAGACACAGACGGGTGGCTGTCCACCGTTACCGGCTGGCCCAGCGGGCACGGGACAGACTGATAGACGCCCGCTTCACTGACTAGATGGGCGTGGGAATCGGGTAGTATGGCCACAGACCGCACACCATGACAACAGCCGACCACCCACACCCCCCACCCATCCATCCACCCAGCACCATCACCCCCCTCCCCAACCCCACACACCCCACCCGCATGCACACCACCCCCCCACTCCCAATTGCCGATCCACCGGCGGCACAACGGGCCGGGCTCACCCAGTTGCGGGTGGACGCGTGTCTATCGCAGGCCATGGAGAATGATGACAGCCCGCCTCCGATGAGCTCCTGGCTCTACATCGTTGGACTATGTCTGACCCATGGCCACAGTACCACCATCCACCCGGACCATCCCTGCATGCGGCTGTGATACTGCAGCGCACGGTCCCGTCCTCTGCCCGGGGGATGTTGATGGCGGCCCAGGGGGAAGGGGGCAGACTCACCTGGGGCTGAGGTAAGACCACCCCTCACACACACACTTGCGCTCAACGTACATGACACCCCCGCACACTTTGGACAGAGCATAAAGGCAGCTTCGGTAGGTGTAACATTGACTTTAATAACCAAAGGAGTTCATGCACGTGCCCTAGCGCCTAAAACTCATCTGTGCCCTGCACCCGTGCCAACTTACTCAGTGTCTAATTGTTTGGCCTTACGGGCCCTTTGACTACGTCTACGTGGTTCCCCAGACGGTACAGCAGAACTGGAGGTGGACTCCTGTGATTCCTGCCCTCTGACACTGGATCCCTTTGGCGGCCGTTTCCTGGGGCGTCCTGGCCTAGATGGGCCAGGCTGCGGCCCGGGCGACTGGGATGGCGAGCTGCCAGCCTGTCCTGCCCGTTGCCCACCCGATGCACCTGGGACGGAAGGGGGGGAGTCCGAGGTGTCGCGGTGTACCGGGACCTCCCCTACAGAGGGAGCCGGGATGGACCACACCACCTCCTCCTCCCTCGGGGTGCCCGATGGCCCCCAGGCCTCTACATGGGTGGGGGATGCGAACGGACTGGCCATCCGACGCGCCCCCGACATCTGGCGCTGCCAGTCCTGGAGGCCCGTGCTGGTATCGACAGGGGTCTGCAGGTTTGCAGCCATGGAGCCCAGGGGGTTGTCGAACCCTGTCTGCGACAGTGCGACGCCAGCTCGCACATGGCCACTGGCGCCGATGCCCTCAGCGATGGCCTGCTGAGACTGGGCCATGGCCTGCAGAGACTGGGCCATGGCCTGCAGAGACTGGGCTATGGCCTGCTGAGACTGGGCCATGGCCTGCTGAGACTGGGCTATGGCGTTGAGCGCCTCTGCCATCTGGCGCTGGCACTGGCTCATGGCCTCCTGTGAGAGGGCAGCCATTTCCTGGGCCACAGACGCCGCCTGCACGGAAGGCCCCAGGCCTCGCAAACCGTTCCCCATGTCTGACACCGTCGCACCCATTGCCTCCACCGCGGACGCCACCCGTGCGGTGTCAGCCTGGGTGGCACGCATGACCGGGACCACTCCCAGCTCCTGGACGCGGGTGGACTCCTCCACCTGCGACCGCAGCCGCCGCAAGCCACCCGTCACCCTATTCGCTCGTCTCCGTGTCGGTGGTTGCATCGGATCTATGTGTGGGTGTGGTAACTGCAGGAACCCGGGATCCATCTGGGCGGCAGATGTTCGCTTGGCCTGGGCTGCCCTCCGACCGCCCGGTCCCTCTGCTGCTCCTACCTCCACCTGCTGTACCGGGACGGCTGTGTTGTGCGCACCAGTGAGTGTACCAGACGCCTCATCACTAAAGTGCCCAACCGTGGTGAGTGTTTCTGCGATGGTGGAGGGTGTTGGTGACAGCAGTGGCGTTGTGTCGTGCTCTTCGTCCCACTCTGAGTCCATGGCACTTTGGGGTGGGGGTTCGTCTCCACCCATCCACTCTGAGTCACTGTCCGGTATTTCGTCTTCCCGGGTAGGGGTGTCCTGGGTAGTGCTGTCCCGGGTAGTGCTGTCCCGGGTAGGGGTGTCCTGGGTAGTGGTGTCCCGGGTAGGGGTGTCCTGGATAGTGGTGTCCTGGGTAGTGGTGTCCTGGGTAGTGGTGTCCTGGCTCGGATGTGACGGGGGCCTGTGGCTGCCCCCCTCATCGCTGGGTGGTCGCTCCCGCACGTGACGGGGGTGTCGTCTCCCTGTTGCTCCAGGTCTCTCCGTCTCCCGTGGTCTCCGAGGGGCATCCTGCGGGCGTCGCATGCTGGAGGGTTCGGGTCTCTCCGTCTCCCGTGGTCTCCGAGGGGCATCCTGCGGGCGTCGCATGCTGGAGGGTTCGGGTCTCTCCGTCTCCCGTGGTCTCCGAGGGGCATCCTGCGGGCGTCGCATGCTGGAGGGTTCGGGTCTCTCCGTCTCCCGTGGTCTCCGAGGGGCATCCTGCGGGCGGTCTGCATCTGCGGGGATGGGTGCCTGGACGTTTGGTCCTGCGATACACAATGAAGCATGCATGGTTAGACATCAGGCAGTGATCAGGTGATACGGGAGAGGGGGATATAGGGGAGGGGGGATATGGGGACGGGCTGTTGGTGGCTCACTTGCTCGTGGGGCCCCGACCTCTGCATCAGCAACCTCCCGGTCGTCAGGTCCGCCAGCCAGTTCCAGGGCCCTTTCCTCGTGTACGGTCAGTGGCCTCTCATCAGCGGGCCCTCCTCCAGTCCTCACATGCTCCCTATTGTTGTGTGCGCGCTTCTCCTGGGGGGGGGGGGGGGGGGGGGGGTGGTGGCAGGGGTAAAAGGCAACAGTGTTAGGCAGGTATATGAATGCACGCCATCGGTTGCGCGTGCATTGCAGAGGTTAAGGTTAGGGCTGGATTCACTTGGGGATATGGGGGATATGGGGGAGGGGGGATATGGGGGAGGGGGGATATGGGGGATATGGGGGAGGGGGGATATGGGGGATATGGGGGAGGGGGGATATGGGGGATATGGGGGAGGGGGGATATGGGGGAGGGGGGAATATGGGGGATATGTGGGAGGGGGGATATGGGGGAGGGGGGATATGGGGGAGGGGGGATATGGGGGATATGGGGGAGGGGGGATATGGGGGATATGTGGGAGGGGGGATATGGGGGAGGGGGGATATGGGGGATATGGGGGAGGGGGGATATGGGGGAGGGGGGATATGGGGGAGGGGGGAATATGGGGGATATGGGGGAGGGGGGATATGGGGGAGGGGGGGATATGGGGGAGGGGGGATATGGGGGATATGGGGGAGGGGGGATATGGGGGAGGGTGGATATGTGGGAGGGGGGGATATGGGGGAGGGGGGATATGGGGGAGGGGGGATATGGGGATATGGGGGAGGGGGGAATATGGGGGATATGGGGGAGGGGGGGATATGGGGGAGGGGGGAATATGGGGGATATGGGGGAGGGGGGATATGGGGGATATGGGGGAGGGGGGGATTTGGGGGAGAGGGGATATGGGGGATATGGGGGACGCTCACCCTGCCTGCTCTGACGAGGTCGTTCACCTTCTTGTGGCACTGGGTGCCTGTCCGTGGTGTCAGGGCCACAGCGGTGACGGCCTCTGCCACCTCCCTCCACAGACGCCGGCTGTGGCGTGGGGCAACTCTGCGGCCGTGCCCGGGATACAGGGCGTCCCTCCTCTGCTCCACCGCATCCAGGAGCGCCTCCACATCGCGTGACTCGAACCTCGGGGCTGAGCGACGGCCAGCCATCAAGTCGGGTGTTGCGGTCGGCTGTTCCGGTCGGGTGGGGGGGGAGCTGCGCGGCCTTATGAGCCGTCACGCCGTGCAGCGCGTATGACGCTGCACGGCGTGAACCACTGCGCAAGCGCGGATCCCGTTACGTCGCTGCTAGCCCATTTCGGGCCGCAGACTATCGGCCCATTTTTATGACGTGACGCAAGTGGGATTTGCGCCGTTTTTTGCGCCGATCGGCGGAGTTTCCGCCGATAACGGAGAATTTCGCCCCAGAGTTCCGTTTTGGGCATATATAGCGGGGTGTTTCTCCGCACCTGCAGTGCCGCGAATGACCCTGAAATCAAACAGGATTCTTTTTTTGGCCTGTCGAGGAATGCCCCGCCGAGGTCGCACTTGCCTCATTTCCTGCACTGACGAACTCATCTCGTGACCGCAGGAAGTTTTCGGGCGCAATTTTTAATTGCCGCCCTGATCACTCAATCCCCCTCGGACTTCCCAACATGGTCTTCGGACCCCACCCATGACCCTACTTACGTGTTAGATGATCCTTGAACACCTCCTCATCCCACATCATATGGGCAGAGCACCCTTGAGCTCGATCCCTGGCACGGACAACAAGGCTCCCAGGCGCCTTGGCACATCCAGCCTGGCACCCTGGCATTGTCAAGGTGGCAGAATAAGTGTTAGGGTACCACCCTGCCCAGAGCCTGACCAGTTGGGGGCCTCCAATGGTCTGGGAGGCCCCGCCAGGTACCATTGCGAATGGTTTACATTTGTGAGGACCAGTGCTAAATGGCTCCACAGCCAATTCTCCCAGGCACAGACGTTAGTTCCCGGACCTCAGGAACATCGGGCAGCGACATATTTAAATGAACTGAACACCTCACTTAAATATGTAAACCTGGATCTCTCCCAACGAGGGCGATATCTAGTTTGTGACGTCTTGCAAGATCTAATGAGGGGTTCCAAACATCGCAAATCTCGTGAGAAGCCTCCCACCCGTCAAAAAAGGAGGTGTCAAATTCCCCCCTCCCAAGCATAACATTTTAGGGATTCAGATATTAGAAGACCGGGAGCCAAAATATATCAGTGAAAACAGGGATAATGGATACGCAGGGTGGTATGAGTTTGCATGATGTGCAGCAGTTTTGGATGAATTCAAGTTTATGTAAAGTGGAATGTTGAAGGCCAACTCCCTTAACTTTGGAACAGTCATGTCTAGGGATAACAAAGGCATTGCTCAGCCTCTGACAGGTTCCTTGGAGCTGGATATAGTTGAAGGCAGGGGGACAGAGACTCTGATAGGAACAAGACAGTGGCTTTGGTCTTCCAAACAGTTAGTTGATGGAAGTTTTTAATCGTCCATTTGTGGATGTTGGAAAAGCAGTGCCAATAATTAGAAACAATAGGATGCCAAGGTGAGGTAGAGTTAGGTGTTAACAGCATATTAGGTACTTTGCCACCAAACTGGGTGTTGTCAACAAATTTGAATTATTTATTCATTCATCCAAGTCATTTGGAAATATCGTAAAAAGGGAAGATCTCTTAGGGACACCACAAATCACATCGGTACCAACCCACTTCTCTTGTTCTCTGACGCTTACCTCTTAACTAATTTCCTCCTGACTCTGATTATACTGTTGAGCTATTGTTGAAATAAACACAACACTGAACTAAATCAATGCCCCTCTGCAAGATCTTGGTGTGGATTCTTATGCTTTTTACTGGAATGTCAAGTTGGGACCTCTTCCCTTGTTTCAAGTATCATTACATCCACTTAGCCAGACAAATGGAATCTTTCTTTAATATCTCAACTCGACTCTGCCCCTGACCCTGACCCACGTTCCTGGGTCAGAGATGATTAAGTTATGAAGGGCAGGCCACCACTTTAATGCCCACCCTCAAAAAGTAACCTTCAGGTGTGTTTGGTAACAGAAAGTAGGAAGGAGACACAAGTCCAATGGAACACCCATTGGAGATCCAAGAGAGGTGCAGCCAAAATTAAAGTGACAGAAGATCCCAAGGGTACATCACATTACAACCTGGACCAAAGTCTTTGGGTGAGCGTTTTAGGTCATTCTGGAATGGGAGAAGGCTATGATAAGCCCCCATCAACTAATAGTGTGAGAGTTTCACCATCGCCACATCAGGAATCATCTCCCTTCTCGACTGCCAGTTCTGGGAATCGTTGTTGATGGGGAATTGGATGGCACATTCCGACTGCCAATTACATGCAGTCAAATGGAGATTTGTTACCAACTAGCTGAGGCAATGATGGGAAAAACAATCATAATCAGGGGGTGTGTTGATAGCCCTCAGTGCCTGATTTTCCACCATTTCCTTCCATCACAATCTCATCCAATTTGGGTTAGAGAGCCGAAGAACATCAAGTTCTTTATTTTGCAAATGTTCCTGTTTTATTTAATCCAATTGCAGAAAGTTTATTTTGTTCTCATTGTTGCAATATACCACATCACCTAGGAGATAGATCGAGAAGACACTTTATTTAGGGGCTTTAAAATATTTGTTAAGCACTTTGGGGTGTTTTATTACATTGAAGCTGCTATATAACTACAAGTAGTTGTTGTTGTAACGATATCACAAGACAAATGGAATGTATTTTCAGAAATGTGTTTTAATTTAGTAATTGGTTTTATAAATAGGGTTGGCTGCTGTGTTCTACAATTTAAATTCAGTAGACGCACTCTCTATTACTTTTGAACTTCATCTTCATGATCGTGATTCCGTTTTGCAAACCAGAATTTGCTTACTGAAACAAAGTCACCCTAAATCTTGCCACACTCCATGTCAGAAACTAAGAAGGAGAAAGAAACAAATATTCTTGTTTTTAACGACATGTATTATTTCAGGGATCATTACACTTAACCAGGCAGATGGTGTCTTAGTTCAGTTTCTCACCAACAGTACAGGATCTCTGACATTCTAGCACTCGCTCAATAGTTTAATGGGATGTGAGCCTTGATTATACAGCCATTTTTTAAAACTTTGAATGTTCCTTGATATTGTAATGTTTTTAATGTTATGGCCAGTGGCACATGAAGGCTCCAACAACTTCAGACTGTGAACTCTCTCCTCCACCTGTGGTGATGTGCATCAATGTAAATGCATGTAGGCTAGCTAGACACTAGAGGGAGCACCAGAAACATCACACACTCACAACTCAACCAATAGATCAGATAGATAGGACATGACCAATGGACATTCATGATACACAAGGAGGTGACACGACCACAGGGGAGCATTACACCAACCCATATATAAAGGACACCACACACATGATCTGCCTCTTTCCAGTGGAGACAGTCAGTGAGTAGAGACACAGGGTTGATTCAATATTACACCCACCACGTGGATTGCAGCAGCTGGTTCGTCAGTCTGGGTAGCTATAGTAGGATTAACAGTAGTGTAAACCCGAGTAATACAAGTGTAAATAGTTTAAGAAACGTGTTGAAGTTATCTCCACGTCTGAACCTTCCTTTGTCAAGTGCACCACAAGGAAGCCGCTTATGTTACACCTACAACATAACAAATCATGGTACCAGGACTGAACTTTCAATCCAGATAGCCATACCTCAGCGTACAGTGACAACCAGCAATGATACCCAGGCAATATGTCTGAGATCCGGGTTCCGCAGCAGCTACAGTGGCACGGCGATCTCCGCGGAAACTGGCGGGCATTCCGCCAAAAGTTTCAAATCTTCCTGGTGGCAGCCAAACTAGAAGATCCTGAAAAAACAGAGCTTCTCCTCACCATCGCCGGTGCCAGAGCAGAAGAAATCTTTTAAAAATTCAAGTGCTCCAAGGGGCAAAACAGGAGCGACTTCCAGGCAGTCCTGGACAAATTCGGCAAATACTGTGAGGAAAACACACTCCAAACAGCAAGAAAAGGTAAGAGAAGCGCCAGTACTCACCTCGAGGCCGAAATCCCAGAGCAGAGAACTATTTTGTTCGGCGGCCATCTTTCTACAGGGACTGCACTTGCGCAGTTGCGCGAGAAGCGCACAGAACGGGAAGGTCCATTTATGCATGTGCACGACGCCGCGCATGCGCAATCAGGAAAACGGCCATCGGTAAAGGAACAGCGATCTGCGCATGCACAATCGCTTCCTACGCGCTATGTCACATGCGTCATGACGTCAGAGGCCCCGGACCGCACCCATTTAAAGGAGATACGTCCCAAATCAAAGAAAAAATCTTTTAAAGCCGTAAAACAACCTTCATTCACCTGGAATGACAGCACAATGCCTCAAATTGAACCAGGAAATGAAATTAACCTCCGAAGAACCCTGCAACAAGCAGTTACCTACACCCAAACCGATGATTCCGACCTTGATTACTTCGATACCGACAGTTACATTTTCTCTGGACTTCACGAGCCCAATGCCAGCTCTGACGCGAACAGTGATTTCATAGAATTTGCAGTGCAGAAGGAGGCCATTCGGCCCATCGAATCTGCACCGGCTCTTGGAAAGAGCACCCTACCCAAGGTCAACACCTCCACCCTATCCCCATAACCCAGTAGCCCCACCCAACACGAAGGGCAATGATGATGTGGTCATAGAAGACTACGACTCGGGCAAACCTTTCACCTTGGGAGGCTACCCCAGTACCAATTCCGAACCACAACTAGACGTGTTGCACATTGGCGACCCCCGTATTGAATCCGACACAGACCCGGATTCGTTCTTCGGATTTGAGGATCTTCAGCCCAGCAGATATGACATCCCAACTTGTGAGTGCAGGATGATGCTGCAGCCTGAAATTAAGAGACAAAGAGCGGTACACGCCCACAGAGAGCGGCCTGCTGCCACACAGAGCGTGGTCCATGCACCGCTCAGGGTTCCCGACTCTATGAAAGAAGACAGGCAAGACTCCATATCCCAGTCCTTGCATGAACAAGAAGTGACTCCAGTGTCACAAGCCTCCACAGCGAGCTCGTGGACAGCCTCCACGATAGAAGCAACGCAAGACTCCGATGCGCAGTCCTTGCAGTAACAAGACCATGAGGGTCCAGCAACCTGCTCTGACCAACTAGTGACAGACGATGCAATTCTGCCATGCTCAAGCAAACAACAAGAAGACTATGACAGTCTACCACGCTCCAGTGCACAGCGGGACGACCATGACGGTCTATCATGCTCCAGTGAAGAACAAAGCGACAATGACAGTCTATGCAGCATATTCTCAAACAGGCCAGCACTACAGATTGCCCACTAATGGAATCAAGACTGAAGGAGGACTACTGCAAGCGCAATCTGCACTACAGACTGGATGCCTTAGTTACAGCCCAGGATTTGCTGCACCCCAGCCTGGCTAGACGGCATATTCCTATCAGATGCAAGGTTCTAGTTTCACATCATCAACAGGTATTTATGCAAGCAGCAATTCTGTTTCCAATTCGACACGCTTCAATGGTTCTCAGCAGGATCACCCTTCCAGCACAGCATGTGGCCAGAACCAGTATGGACAGTCTTATCCAACTTCAACATATGGCACATCCATGACCTCAAATGATATTGTTGATGGTACCGCTTCAATGTCAACACCTTATCAGCTACAAGATGCCATCCGACAGCACCATCATAAACATCGAAAAAAGAAAGGGACTCCAAATCAGACAGCGAAGTGATTTGGCCACTTCTTGGTTCCTGTGGCACAGGGACGTTGATGGCGTTCATAACCAAGAGAGACATTTGATCATGATGATTGATGGTTTTTGGACTCACACAAATGATTTGGACTTATTGTTTCATCACTGTTCCCATGACTTGTATACACCTTAACGAATCGATCTCTTCTTTGTTCAATTTTCTTAAAGTGTATAGAAAATATGAACATATATAAAAGGGGGGATGTGGTGATGTGCATTAATGTAAATGCATGTAGGCTAGCTAGACACTAGAGGGAGCACCAGGAACATCACACACTCACACTCAACCAATAGATCAGATAGATAGGACATGACCAATGGACATTCACGATACACAAGGAGGTGACACGACCTCAGGGGGGCATTACACCAACCTATATATAAAGGACACCACACACATGATCTGCCGCTTTCCAGTGGAGACAGTCAGTGAGTAGAGACACAGGGTTGATTCAATATTACACCCACCATTGGATTGCAGCAGCTGGTTAGTCAGTCTGGGTAGCTATAGTAGGATTAGCAGTAGTGTCGAACCCGAGTAATAGAAGTGTTAATAGTTTAATAAACGTGCTGAAGTTATCTCCACGTCTGAACCTTCCTTTGTCAAGTGCAGCACAAGGAAGCCGCTTATGTTACACCTACAACATAACAAATCACCACCTTAACCCCATTTTCATTTCTATCAATTATTTATTTTCATTGCTTCCATCGGTCTGTTTTTCCCTCACCTTTGACTCCCCTCCCCCCACCCCACCCGACCAGGGCCATCTGTTCCCTGTTCCAAGTTGTCCTTTGACACACTGCTTACCTCTGTTCTGCCATTAACACATTCTGATCTCTTAATGTGCCACTATCAGGAATCTGCTTAGACATTATCACCAGTATTTAGATTCCTGTCATGATATTCAGGTAAACATCATGGTACAAACATACATACATACTGATGGACAGATCAACAGACCAATCAACACACACACAACACCACAGCCAATCACAGGCAAGAGCATACACAGTACAAAACAGGGAACACGACACTACCTGGGCATTCCAGCAGGAGACAGCTCAGGGCACAGAACTCACAGCAAGCCACTCAGACATCCACCATTGCTGAGTGCCACTCCAAGATAATATTAGGAATAGGTCCACAGATTCTAGGGTCATGATCAAACCTCAGTAACCAGTTTACAACTGTAAATAAATGTTAGTAATAAAACTGAGTTGTACCATTTGCAACCGTGTTGGTTCGTCTGTGTAGCAGAGTACCCAACACATCACTTCCCTTTGTTTTTTTGTCCACCACATCTTTGGCAATCTTTACCTATCGCTGGCCCTCTATCCAGCCCGACTGCGCCATCACAGCCCTCCCCCACCACCCCA
Source organism: Scyliorhinus torazame (assembly GCF_047496885.1). Taxonomy (NCBI): domain Eukaryota; kingdom Metazoa; phylum Chordata; class Chondrichthyes; order Carcharhiniformes; family Scyliorhinidae; genus Scyliorhinus; species Scyliorhinus torazame. Next base: position 56,179,656 of record NC_092728.1, read on the forward strand.
CCCCACAAAGTATAAACCTCATCCTATTTCCGGTTCTCTCGGCTTTGACAAAGAGTCATGCAGACTCGAAACGTCAGCTCCGTTCTCTCTCCACAGATGCTGTCGGACCTGTTGAGATTGTTGAACATTTTCTACTTTTGTTGTCATAGCAAACTATGTTGATGACATTTTTAGATATGGAAGTTAATAGTAAGACACAGACAAATATCCTGGTCATTTGTTGGATTGTGACAAAGGGCAGAACTTTGCGGCCCCATTGCAGCGTCGGCCCAGAAAATATAGGGAGCCGTTCGAAGGTCCGCTGACTGGCGGAATTGGAAAATCCCACTTGCAGGAGGGGCCATAAAATTCTGCCCAAGGGCTCTTCACAATATAACATTAAATGACAACAGTCAACAAACTAACGTTAATAAAGCAATTGGGACAAATAAATTAGTGGCAACTTGATTCAGTTGGTAGTAGTCTCTCCTGAGCTGAGACTCATGGGTTGGGTCCCAATTACAGCGTCTAATCTCGGTTGACAGGTCAATGCAATACTGCGCAGCTGAAGTTAAACTGAAGACTTTTCTCCGTTTGTTCACTTGGCGTTGAAGACCATGAAGGAAGATCTGAAAAACAATCCCACACACCATATGGTACCGCCATAGAATCATAGAATCATAGAATTTACAGTGCAGAAGGAGGCCATTTGGCCCATCGAGTCTGCACCGGCTCTTGGAAAGAGCACCCTACTTAAGCCCACGCCTCCACCCTATCCCCGTAACCCAGTAAACCCACCGACCCTTTTTTTGGACACCAAGAGCAATTTATCATGGCCAATCCACCTAACCTGCATATCTTTAGACTGTGGGAGGAAACCAGAGCACCCGGAGGAAACCCACGCAGACACGGGGAGAAAGTACAAACTCCACACAGGCAGTCACCCAAGCCGGGAATTGAACCTGGGACCCTGGAGCTGTAAAACAACTGTGCTAACCACAGTGCTACCGTGCTGCCAAAAGGAACAGATAACCAATCTTTGATCACAAATGCATTTTTTTCAGGCCTTGGAACATCCTGACTATCATGTTAAAGTGCTATTTAAATAGAAGCGCTTTTTCATTCTATGTGCAGAGGAACATTTGCTAACAAGTGTCACCTTTCGGGTAGTTAATCTGATAGATTCTTCCCCATTAAAACATTGTTACGTTAGGGAGTGTAGCCAAATGGCAATGCTCAAACAAAATATGCTATCTCCGCCGGGGTTGCTTTAATCAAAGTTGATCAATCTGGATAAAAGCAATTGCCTTCTGTTCTTTCTCACTGCTGAACCTGCTCACATTGTGATTGTTTTTTTTTGTGCCATTCTTAGCGATATTCCGTCTCCCTAGAAAGTCCAGGTTCAGAGTGATCAGATCTCACAACCCAAAATGTCACAATATTTCTCCAAGTACTTAGTTTCCTTCAAAGCACGGCTTACAGGCATAGTTAACAAGTCAAGTTTCTGAAACTCGATTCTCGCCTTGTTGCAAGTGTTTTGTCTTCTCTCTCATGTGCATAACAAAACTGCAACGTGATTGGAAACACTGGGTAATGAAATCCACAGTGTTTCAAAAACATTCCCTCAATGAAAATGGATCAGACTGACAACTTTTAACAGGAAACCTTTCTCTCTCTGCTCATCTGGAAAGGATCACCATTGTTCATCTTGGCTGCCCAACATTTATGGGCACAGTCTTATGGCCCACCACCGTGTGGGCACGCAAAATATCACAGGTGCCCAGCCCACCACCTTCCTGCCCACCCCCACACTATCTTTCCCAATATGCTAGGTGGGCAGGTGCCGAAATCGACAGCACCGCCGCCACATTTAAATAATTACAGGTCAATTGAGTTTGTAAACAAGACAGTTGACCAGGACACGACATTGGCCACACCATAAAATGGTGGGCAGATGTGTGGGGGTAGGCAGCACCTTTTTCTGAGACCAGGCACATACTTCGGTGGGTGCCTCGTGCACCATTGGGGCACTCCCCCCCCCCTAGCTTTCACCCACCCGCCTTCATTCTTTACTGCCCTCCCTCCAAACCCTCGCGCCACACACTGCTGTCTCCCCTCTCCATGGTCTCCCGCATTATTAGCCTGGGGCTTGGTTGTCTCTGGCAACCATCGCTCATCCTCTTAGTCCTCCTTGCAGACTCGGCAGGGTCCACTACTGAGCTCTGGCCAGTAATGTTCAGCTCTATATCTCTCATGGTCCTCTATTAATTTGTTCTGCAAGTAGTTTGTAGTAGTGGCTACTCTTCAAAAGTACTTTACGGCTTTAAAGCTCTTTGGGATGCCCTGAGATTATGAAAGATGCGACATAATGATCTTATCTTCTTCCTTACTTATCAAAATTGCTGCTGAGTGTTCTGATTCAATCAGTCACATTACCTCCCTTTTGAAATCCACTCTTCCACTCCAAAATGAAAGAAAAATTGTTTGGGATATTATTTGAAAATCATTCAAAGCTATATCAATAATTCTATCGAGGCAAAGAACACTGGAAATGAGGAATGTCCATTCCGCTGGTCTTGCCAGATTTGTACTCGGCTCCGCACTCCATGGCCACACAGCCTGGTGAGTAACATCAAGATGTAGGTGACATGGGGACGAAGCAACTTGACCTTCCTTTGGATGCTCCATCTCCTGCAGGTGTCAGGCCGGGGTCCTCGGGCACCCAGAGGAGGGATGTATAGGAAACCACAGTGACCTTCCCTATTCAGCTCCATGTATGGCAAAATGCAAAATGCTATTCATAACTCCAGCAGAAGCCTTGAATGAACCAAATGTTAAGAGCTATGATTATACTCCCATCCAGCCACAAGCAATATGGTCCAGGTCCTGTTTTGAGATTACATTTGGATGATTTCAGTCATAACCTACTTAGCAAAGTGAAGGGGAGGCAGTGGCATACTGGCATTGTTACTGGACTAGTAAGCCAGAGACCCAGGTAATGCTCTGGGGGCCTAGGTTTGAATCCCACCACTGCAGATGGTGAAATTTGAATTAAATAAAAATCTGGAATTAAAATTCTAATGATGACCATGAAAGCACTGTTGTAAAAAATCATCTGGGGCGTGATTCTCCGACCCCCGCCACCGGGTCGGAATATCGCCGGGGGCCGGCGCGAATCCCGCCCCCGCCGTGTCCCGAATTCTCCACCACCGGAGATTCGGCGGGGGCGGGAATCGCGCCGGTCGGCGGAAATCCCCCAGCGATTCTCCGGTCCACGATGGGCCGAAGTCCCGCCGCTGTCAACCCACGCCAGCCGGCGTGGATTGAACCACCATTCGAACGGCGGGACAAGGTGGCGCGGGCGGGCTCCGGGGTCCTGGGGGGGGGGTGCGGGGCGATCTGGCCCCGGGGGGTGCCCCCACAGTGGCCTGGCCCGCGATCGAGGCCCACCGATCCGCGGGCGGGCCTGTGCCGTGGGGGCACTCTTTTCCTTCCGCCTTCGCCATGGACTCCACTATAGCGGAGGTGGAAGAGACCCCCTCCACTGCGCATGCGCGGGGATGCCGTGAGCGGCCGCTGACGCTCCCGCGCATGCGCCACACGGCAAAGTCATTTCCGCGCCAGCTGGCGGGGCACCAAAGGCCTTTCCTGCCAGCTGGCGGGGCAGAAATCAATCCAGCGCGGGCCTAGCCCCTCAAGGTGAGGGCTCGGCCCCCCCAAGATGCGGAGAATTCCGCACCTTTGGGGCGGCGCGATGCCGGACTGATTCGCACCGTTTCTGGCGCCGGTCGCGGACATCGCGCCGATTGTGGAGAATCCCACCCATGGTTCACTAATGTCCTTTAGGGAAGGAAATATGCCATCCTTACCTGTTCTGGCCTTTATGTGACTCCAGATCCACAGTTTTGTAGTTTGTTATGTTCCTTGTATTGTTCTCCAAAAGTTGTAGTTTACAAAGAACATAAAGCTAAATGTTTAAACGAAAGCTAGTTTATTTTACACCATTTGAAATGGTTCACACACTCTCCTGAGTAATAGCAAATAAAATAATATTATTGACTCTATGTTACTGTAATTAATTATCTCTCACTCATACAACCTACACCCTAACTCAACCTCACACTTCTTCATCAACTTCTCCAGCAGCTTCTCCCAGAATGCTGAGAGACACAGTCTTTTATAAGACTACTCGGTGCTGCCATCTAGTATTGAGATATGTGAACATCATCTTATTAACCCTTTACTCTCCTTAGATATTACATGGTTGACTCATAAATGTCCCCTCAAGGGAAATTAAGGATGGGTCAAAAAATTCTGGCTCAGCCTGTCACGTCCACCTCCCATAAACAAATGTTTTTTTTAAATCTCAATTGTCATCGCTGAAGTATAATGAAGGTCAAAAAATCTCTCTAAGTGCCTTCCAGCATGGTTTCCTGTGGAAAGCCCTTCTTCCTTTCCTCCTCAACCGCCTCCCTCTGTTCTGCTCCACGTGGGCTCTGTTCATTCTTTCAGTCATGCTCAATTCCAAGTGGAGATCCCAACAGGCCACCCATGTCTGTTAGTCTGTTTCAAAACAAACCTTTGAACAACCAACAAAGGTACGTCTGCCCCAGCCAAATCCGTTCTTCATAGACTATTTAAATTTTAGACAAGAAGAAGAAGTTTAGAATCACATCAGCAGCCAGAAGAAATAATCCAACCACTGACCTGTGCATAGTAAATAGTGCTGGCGAGGAGATCCTCTCTGTCATCGAACATGCGTTCAGCTGTACAAGAGTAACAAAGGGCCTGGGCTGGAAAGTGCAGTTCAGAACTGTCGCAGTGTTGGCATTGAATCAGTGTTGAATACTGATTGACATCATAATTACCACTTTGCGAGCTGCTGGTGATTGTTAGGTGTGCTTGACCAAACGACTACCAAGATGGTGTGTCTCGCACTTCCGATCGCAAGTGCGCTTTTGCACCTAGAAACTGATTTTCACTCATTAGGAGGCAAATTAGTGTTTTTTAAAAAATAAAACAGCATTGCAGAGAGCAATTCTTCCTTAACACGCTCGAGAAGCAACAATGGAATAAAAGCCACAATGACTAACTGCTCCAGGTGCTGCAGGGAACAACAGGCCAAGGTTTTATCAGGGCTGTTTCAGAGGCATGGACGATTTGACGGACAAATTGGATTGCACTTAGCCTACAGCTAGCTGGATTTAATTAAAGTATTTTTCAAAACTAGCTGCAACAGCACAAAACTTATTTACTGTGCTATTACCCCAGTCCTCATGTGGAAATCCTTTCGAGTAAAAGTGATGCTTTATTTTTCACAAACATTTCTTCCCAAACCCCGGATGAAAAGCTTGTGAAACTCCTCCACAGCATCACGTGGAGAATGGTCGCTTTGACGAAGTGCTGGAGCAGCAGCAAGTGTAGCGTTTTCCCACTGGGAGGAAGGAGGAGGAGAACTCGGGGCCGGATGATGAGGATGGTGTAATGGGGATGGGGTTCAAAGCCAGCCAGTTTCCAAGCACAAGAAGGAATAATAATGCAGCTCACCAAGAGATGATTAGTAAGATGCAACTCAACCAAAACCAAAATTGCAACAACCATTATCTAATGACAAATAAAAAATAGTTGTCAAACTGCATCAGGCTCTGTCATTGAAGATAAAGTCCTCAATAAAACGTCTCTGACAGGACTGCATCCTCTGAGACTTTGCCCGTGCTGTCAACTTAGGATAGTGTCAGATGACAGCAAGGAAACCATGTCAGAAGGAGTGAACTGAGATAATAACAAAATGAAGAGTTCTCTCTCACTAAAGCGAACAGGAATTTTTATAACTCCGTTCCTGTGCTCTCTGAAAAATCAAATCATTGATCCTGTTGTGCAAGCAGCAAAAGTCAAATAAATGTCCGGTTGCTATGAGCAACCATTTCTCCAGGTGAAAAAAAAACGTGACAGCCACTCCAAATAACCTTCCTGGAATGAAACATATTCTTTTCGACCTGACAATTTGTCATCTTGAATTCAAGGATTCAGACGTGAACATCTGGGGCCGAGTTCATGAACAGGTTCCAGGATGCGGCAGAAGGATTTGTGGTCATGTGGTGATACACCACTGTACCTCCCTACCATTGTACATAGTATATAATAGTTGTGCGTAACGTGGCCCTGTAATACTGTGTATTGTACTGTAACTCTGTAGAGGTTCGGTCACTGGTAGGTAACCCGACCTGGCCACGGAGAGCTCCGCCTTAGCCACTCCCCCGGGAGTCAGTATAAGAACCTCTTCTGGGACAGGCCCCATTCTGTCTGGGGTCGTCTGTGTCGGGTAAGCCTCCCATGTAGTATATTAAAGCCTGAGTTAAAGTCTCACATGTCTTTGTGGTTCTTGACGCTTAGCGCATCAGGTCAGTTGGCCTTTATCGTAAAACTGTCAACAATAGATCATTGGACAGCAAAACAGTGGAAAATCTCCTCACAGCTAGGGGCCTTCAGTAATCCTTTTAGAAATGATCAACATACCTGAAAAAGCTACATTTCCAGGCACCTGTTGCTTACTCCCCTCGACCAGCAGATCTGCTGGCAACATCGAATCCTTCTCAGGTGAGGTTCATAGCTTTAAAGTGGATTTTTTAATGAATTTCTGAAGAAGCAAACACTGATGTCGTTTCCTGAGATCTGTTTCAGGAAATGAGGAATGTTCTGAATCAGATAGCCTGAATGAAAGGCTTTTAACAGCTCCATCTTTCACCTATTGAAGTGCCTGATTTTGTAGTCAGTGACAAAGTAAGGCGGTACGCCGCTGACTAAAAAGTAAATCTTATCGAGAGATCGAGCAATCCCTCTGGAAGATAATTTTCCCTTATGTCTGCACAGTGATAATGAAATTACTTGCAGAGTTCTGTCCTGGGCACTCCCAGTGCGGAACTGGAGTGATGCTATGAGGTTCCATATCAAATGAAAGGATTTTCACAGACTCACATCGAGGGACAAAAAGCAGGAAAACAAAATTACTTCTAAAAATGTTTGCCTGGAGCAAATTAAAAATTGAGACATACCCATTGGGTGAAGATGGAATCTAAAAATATCCTTGTTACAAACTTTGTTGCACCCGATTAAACAAGGTGCCAATTATTAAGGGTCTGCAAATGATGATGTGAGAGCGGAGGTGGTTCAAATTTTCACTGATTTCAATGATCGCCGGTTCGAGTACACAGTCTTGTCCAGCTCCCGGCGGTTGTGGGCCACCTTATCCTGGGGGACAGATAATGCACAGTGTCAGACACTCGCAGGATAGTGGCCTGTGTGTGCAAGGCACCCAGCCATGGAAGGTGGTTTGGGTGTTGGCATGTGGTGCAGGCTGGGCTGCGAGGGGGCTGCCAGCGGATGGGGTTTGATCACGCTCGAGAGCGGGGCGCGCATACGAGATGTGGGACAGGGGTGGTGCCCGGTGTACAGAGGTGTTGACTCACCCTGGCCGGCCTGGGGGTTTGTCTATCTTCACGCGACACTGCCTACCCATCCACCTGGTGGCGGCAACATGGGGGTTGAGGGGTCAAGGGTGCGGCACGGGGGTGGTGTCAGGGGCACGAGGTGGTGACTCACCCTGGCTGGCCTGGGGGGGATGTCCATCCTCACGCAGCACTGACTCCCTGTCCGCTTGGTGGGGGCTGCATGTGAGTGGGGGAGGGGGGGGGTGAGGAGTGTGGGCTTGTGGTGTGGAGAACGAGGGTGGTGCCAGGGGCACAGAGGTGGATTCACTTGAGCCGCCCTGAAGCGCTTGTGCATCTTTTTCCAGTGCTGCTAGCCATCCTCACAGTGGAGTCCACGACGCTCGCCCCCTCTCCTGTTGACCTCGGCAGGTGGCAGCCTCCTTTCAACCTCTGGGAACACTGTCCCGCTTCTCCTCCACAGCATCCTGGAGTACATGCAGCTCCGCACTTGCGAACTTTGGGGCTGCTCACCGTGGTGCCATCGTCGTCTGTGTGTGTGGGGGGGGGGGGGGGGGGGGGGGGGAGTGTAGTCCTTGTATGCAACTCCAGCTTGTCAGGCTCTCCAGTGCCAATCCCATGCCCAGCGAATCCGGCACCGGCAATAATAGGAATGGATTCGATCCACGTGGCGCGAGTGCTGGCCCATTAGCGTGTCCTGAATGGCTCCGGAACTAGCGTCCCTATCGGGACTGGGGAACACCCCCCATTCAGTCCCGGCGTTAGCACTTAGTCTCTCAAACGGAGAATCCCACCCCTCGTCTTGGATACCAGCTGTGGTTCAGCGGCAGTATTCTTCCCGCTAAATCAGAAGGTTGTGAGTTCAAAACCCACTCTGGAGATGAGAGCACATAACGTGGAGGAGGTTTGACCAACATTTTCAATTGAGAGTGCCAAATTTCACATTTTTTGTTACTTAAGGGGCCAATGATCACATTTTAGAAAGATGAGATTTCACACAACATTAAACAAGAATTAAAAAAATCAATGTCAAAGCAATAAATTGATAATTTCAAAAATGGTTATTAATAATAATAATAATGTCCATTAAAATGTGACAAGTAGCAGAGCTCACCAAGAAAGCCTTGTTTCCTTTTAGCAGAGTTAGAGATAGACGAGGCACCAAGTGCTGGTCACCAGGGAAGTGGGCGGTGGGAGGAACGGGTATGAGTGCTGGGCCTGAGCTAAGGAGTTGGTTTGCACTAATACCGACCTTGCAACCTCTTTGCGTGGAAACACTCGCTGCTGGCCTTCGTGGGATTAGAAGCCTTTCAGCCTGGACTTTCCTCCTCTCTCAGCCTGCTTTTTGGATAGGTTTGTTTGGAAGAAAGGAGGAGGAAGGCAGGGTGCATGTTTGGCTCACTCCTAGTCTCAGGGTTCTCTCTATCACACACTCACTCACCCAGGTTCACTCTCTCAATCACACTGATACACTTTTGCACTCACACACTCACCCTCGTGTCATGATATTCAAGTGACCATCACAGCACATACACACATACATAGTGATGGACAGATCAACGGACCAATTAGCATACACAACACGACAGCCAATCACAGACAAGAGCATACACAGTACAAAACAAGGAACACGACACTTCCTGGGCAGTCCAGCAGGAGACGGCTCAGGGCAAGGACATCCAAGCCAGACACTCAGACAGTCATGTGCTGAGTACCAGAGTTTGTTATATAAATAGTTAAAAGAAATAAAACTGCGTTGTACCAATCGCTACCGTGTTGGTTCATCTGTGTCTCAGAGTACCCAACACTTCATGGTACCAGAAGTGAATTAAAACCTACCCACAAATCTGCCATCCTGCGCCATGGACACCGTCAACACACCGCAGCCGCTGCAAGTCGCTGGGAACGTTGGCGTAAATTAGACGCTGTTCAAGCAGCGCTTCAAACTCTTTTTGGAAACCAACGAAAAACAGAGCGCCTCGGACAAAAGAAAGATCGCCATCCTCCTCATCACCGCAGGTCAGCACGCCATCCATGTCTACAACTCCCTGGTGTTCGCGGAAGGTGAGGACAAATCTAAATACGACACAGTCCCCTCAAGCTCGACCAACACTTCAACGTTGAGGTCAATGAGAGCTTTGAGAGGTATGTCTTCCAGCAACGCCTGCAAGGTAAGGATGAGCTCTTTCAGTCATTCCTTACCCATCTCCGCATCCTCGCGCAGTCCTGCGGTTACGACACCAGCTCAGAGTCCATGATCCGGCACCAGATCGTTTTTGGGGTTGCCTCGGGCAGCCTACGCCAGCAGCTTTTAAAAATAAAAGGCCTAACCTTAGCAACTGCAGTTGAAGCCTGTGTCCTGCACGAGAACGCGACTCGCCGCTATGCCCAATTTCTGGCGACTGAATCGGCGCGGAGGGGGTCCTACGCGACCGGATTGGCGAGCCATGTGCCCCACGAGGCCGAACGGGTCCAGGCGATCAAGTTTCTCCCGGCCCACGGGCCAGACGAGGGCGTCGGTTTCACGCGCTTTTCGAGGCCTCCCGCGCTTGTGCGTGCCAAAACCTACGGCAACACTGAGGGACGTGGTGCGCAGGCGCGCTCGATGCAAGACCGAACTGCACATGCGCAGTGGCGCAACGAACACCATGACGTCACGACGTGCGGCAACTGTGGAGCTGCACATTTAAAAGGGCAATGTCCTGCAAAAACTCGACAATGCCTACGCTGTGGCAAGGTGGGCCACTACGCTGCTTAATGTCGAGCAGCTCAACCTGTCGATCTTCCACAACTCCGACAACCTCGCAGGAACGTGCGGACCATTCAGCCTCCACATTACGACATCCAGACCGATGACACAGATGACCGAGACGCCTTCCGGGTTGCGGTCATTGATGGGAACCGAGTCAACACAATCAATCCGGGTGATGAATGGTGTGCCACCCTGACGGTCAACAGATCGCCGATCACTTTCCGCCTGGACACTGGCGCCTCCGCCAACCTCATAGCATGGTCAGCCTTCTACGCCATGAAGGTCAGACCACCAATCCGACCGTCCCGGTGCAGAATGGTCGACTACAACGGGAACGTTATCCCGGCTATGGGATCCTGCCAGCTCCAGGTGACACACAACACACACACGGCCACACTCTCGTTCAAGATAGTCGGCTCATCGATGGACTCCCTGATAGGCGCACAGGCATGCACGGCTCTCCACTCTCTCTCTTCAGACGGCACATCTGACTTCCCAGATGCAGAGTTCAACGCACATCTCCAATCGCTCCTCGCCCACAACCAGGAGGCATTCGAGGGCATGGGAACACTGCCATACACCTACCGAATTTGCCTCAAACCAGACGCCATCCCGGTCACTCACGCATCTCGCAGAGTCCCTGCGCCACTCAAAGACCGCCTCAAGCAGCAGCTGCAGGATCTCCAGGACCAAGGGGTCCTATCCAGGGTTACGGAGCCCACCCCGTGGGTCAGCTCCATGGTGTGTGTCAAGAAGCCCTCCGGCGAGCTCCGCATATGTATTGACCCAAAAGACCTCAATAACAATATCATGAGGGAACGTTATCCCATACCCAAACGGGAGGAGATCACAAATGAAATGGCCCAGGCGAAAATAATTACGAAACTGGATGTCTCTAAGGGGTTTTGGCAGATCCAACTCAATCCATCCAGCCGAAAGCTATGCACCTTCAATTCCCCTTTCGGCAGGTTCTGCTACAATCCGATGCCATTTGGCATCATCTCGGCATCCAAGGTCTTTCATAGGATCATGGAGCAGATGATGGAAGGCATCAAAGGGGTGCGCGGATACGTGGACGACGTCATCATCTGGTCCACCACAGCACAGGAGCACATATATCATCTCCAACGCGTTTTTGCCTGCATACGGGAAAACGGCCTGCGCCTCAACCGAGCCAAGTGTTCCTTTGGCCAAACCGAGCTGAAGTTCCTGGGGGACCAGGGGCGTCATTCTCCGCCGGCGGGAGTCTCCGTTTTGCCGGCACCCGGGGGTTTCCCGACGGCGTGGGGCTGCCCCACAATGGGAAACCCCATTGACCGGCCGGTGTTACGGAGACTCCCGCCGGCCGGTCGGGGAAGAAATGTGGCGGGGCGGGTAGGAGAATTTCGCCCCATATCTCTCGGTCAGGGGTCCGTCCGGATGCAGACAAGTTGAGCGCCATCACAGCCATGCCGCAGCCGGCAGACAAGAAAGCAGTGCTACGCTTCCTTGGCATGGTCAACTTCCTGGGGAAGTTCATTCCCAACCTTGCCTCCCACACGACAGCTCTGCGCCACCTCGTCAAAACGTCCACAGAGTTCCAGTGGCAACACACACACCAGCTGGAATGGGAGGAGCTCAAACTCAAACTCACCACTGCACCGGTATTGGCGTTCTTTGACACGTCTCGTGCCACCAATATCTCGACTGATGCCAGCCAATCTGGCATTGGAGCAGTGCTCCTGCAGCGGGATGACACGTCGTCATGGGCCCCAGTTGCCTATGCATCGCGAGCCATGACACCCAAAGAGCAGCGCTACGTGCAGATCGAAAAGGAGTGCCTGGGCTTGCTAACCAGTTTAGACAAGTTCCATGATTATGTGTATGGTCTTCCCCGGTTCACTGTCGAAACTGACCACCGCCCCCTGGTCAGCATCATAAACAAGGACCTGAATGAGATGACCCCTCGCCTCCAGCGCATCCTACTTAAACTCAGGAGGTACGACTTCCAACTGGTCTACACATCAGGGAAGGGACTCATCGTGGCGGATGCCCTATCCAGAGCAGTGAGCACGCCGCCAGATTCGGAGGGGTTTGTATGTCAGGTCGATGCGCAGGTGGCCTTCACATCGGCAAATCTGCCAGCTGACAACTCCAGTCTGGCCCGTATTCGGCAAGAGACTGCGGCCAACCCCCTTCCGTGTGATGCGCCACATGATGGGAGGATGACCCAAAGGGCGGTGCCCGCAGTTCTACAATGTCCGAGACGACCTGGCCGTCATTGATGGTGTCCTTCTGAAGCTGGACCGGATTATGATTCCGCACAGCATGCACAAGCTGGTTCTCGACCAACTACACGAAGGCCACTTGGGAGTCGAGAAGTGCAGACGGAGGGCCCGAGAGGCGGTATACTGGCCGGGCATCAGTGACGATATTGCCAACATGGTGCTCAACTGTCCCACCTGTCAAAGGTTTCAGCTGGCGTAACCTCCTGAAACGCTTCTGCCCCATGAGCTGGTGACGTCCCCCTGGGCGAAGGTGGGTGTCGACCTATTTCACGCGCTCGGCAGGGACTATGTCATCATTGTTGGCTACTTCTCTAACTACCCAGAAGTCATACGCCTGCACGATTTGACGTTGTCTGCTATAATCAAGGCTTGCAAAGACACCTTTGCTCGCCACGGCATTCCAATGACTGTCATGTCGGACAATGGGCCCTGTTTTGCCAGCCAGGAATGGTCGTCCTTTGCTGCTTCGTATGGCTTCACACACGTGACATCCAGCCCTCTGCAACCCCAGTCAAATGGAAAGGCGGAGAAGAGCATTCACATTGCCAAGCGGCTCCTCTGCAAGGCTGCTGCTGCCGGGTCGGACTTCTGCCTCGCCCTGCTGGCCTATCGCTTGGCCCCACTAGCCACTTGTCTCTCACCAGCCCAGCTGCTGATGGGTCGCGCCCTCAGGACCACTGTGCCTTCCATCCTGGCACCCACAATAGACCATGCTCCGGGACTGCACAGGATGCAACTGCAGCGCGGTCGCCAGAAGAGGTCATATGACACATGGGCAACTGATTTTCCAGCCCTGGCCCCTGCAGACGACGTCCGCATCCACCTACCACAAGGTGGCTGGTCAGCACATGCTGAAGTTCTCCGACGTGCGGCTCCCCGCTCGTTTCTGGTTCGCATGCCTGATGGATCCGTGCGTAGGCGCAATCGCCGGGCTCTTCGCCTACTTCCACGCTCGCAACAAGACCTTACACTGACACCGTGTCCTCCTGTGGTTCCTGATAGCGACTTCGTGGAGCTGCCTGCTACCATGCCCCTTCCGTCGCCGCCCATGGCCAGGCCCGCACCTCAGCCAGTGGTTCCAGACCCACCCTTGAGGCGGTCGACCCGAATTTGTCGCCCACCCACTAGACTGGACTTATGAGACTGTTTACACGTTGAACTCATGCAACCACTGTTTTAACCTGTTTATGTTCTTATCGTTACAGGAATTTGTTTTATCGTTCCACATTTCCACGTTTTTTTTTGTTATGGTACAACCTCGTTATTATGTCACACCCGACATCGCCCCTTGTATATAGTTAAGCCCCATGTACATGCTGTAAATATTACACACACACACATTTAGCTGCACTCAGTACACATCTCTATTTATAACCATGTAGGCACATAATATTGTAAAAAAGGGAGGATGTCATGATATTCAAGTGAACATCACAGCACATACACACATACATTGTGATGGACAGATCAACGAACCAATTAGCACACACAACACGACAGCCAATCACAGACAAGAGCATACACAGTACAAAACAAGGAACACGACTCTTCCCGGGCAGTCCAGCAGGAGACGGCTCAGGGCAAGGACCTCCAAGCCAGACACTCAGACATCACCATGTGCTGAGTACCAGAGTTTGTTATATAAATAGTTAAAAGAAATAAAACTGCGTTGTACCCATCGCAACCGTGTTGGTTCGTCTGTGTCTCAGAATACCCAACACTTCACCTTTCACATAACTTCACTTACTCACCGCAAATTCTGGGCACTAGACCTCAGGAAGAACCAATCTGGAGGTGCAGCCGGGCCTTCATCCCATTTTCTTTTAATAAATTTAGAGTACCAATTATTTATTTTATTTTTTTTCCAATTAAGGGGCAATTTAGCATGGCCAATCCACCTAACCAGCACATCTTTGGTTGTGGGGGTGAAACCCACGGGGAGAATGTGCAAACTCCACACGGACAGTGACCCAGGGCCGGGATTCGAACCCGGGTCCTCAGCGCCGTAGGCAGCAATGCTAACCATTGTGCCACGTGCCACCCCTGCCTTCATCCCATTTGGCGGGCCTTCCCGATCTCCATCCACTCCGCAGATTATATCCTGCTTCTCATTCCACGGACCTTCCTGACCTCCTCCCGATTGCCAAAAAAATATTGTTTGTTACCCTTTTTACTGGCCATCACCTGAGCCCCACTTGCTTCCCTTGCTCGGGATGGACCGTGGAGTGGTCAGCCGATCTGTGAACAGCATAATTTCATCTCATGGTCTCAGCCAGTGTGTATTTGCAGATCTTGATACTTTATGCCAATTTTTAAAAAAAATATGCCATCCTGTTCGACTTTGTGGCCCCCATGCTCTCTCTGTCCACTTGATCCTGTACTCCTTCATGGTCTGGTGCCTGCCCGGAGTGGGGGAGAGAGAGCGCGCTTTCATAAAACAAAAGAGCAGCCAATCACTGCTCATTGCTACTCCAATCAGAGACTGAGTCCTATGATGATCTGCATAAGCAATCACTTAAATAGTAATGTATACGGCCTCCAACCAGCAGCTGGCAGTAGAGAACAACCACGCGACACTGTTACCTCAGGGAGTGAAGGATGATAAAATGAATTGAAGAACCAACAGATTGGGTGAACTCCATGGTCTGCGTGAAGAAAATAAATAATGACCTGAGAATCTGCATGGATCCCAAAGATCTCAATTTAAGCATTTTGGGCGGGATTCTCCGACCCCCCCGCCAGGGCGGAGAATCGCCGGGGGGGGAGGGGGGCGGCATGAATCCCGACCCCGCCGGCTGCCCAATTCTCCGGCACCGGGAATTTGGCGGGGGCAGGAATCGAGCCACGCCGTTTGGCGGCCGCTGCCAGCGCAACCTCCGGCGATTCTCCGGCCCGCGATGGGCCGAGTGGCCGCCCGTCTTCGGCCGGTCCCGCCGGCGTAAATTAGAGTAGGTACTTAACGGCGGGATATGGCTGCGCGGGCTGCCTCCAGGGTCCTCGGGGGGTGCCCCCACGGTGGCCTGGCCCACGATCGGGGCCCACCGATCCGCGGGTAGGCCTGTGCCGTGGGGGCACTCTATTCCTCCACGTCGGCTGCTGTGGTCCTCCGCGATGACCGACGCAGAGATGATCCCCCCCTGTGCATGCGCTGGGATGACGGCAGCACATGCTGGCGCTCTCGCGCTTGCGCCAACTCACGCCGTTGTATTGCTTCACCCACAGAGGGAGATGTTGGAGGATGTTGGAGCATGTACGGGCTCAGCCCATGGCTCCGCCCCTTTGAAGGAGTATAAGAGTAGCTGGCCTATGGGACTGTCCTCAGTATGTACCAGTCGCAGGCAGGCAAAGTTGATAGTTAATTAAAACCACTGTTTTACTCCAACACGTGTCCTTGAGTGAATTGATGGTCGCATCAATTTAATTAACTATCTGAACAAAAACGATTATGGAGTCAGCCCTCAAACCTGACAGACTGGAGCTCGATCCACAGGCCGCGGAGGCGAAGGAAATTTTTCACACTGGCTGCGGTGTTTCAAGGCCTACCTTGCCGCGTCATCGACGCCATTCGTCACGGACGAACAAAAATTGAGTCTCCTCCACGCACGGATGAGTCACCGCATTTCTGTGCAACTCGAAGAGGCCACCTCATATACTGCCGCTCTCGCAATCCTCGAGTGCATCTACCTGCGGCCTGTGAACGAGGTCTATGCGCGACATATTCTCACTACTCGACGTCAGCGCCCCGGGGAGTCACTCGACGGCTATCTGCGCAACCTCAAAGCCCTCGCACACAACTGCAACGATCAGGCCGTTACGGCCACTCAGCACATGGAGCTCGCTGTCCAAGACGTCTACGTTGCGGGGGTCAGATCAAATTATGTGCTGCAGCGACTGCTCGAGAAAGGGGCCCAGGACCTGGACGAGACGGTGAAACTGGTGACTTCACTGGAGGTCGCTTTCCAGAGCCTCACTGCATTTCCGGCCGAACACTCGACCCCCTCGTGGGCTCCCGACCAGAGACTACCCCAGGCCTGTGCTGCGCGCCCACCCGCTCATCATGGTGGGTTGCCTTGTTATTTTTGCGGCCAGCCTCAACACCCTCGACAGCACTGCCCGGCCCGCAATGCGCACTGCAACAGTTGCGGCCGAAAAGGGCACTTCGCCAAGGTCTGCCTCGCCAAGCCTCAGCACACGAACTCTCAGACCCGGACTACCGACTCTCAGGCCCACAGACCTCGCAATGTGGCAGCGTGCCTGCCGACTCCGACTCCGCACAGCATGTGCGACTCACGGGGGCCGCCATTTTGGCAATCCTCCCCCACGCGGCTGGCCACATGCGATCCATGGGGGCCGCCATCTTCAACGCCACCTTCCTTGACGCCCGCCATGCTTTATCAACGGGGGCCACCATCTTGGACGCCATCTGCTACGCCGCTCGACGCGTACGACCTGCTCGGACAGTCACCGTGGGGCCGCCCCAGCACAGCCGATCACGCCGCCGGTTACTCTCAACTCAGCGCAGTCACCTTGGACCAGTTGCGACCCAAGCACCTCAAGAGCTCAATGATGGCCGTCCGGGTTAACAGGTACGAGACACCCTGCCTGTTCGACTCTGGGAGCACCGAGAGTTTCATCCACCCGGATCTGGTAAGCCACTGCTCGCTCCCGATATTCCCGGCGAAACAAACAATTTCCCTCGCCTCGGGGTCACACTCGGTACAAATCCGAGGGTGCACTACGGTAACCTTAGCGGTACAGGGCGCTGAGTACACTAATTTCCAACTGTACGTGCTCCCAGACCTCTGCGCCCACCTCCTTTTAGGGTTCGTTTTTCAATGTGATCTCAAGAGCCTGACGCTTAGCTTTGGCGGACCCCTGCCCCCACTCACTGTGTGCAGCCTAGCCACTCTGAAAGTCGACCCTCCTTCCCTCTTCGCTAATCTCACCGCTGATTGCAAACCAGTAGCCACTCGCAGCAGGCGATATAGCATGCAGGACAGAATATTTATTAGATCTGAGGTCCTGCGTCTCTTGTGGGAAGGAGTCATAGAGGCCAGCAATACCCCCTGGAGAGCTCAGGTGGTGGTCGTCAAGACTGGGGAGAAGCTCCGGATGGTGGTTTATTACAGCCAGACCATTAACCGGTTTACGCAACTTGATGCGTATCCCCTTCCCCGGATTGGAGACATGGTCAATCAGATCGCGCACTACCGCGTGTTCTCCACGGTGGATCTGAAGTCTGCATACCACCAGCTCCCAATCCGTCCGGAGGATCGCCACTACACGGCGTTTGAGGCAGACGGCCGCCTTTTTCATTTCCTCCGGGTCCCTTTTGGAGTCACGAACGGGGTTCCGGTGTTCCAATGAGTAATGGACCGAATGGTGGACCAGTACAGGCTGCGGGCCACGTTTCCGTACTTGGACAACGTCACCATCTGCAGCCATGATCAGCAGGACCATGACGCCAACCTCCACCGATTTCTCCAAACCGCCCAAAAACTCAATCTCACCTTTCATAAGGAGAAATGCGTTTTCCTCACCACCAGGTTAGCCATCCTCGGCTACGTCGTGGAAGACGGAGTCCTGGGGCCCCTCCTGCAACTCCCTCTCCCTCATTGTCCCAAAGCCCTCAAGAGGTGCCTTGGATTTTTTTCCTACTACGCCCAGTGGGTCCCCCAGTATGCGGACAAAGCCCGCCCACTATTTAAGGCCACCCTTTTCCCTCTGGCAGCCGAGGCCCGCCAGGCCTTCAACTGCATCAAGGCGGATATCGGCAAAGCCACGATGCGCACGGTGGACGAGTCTGTCCCCTTTCAGGTGGAGAGCGACGCATCAGAGTTCGCTCTCGCCGCCAATCTCAATCAAGCAGGTAGACTGGTTGAGTTTTTTTCACGCACCCTCACCGCCTCTGAACTTCGACACTCCTCGGTCGAAAAAGAGGCTCAAGCCATTGTGGAAGCCGTGCGGCACTGGAGGCACTACCTCGCTGGTAGGAGGTTTACCTTCGTCACCGACCAATGATCGGTAACCTTCATGTTCGACAAAATGCAGCAGGGCAAAATCAAGAACGATAAGATCTTGAGGTGGAGAATCGAACTCGCCACCTATAATTACGATATAGTATATCGTCCTGGGAAGCTCAACGAGCCCCCAGATGCCCTGTCCCGCGGCACATGCGCCAGTGCGCAAGAGAACCGACTACGGGCTATCCACGACAACCTCTGCCACCCGGGGGTCACCCGGCTCACCCATTATATCAAGGCCCGCAACCTGCCCTATTCCACCGAGGAGGTCAAAGCTGTAAGCAGGCACTGCCAAATTTGTGCGGAGTGTAAACCGTACTTCTATCGACCAGGTAAGGCCCACCTGGTGAAGGCGTCCCAGCCCTTTGAACGCCTCAGTATCGATTTCAAAGGGCCCCTCCCCTCAAATAATCACAATACCTACTTTCTCAATATTATTGATGAGTTCTCCCGTTTCCCGTTTGCCATCCCGTGCCCCGGTATGACCACCCACACTGTTATCAGAGCCCTGCACAGTGTCTTCACCCTGTTTGGTTTCCCCAACTACGTCCACAGCGACAAGGGCTCGTCGTTCATGAGCTACGAACTGCGTCAGTACCTGCTCAGTAAAGGCATCGCCTCGAGCAGGACTACCAGTTGCAACCCCCGGGGAAACGGACAGCTGGAGAGGGAGAACGCGATGGTCTGGAAGGCCGTCCTACTGATCCTACGGTCCAGGAATCTCCCGGTTTCCCACTGGCAGGAAGTCCTCCCCGATGCGCTCCATGCTACTAGGTCCCTCCTTTGCACGGCCACAAACCAGACTCCTCATGACCGCTTATTTATTTTCCCGAGAGGGACTACCTCAGGGGCCTCGCTCCCACCCTGGCTGATGACACCGGGTCCGGTTCTCCTCCGGAAATACGTTCGGACCCATAAGACCGATCCCCTGGTAGAGAGGGTCCAGCTCCTGCACTCAAACCCGCACTACGCATATGTTGAGCACCCCGATGGTCGACAGGATACCATCTCCTTCCGAGACTTGCGCCCGCAGGCTCCGCCACCACTACGTCCACAGTACCCCCCGCGCTGTACCCCGCTCTTTCTCCCATGCCCAGCTCCCCTGCGCCCATTTGGCTCCGGCGCTCCCTTCCACCCGGCACACCAGTCCGCAGGAATGAAGCTTAGGAAGAGACGCTCCCAGAGTCCACCCCTGGGGCTGCACCGGACACACTTCCCCAGCCACCTGAAGCAGCTGCAACACCAGTGCTTTGGCGGTCGCAGCGTACGATCCTGGCGCCGGACCGGCTGAACTTGTGACCCATCACCCCCGCCGAACTTTATTTTTTTACAGGGGGTGAATGTGGTGAATGTAAATAAAGTTAATTCACCAGTTATGTTCTATGTTTGTAAATACAGTTAATTCACCAGTTATGTTCTATGTTATTAACCCTGTGGGTTTTATCTGTGGGTCATTGTATGGCTTCACCCACAGGGGGAGATGTTGGAGGATGTTGGAGTATGTACGGGCTCAGCCTCCTTTGAAGGAGTATAAGAGTAGCTGGCCTGTGGGACGGTCCTCAGTATGTACCAGTCGCAGGCAGGCAAAGTTGATAGTTAATTAAAACCACTGTTTTACTCCGACACGAGTCCTTGAGTGAATTGATGGTCGCATCAACATCATAGAAGGAACTCAAGGCCTTATTTTCATTTGGGGCTCAACAAGAGAAGAGCACATCGAAAGACTTAGCAAAATGCTGAAAAGCATCAAAAAGCATGGTCTGAAACTAAATAAAGCCAAATGCCAGTTTGACGTTGAAAAAAATCACATTCTTGGGAAACAAACTTTCTACTAGAGGTATACAAACTGACCAAGAGACATGACAGATCCAACTGACAAAAAAAGGAGTCTTCAGGATGTGAGGTCTGATACATTTTATCGGAAAATGTATTCCTAATCTATAATCCTAATCTAGGGGGCAGCACGGTAGCATTGTGGATAGCACAATTGCTTCACAGCTCCAGGGTCCCAAGTTCGATTCCGACTTAGGTCACTGTCTGTGCGGAGTCTGCACATCCTCCCCGTGTGTGCGTGGGTTTCCTCCAGGTGCTCCGGTTTCCTCCCACAGTCCAAAGATGTGCAGGTTAGGTGGATTGGCCATGATAAATTGCCCTTAGTGTCCAAAATTGTCCTTAGTGTTGGGTGGGGTTACTGGGTTATGGGGATCGGGTGGAGGTGTTGACCTTGAGTAGGGTGCTCTTTCCAAGAGCTGGTGCAGACTCGATGGGCCGAATGGCCTCCTTCTGCACTGTAAATTCTATGTTATGTTAATCAGCAAAAACAACATGCTCAAGGGAAATATTCAAAAAGGATAATATTTTCCAATGGTCTGACAGACATGAGCATGAGTGGCAAATGCTACAGGAAGCATTGACAACAGCTCCAGTGCTGACATTTTTTGATGCTACAAAGAAGACAAAAATATTGACAGATGCGTCGAAAGATGAGTTGGGAGCACTGTTATTGCAGCAAGACAATGATGAAAATTGGCTTCCAATTGCCTATGTGTCAAGGTTGATGACTGACACAGAGCGTAGATATGCTCAGATAGAAAAAGAATGCTTGGGCTTGATAAACGGATTCAACAAATTCCATGATTACATATATGGCCTTCCGACATTCTTAGTTGAAACTGATCATAGACCACTTGTGGCGAAAGTAAAGAAAAATCTAAATGAGATGTCACCAAGAATACAACGTATGATGACCAAGTTACAGAGGTCTGACTTCAATCTCATCTATAGTATTATCAGTAGCTGATGCATCTCATGTATAGTATTATCAGTAGCTGATGCACTCTCTCGAGCTATGGACATGAAGAAAGAACAACGTATGGATGAGGATGTTAAAGAACACGTGATTCTTGTGACAGAATCCCTTCCAGTGTCCGATGAGAAGTCAAAACTATTCAGACACAAAACCAACAAAGGTGAAGCCTTACAGAAGATAATGAAATAGCTCACTGAGGGATGGCCAAAAGGATCCTATTCCAAATATTAGAACATTAGAGCAGAGCTATGTGCAGCCAATGTTTATTTGCTCAGGCAAAACTGGATTGTCATACCACAATCTTTACGGTCCATGATTCGAAAGAAAATTCACGAAGGGCACTTCGGCATAGAAAAATGCAAACGAAGAGCCAGAGAAATGGTACACTGGCCAGGTATCAATCAAGACATTCAGATCATGATAGAAAACTGTGCAAATTGTCAGAAATTTCAGTACAAATAATGAATGGGTGAAATAATTAAGACTCCATGGCAGAAAGTGGGAATGGATCTGTTCTATCTGGCAGAAAAAGAGTACCTGTTAATGACTGACTATTTCTCTAACTTTACAGAAGTTGTACAACTAGGAAGCTCATCAGTTAGGTGCGTCATCAAACATTCCGAAGACATTTTTGCTCATCATGGAATACTCAAATTGTCATCAGCGACAATGGCCCATGTTTTAGCAGTCACAAATGGACAGGGTTCGCACAGAGCTATGATTTTCGACATATTACTTCCAGTACTCTTTATCCGCAATCCTGTGGGAAGGCTGAAAAAGGTGTTCCCATTGTGAAGCAGCTATTCAAAAAAGCTATTGACAGCCAGGAAGATCTAAATCTCGCTTTCCTTAGCTATAGAGCAGCACCATTGATTAATGGATTATCACCATCACAATTATTGATGAATCGACAGCTCAGAACAACCTTACCACACATTCCGCAAGAACCAACTTGTGAAGAAGCTCACATTTCAAAAAAGGAGGCAGGAGGGGTATTATGGTAAATCCACAAGATGTCTGCAACCATTAGCAAAGAATGACACCATCAGGGTAGAAGATCCTGGTTGAAGTGTGCAAAGGTAATACAACAATCAGGTCCTCAGTCATACATCATCAATGTCACCGATGAAGGACAAGTTCTAAGAGGAAACAGGAGAGCCTTGCTGAAGGCTCAGCAATCCCTTTGTTTCGGCACTACAGGATGATGTTGAAAGCAATCCAAGGACAACTGAACAAATGCTACCTCAGCACACAGAAGCAGAACAAGCTGAAGATGTACAAAGTACAGAAACACAGTGAGAACTATCTTCAACAACAGTTGAAAATCAAGCAAAACTCACAAGTTCAACCAATGCTTAGAAGGTCGACACGACAACAAATAAAGCCAGACAGATTGAAGTTGAGGTAGACTGTAAACATGTAAATATTCTAAGCAGTATGCAAATCATACGTATTGTGTATTAAATTCAAATACTGTATGTAAATATTATGCATTTCCAAACGAAAGAGGATTTGATGATGTGCATAAGCAATCATGTAAATAGTAATAATAATAATGTATACGACCACCAACCAGCAGGTGGCAGTAGAGAACAACCTCGTGACATTGTTACCTCAGGGAGTCTGGAGATGGTCGTCGTAGTTAGTTGTTTTTGGTAATTTTCTTATGGTTATCTAACCCATGTTATTGGTGAACAATATACATTCAACAAGTCGCGGACTAGACGCTCTCTAGTGCACTTCTTCCAACCTGCCCAGCACCAGAATGTAACAAGTCCCAGCCAAATTTGCGACTAATAGGCTCACTGGCAGCAACAAACAGGGAGGGAACTCGCCGTTGATTGTAGGAGAAGCTTCTTGCAAATCTTTAATTCAACCTCCCCGGAGTTTGAACAGTGAGGCCGTGGGCCGGACATATGCTTTGGGGGCAATGTTGTGGCCTGTCGGCCAGGTGTTGGACAAGCCTGAACTAGAGTGACACTTGATGCGAAGTTGAAGGAGTGCTGCTCTGTCAGAGGTGCTGCTTTTCAGATGGCCTCCTGTCTGTCCTTTCAAGTGGATATAAAAGATCTTACGCTGCCATTTCAAAAAAGGTCAAGGGACATTTTCCCTGGTTCTGCCTAATATTTATTTCTCAACTAATTTCAGTAAAACAGATCACCTAGTCATTACCTCATTTCGGTTTGAGCACTCGTGTTGAGTGCAAATTGCCTACTTCATTTCCTAGATTATAACAGTAGCTAAACTTCAAAAACATTCCAATGGCTGGAAAGCACTTTGTAATATCATGTATAAGAATATAATCTGTTTAATTACTTTTGGTATTGAACTTTGCTAAATTTAAGTTTTTAGGTTTTGTGAGTGTAGAATTTCATTTTATTCTTCAGCACAAATGAACAGATGAACAAGTTTCTTACAATTAAAACTGTTGTCACAGGTCCTGTGAGTCATTGTCTGCATTAACTGGAAAGCCTTGATTTACGAAAGAGAAATTCTGTTTTGAAATATGTCTTGGAGTTTTTAAGGATGTTATTAATAGGATAGATAAAGGGGTATCAGTCAATGATACTTGGTTTTCCAAAAAGCATTTGATGAGGTGCCACGGAAAAGGTTAATATACCCAATAAAGTCTCATGGAGTTGAGGGCAAAATATTAGCACGGACAGAGGATGGTTAATGGGCAAGAAGCAGAGTGTCGGCATAAATAGGGGATTTTCATGTTGCCAGGCTGTAACTAGTGGAGTGCCACAGGAATCAGTGTTGGGGCTTCAACGACGAGACAATACAAAGCTAGATGGGAATGCACGTTGTAAAGAGGACACAATGAGGCTGCAAAAGAGATATAGAACGATTAAGTGAGTGGAAAACAAATTGGCAGGTGGAGGATAATGCAGAGGCATGTGAGAATATTCAATTTGGTTATCAGAATTGAAAAAGCAGAATATTTTTCAAACTCATAAATATATATATATATTTTTTTGAATTTTTTTATTTAAAACAGATGTGTAACATTTACAGAGAAAAAAGGCCATATACAAAAGCCTTAAATATTGAAAACGAACAGTGGGAAAGAATAAACATATTAATAAGGCACTTCCCCTATCAGCTCTGTTTGCCCATGTCCCACGTATTCAACTAAACTAATGTGGCTCTAACCCGCCCCCCTCCCCCCCCCAGGGTGCTGCTGCTGTTGGTTTCTTACGCTGTTCCCTGCAAGCGACTTTCTCCCCCGGGGGATCCCTGATCACCCCCCCCTTGCCCACTTAAGTCCTCTCTGCTCTCCTTCCCGGCTGCCCCCCCCCCTCCCTGACCCCCCCCCCCCCCGACCCCCCCGAGGCTTGACCTGCCAGGTCCGCCCTGCGCTTGGCCCTAGCCCGCCCCTTCTCCTACTCTCCCTTGTGCCCCCTGACCTACGCTAGCTATGCTGACCCCTGCCCTTGGCACCTGACTGTCTCCCGCCCAAGTGCTCGGGCCCTCCCCCCACACAACAAAGACTCATTAACCCGATTGTATCTCCCCGTGCCCTTTCAAGTCCCTTAACCAGCCCCTAGTCCATCCCCCCCATCAGAGGCCCCGATCTCCCGCCAAAAGATACCAAGTGCAGGGCCCCCCCTGCAGGGCCCCTCTCTCTCCACCCCCCACCCCCCCCCCCCCTCGTTGCAATCTCCCAAAATCACCCTAAGCAGTGCGCCCTCCAGCCCCCGCTCTCTGTCCAGGCTGAAAACAATCGTAGATAAGACATGACAGTACAGGATAATTTAACAAACCGCCGCCACACAAAAGCTCTGTGAGCCCAGAGTCCTTTAGTTCAAGTCCAGCTTCTTCTTTTAATAACAGTCCAGTACTAGTCAAAGCAAGTTAGGCTAGCAGACCGCCGCCACTGTAGAGCACTGAAAAAACTAAGTGCCCGTTAGTTCAAGTCCAGCTTCTTCTCTTTAATAAAGGCCCAAACCTGTTCTGGTGTCTCGAAGTAGTGATGGAGTTCCTCAAACGTAACCCAAAGTTTCGCAGGATACAGCATTCCAAACCTCACCTACTTTTTGTAGAGGGCTGCCTTTACCTTGTTGAATCCTGCACGCCTCTTGGCCAGCTCCGTTCCCAAGTCCTGGTAGATGCGCACCTCGCAGTTCTCCCATCTGCTGCTCCTCTCCGCCTTGGCCCATCGCAGCACACGTTCCCGGTCAGCCAGCTGGTGAAAGTGGACCACCAAGGCCCTCGGTCGGTCGCCGTCCTGGGCTCCCTTGCGGGGGCTCGATGCACCCCATCCAACTCCAGGGGTCGAGGGAAGGCCTCCGGTCCCATCAGCGCCCCGAGCATACCCATAACGTATGCACCCACATCTGATCCCTCACAGCCCTCGGGGAGGCCCACGATCCTCAGGTTCTGCCTCCTGGCTCTATTCCCCAGCTCTTCAATCTGCTCCTGCATCCTCCTCTGGCGGGAGTTCAGCTCCTCCACCTCGTGCTCCAGCTCCGTTACCGTGTCCGCCTGGGTGGAGAGCTTCACCTCGACCTCCCTTAGCATCTTCTCTTGGACCCCCTGCGCCTCGACCATTCGGTCCATCACCGCCCTCATCGGGTCCAACGTGTCCCTCTTCAGTTCGGTGAAGCAGTTTCTAAAAAAACTCCATCTGCTGCTCTCTTGGCCAGTGAGCCTCCGCTCCCTGGTCCCTGCCGTCCGCCATGCTTCGCTGCCCGGTCTGGGGTCCCCGCTGCTCCTGCTTCGACTTTTGCCGCACCATTCGACCACTTCTGGTCCAACTGTCCATACCCCGGGGGGGAAAACCCTTCGTCTCCTCCACCGATTCAGGTCGTCAGGTCCCGAGAAAATCCTGTGAAACAGGTCCGTTTGCCCATCGCGGGCGGGAGCGATCCGACCTGAGATCTGCTTCCTCGAGGGTGCCACCGGAAGTCCAAACTCATAAATATTGATGTTCACAGAGACTTACTCTTACAAGGAACACAATAAATTAGCATGCAGGTGCAACAAGCGATTTTGAAATCAAATAACATGTTGGCCTTTCTTGTAAGCGAATTGGAGAACAAGAATTAAGAAGCCTTGCTGCAGTTGAGCAGGATTTTGGTGAGACCACACTTGGACTATTGTGCGCAATTTTGGTCTCCATATTTAAGGAAGGATATTCTTGCAATGGAGGTGTTGCATCGAATGTTCATTCTAGATTAGTCCCTGAGATAAAAGGGTTGACCTATGATGAGTGGTTGTATGAATTGGGCCTATGTTCTCTGGAATTCAGACGAATAAGAGGTGATCTCATCGAGACATTCAAGATTATGAAGGGACTTATCAAACTAAACATTGGGACATTGTTTCAGCCGGCTGGGGTAGCTAGAACAGGGGGCAATAGTTTCAGGAAAAGAGGACAATCATTTAGTACAGAGATGAGGAGAAACTTCTTCACTCGGAACATTGTATATCCTTGGAATTCTCTGTCCCAGAAAGTTGTGGAAGCTTCATGACTGAATGTCTTTATTGTTGAGATGGACAGATTTTTCGTCTCAGAGAATCAAGGGATATGGGGATTGGATGGGAAAATGGAGATCAAGCCCAAGATCACCCACAATTATATTGACTTGCAGAGCAGGCTCAATGGGCCAAATGGTCTTCTCTTCCTCCTATTTCTTATGTTCTTAAGTCACAAACAATCTGGAACTATCGAGCTGTTTCTTCACTGCCAAAGGCTGAAAATCCAGAAATCACTTTCCGAACAGCACTGGAAGCGTCCCGACACGACAGCAGCTAAGGAGATGTCTCGCCACCAACCTCTCAGGCAATGGGGTTCCCAAGAAGAGCCAAATTGCACTCAAAATGTGAACTCTGTTTCTCATTCTCCACAGATGCTGTCAGACCTGCTGCATTTTTTTTCCAGCACTTTCTTGTTTTTACTTCAGATTTTCAGCACCTGCGATATTTTGCTTTGCTGAAAAGACAGCCGGGGTCCTTGTTGAGACTTTCAGGCCTAAGGAATAAGGATTGACAAAATATAGAATTAAGTTGTCCGTACTTGTTTTACTTAATTCAGTGAACAATTGTGTTTAAATCGTGAATTCTTGTGGGGTAGTTCTTTCAGTCGATGGCTGGGAGTTGAGGAGAAATGTTTTAACCCAGAGGGTGGTGGGTGTGGACCCCACTGCCTGAAAGGGTGGTTGAGTCAGAAACTCTCGTAACATTTAGGAAGTATTTAAATATTCACTTGCGCTGCCGCAACCTCCAGGACTACGGGCAAAATGCTGGAAAATGGGATTAGTGTAGTCAGATCTTTGTTGATCAGCATGAACATGATGGACCAAATAGCCTCCTTCTGTACTGTAAACATCGATGAGTTTGAATTTATCCTTGAAACTTCACATGGTCTCCATCAAGATCGTAACCTTTTTTATTACTGTAGCTGGGGCGGCACAGTGGTTAGCACTCCTGCCTCACATCTCCAGGGTCCCAGGTTCAATTCCGGCCTCGGGTTACTGTCTGTGTGGAGTTTACACTTTCTCCCCGTGTCTGCGTGGGTTTCCTCCGGGTGCTCCAGTTTCCTCTCACAGTCCAAAGATGTGCAGGTTAGGTGGATTGGCCATGCTAAATTGCCCGTAGTGTCCAAAAGGTAAGATGGCATTACTGAGTTACGGGGTTAGGGTGGAGGTGTAGGCTTAAACATGGTGCTCTTGACTTCCGCTGGCGGCCATGGAGTAAATGGTCGCACATTCAGCAGCTCTTGCCCTTAGTGTTTTTTTTTAATGGTGTTTAAGCTGGATTTTTCAGAAAATTTCTCAACATAAGTTGATCAAAGTGAGAGGAAAAGGAGGTGACCCTCAATCTATGGAATCGTGTCCAAATAAGAGTCGAAAAAGGAGAAACCAAAAGATGAGGGAAAGCAAGAATCAGAGGTCATCGAGCTCAATGGTAACGAGACAAGGAAGTCCACGCCAGCTCATTGGTCGATGGAGCAATGGGTCGAGTACGTGGATGAGAAGTTCGCACAGGATCGCAAGGAGTGTACAGAAGACGTAACCTAGATGATAGCCTCGGTTAAGGAGGTGGTTCACCGGGTGGAGGGGAAAATGACGACCCAAGGACAGGAGATTCTAAAGTTGCAGGAGCTGGCGACTGAACGAGAGGGGGAGTCCACTGCAATGGCTTTGGAAATTAGCATACTACAAGACAGCCAGAAACGACTGCGCGATAAAGTAGAAGACTTGGAGAACCGGTCTCGCAGGCAAAATATCCGAATCGTCGGGCTGCCAGAGAGACAGGAGGGATCAAATGCGTGAGCGTATGTGGGGAAGATGTTGCAGGAGATGGTCGGGGCCGATGTGTTTGACTAGCCGCTGGAGGTGGACCGGGCACATAGGATGCTCATACGTAAGCCCCAGGGTCGTGTGCCCCGAGGGCCATGGTGGTGAGGCTACATCGATTCCTCGGCAAGGGGCATATCATGAAGTGGGCCAGGCAGACAAAACGGTACATGTGGGAAGAATCAGAGATCCGGGTGTACCAAGACTGGGGAACAGAACTCGCAAAGAGGAGAGCAAGTTTCAACAAAGTTAAGGTAGCCTTGTTTGAGAAAGACATTAAATTCGGACTGTTATACCCGAAGTGTCTTTGGATGACCTATGAGAACTGGGAGCTGTATTTTAATTCTCCGGAAGAGGTAGCTACTTTTATGAAAGACAATAATCTGGCATAAGGACTTTTAAAATTCTAACTGTGGTGGGCTGAGTTTGGGGGAAGGGAGGAGAGAAAAATGGTTTTGTGTTTTGCTTTATCTTGTTTAAAATTTCAGTCTTTTAATTCTGTAAGTTAAGTTGCGATGTTCGGGAAGAAAAGGGTTTTGGTGTTTTATTTTATTTTATTTTAAATTTTTTCTCTTTTCTTTTCTCTCTTCTTGTGTTATTTGATTTTGATTTATTGCTTTAAGTACTGGATCACAGAGGAAATAACTTTAAAGTTGTGACGTGGTGTGTTATTCTCTGTAAGATGGTTGATTCTTGCATGCATAATTTTACTGAAGTTGCTTGAAGCTTCTTCTATTGTATTTGATTTTTTTTTTAGATGTTGTGACTGATAAGAATCGGTCAAAGGGGAGGGGTAGAATCCGGAAATCTGGGTTAACGACTTTTAAACTCAGACTGTGGTGGTCTGAGTTTGGGGGAAGCGACAGGGTGGTGGGGAGGTGAGAAAAATAGTTCTGTGTTTTGCTTTTCTTGTTTAAAATTTCAGTCTTTTAATTCTGTGAGTTATGTTGCGATGTTCGGGAAGAAAAGGGTTTTGGTGTTTTATTTTCTTTCCTCTCTACTTGTGTAATTTGATTTTGATTAATTGCTTTATGTACTGGATTACAGAGGGAAGAACTTTTAAGATGCAATGGGGTGTTTTAGTTTCTGCAAGAAAGATGGTTGATTCTTGCATGCATAATTTTGCTTAAGCTGCCTGAAGCTTCTTCTTTTGTGTTTGATTCTATTTGAAAATGATGGGACTGATAAGAATCGGTTAAAGGGGCAGGGGTCTGCCTCTTTCCCTGCATGTTGGGGAATGGTTTGTTTGCTTTGTGGGATTGTTGTTACTGTGTTGAGTGCTTCTGTTATTGCTAGGTGTGATAGAATCTGGCAGTCGGCAGGTTTTTTGACGCCTGAGGGTGGTAGATGTTGAGCTAGCTCGATAGCTGGTTCACGGGAGTGAAGTGGGGGGAAGAGCTGAGGAAAGATGAAGTGGGGGAGGTGGGGTGGGAGCGGGGTACTGCTGATGGGTCAGGAACCATTAGGAGACTGGAGATGGAGGTCAGATGGCGGTTGCCGCCGAGGGGCGGATCAAGTGAGGTGCGGAACACGGGCTAGGAGCTGGTCTAGGAAAGGTCATGGTTGACCGACAGGGGAGGAGGGCACAAGCCCCCCGACCAGACTGGTTACATGGAATGTTCGTGGACTGAACGGGCCGGTTAAGAGAGCTCCTGTGTTCGCACACCTGAGACAGTTAAAAGTGAACGTGGCTATGTTACAGGAGACACACTTGAAGCTGGGAGATCAAATTAGATTAAAGAAGGGATGGGTTGGGCAAGTGTTTCATTCAGGACTGGACGTTAAAACAGGGGGAGTGGCTATCCTGATGAATAAAAGGGTGACATTTGAGGTGGGGAGGATAGAGGTAGACCCGGGAGGCAGATTTATTATATTTAGCGGGAAGCGAGAGGGAATGGCAGTGGTGCTGGTGAATATATATGCCCCAAACTGCGATGATGTCACGTTTATCAGGAAGGTGCTGGGGAAGATCCCAGACCTGGACTCGCACCTGCTGATCATGGGGGGTGACTTTAATACAGTCCTGACCCGAGGTTGGACCAGCCGAGTGCTAGGTAGGGGAAGCTATCAGCAATGGCAAAGGAACTGCAGGGGTTCATGGAGCGCATGGGAGGGGTCGATCTGTGGAGATTTGAGAGACCAATGAGCAGGGCATATTCATTCTACTCCCATGTACATAAGGCATACTCCAGGATAGATTTCTTTGTGCTAGATAAAACACTGTTAGCAGCGGTTGAGGACACCGAATACTCAGCAATTGTGGTCTCAAATCATGCACCACATTGGATAGACCTACAGGCAGACATGGGAATGTCCCAGCGCCCACAGTGGAGACTAGATACAGGGCTGTTACCGGATGAGGAGTTCTGTGAGCGAGTGAGAGAGGCCAGTCGGAGGTACATAAAGATCAATGACTTGGGAGAGACTGCAGCTGGGGTGGTCTGGGAGGCACTGAAAGCGGTCATTAGAGGGGAATGTATTTCGATTCGAGCCCACAGGGATAAATCTCAGCGGTCGGAGCTGGACAGGTTGGTAGGAGAAATCTTACAGGTGGACAGGAGATATTCGGAGTCTCCCAATCAGGAGCTCCTGAAAGAGCATCAGAGACTTCAAATGGAGTTTGGACTCCTTTCCACAAGGCGGGGGGTCAGCTGAGGAGGGTAAAAGGGGCAATATATGAACACGGGGAGAAAGCTAGCAGGATGTTGGCACAGCAGCTGAGGAAACAGGAGGAGTCGAGAGAAATAGGGTAAATAAAGGATTTGAGGGGGCAGACGATGACAGACCCACGGGCGGTGAATGTAGTGTTCTGGGAATTTTATAGCCAGCGAAAAGAGTCGGAACCCCCGGATGGGGAGGAGGGCATGAATCAATTCCTGTGGAGGCAAGAGTTCCCGAAGGTAAATGAGGAGCTGGTGGAGGCCCTGGGAGGCCCGATTGGGCTTGAGAGGTGATAGATGGACTGGGGGCGATGCAATCGGGTAAAGCCCCGGGACATGATGGATTCCCAGTGGAATTTTATGAGAGGTTTTTTGGGTTACTGGGGCTGCTCCTGGTTAAGGCTTTCAACGAGTCCAAGGAGCTGGGAGTACTCCCCCCAACGTTATCACAGGCATTAATTTGTCTCATCCTGAAGCGTGACAAGGATCCGGAGAGCTGTGGATCGTACAGGCCAATCCCCCTCTTGAATGTAGATGCCAAATTATTGGCAAAGATCCTGGCCACTCGAATATAGGATTGTGTCCCAGAGATAATTGGGGAGGATCAGATGGGATTTGTAAAGGGCAGGCACCTGACATCCAACATTAGATGGCTTCTTAATCTAATTATGATGCCAGCGGAGGGGCGCGATGCTGAGGTGGTCGTTGGCATGGACGCGGAGAAGGCTTTTGACCGAGTGGAGTGGAAGTATCTATGGGATATTTTAGGCAGGTTTGGGTTTGGGCAGGGATTTGTGGAGTGGGTCCGGCTATTGTACCAGGCCCCGGTGGCAAATGTAAGAACTAACCAAGTTCGGCCAGAATATTTTAGTCTTTATCGGGGGGGGCAAGGCAGGGATGCCCACTCTCCCCATTACTGTTTGCCATGGCCATGGAAACCTTAGCAATAGCTCTGAGAGTAGCGAATACCTGGAGGGGTATAGTGAGGTGGGGGGGGTGGGGGGTGGGGGGGAGGGGGCAGCACAGGGTCTCTCTCAATGCGGACAATTTGCTGCTTTATATCACGGACCCGGTGGGGGGGATGACCAAAATCATGGAGCATTAGGAGAATTTGGGCGATATTCAGGCTATAAGTTATATACGGGGAAAAGCGAGATGATCGTGATTCAGGCACAGGGGTAGGAAAGGAGGCTGAAGGAGCTACCTTTTAAAGTGTTTGGGAAGAGTTTTAGGTATCTGAGGATTCAAGTGGCCAAGGATTGGTGGCAGCTTCACAAGTTAAACTTGTGAAGCAGTGGATCAAATGAGAAGGGATTTTTGTAGATGGGACATGCTCCCACTGACGCTGGCGGGGAACATTCAGACGATGAAGATGACTGTCCTTCTGAGACTACTTTTCTTTTTTCTGTGTCTCCCGATTTTTGTCCCAAAGGCTTTTTTCAGAAGAATGAATGAATGAAAATGAAATAAAATGAAAATCGCTTATTGTCACAAGTAGACTTCAAATGAAGTGACTGTGAAAAGCCCCTAGTCGCCACATTCTGGCACCTGTTCGGGGAGGTTGGTGCGGGAATTGAACCGTGCTGCTGGCCTGCTTGGTCTGCTTTCAAAGCCAGCTCTTTAGCCTTGTGCTAATGTGGCAATATCGAGTTTTATTTGGGCAGATAAAACCCCGAGAGTAAAGAGGACACTCCTGGAACGGGCCTGTGGGGAAGGGGGATTGGGTCTCCCGAGCTTTATTAACTATTACTGGGCTGCCAACATATCGATGGTCAGGAGGTGGGTAGTGGGGGAGGGGTCGGCCTGGGAGCAGATGGATGCAGCATCCTGCAAAGGTATGAGATTGGAGGCTTTACTGACGGCGCCCCTCTCATTCTCGCCGGCTCGGTACTCCAAAAGCCCTGTGGTAGTCGCAGCCCTGAGGGTGTGGGGGCAATGAAGGCAGCATATGAGACTGGAGGGGGCATCAGAGTGGTCATGGATCTGTGACAATCACTGGTTTGTCCCGGGGCTGGATGGGGGCTTTAAGGTATGTCAGCGTGCAGGGATCGAGAGGTTTGGGGATCTATTCATCCAGGAGGGTTTTCCGACCTTGGAGACATTAGAGGAGGACTTTGATTTGCCGGGTGGGAACGGGTTTCGGTATCTTCAAGTGCGGGGCTTTGTACGGAGACAGGTCCCAAGCTTTCCTCGCCTCCCACTGAGGGGACTACAGGATAAAGTGCTGACAAAAACAGGGGTTGGAGGTGGGAAAGTTTCGGACATATGCAGGGAATTATTAGAGTTGAAAGGGGCCCGTATCAGAGAGATGAAGAGGAAGTGGAAAGAGGAGCTAGGAGAGGAGCTGGAAACTGAACTGTGGGAAAAAGACTTAAAAAGGATAAATGCATCCTCGTCCTGTGCAAGACTTAGCTTGATTCAGTTCAGAGTAGTCCACAGGGCCCACATGACGGTAGCTCGGATGAGTAGGTTCTTCGAGGAGGTGGCGGACAGATGTGGGCGGTGTGGGGGTAGCCCGGCCAACCATGTTCATATGTTTTGGGCATGTCCGAACCTGAGGGAATTCTGGCAGGGATTTGCAGATATTACGTCGGAAGTCCTGGAAGGTAGGGTAACACCGAGTCCAGAATTAGCAATATTTGGGGTGTCGGAAGATCCGGGGGCAAAGAGGGGAGAGAGGCTGATATCCTGGCCTTCTCCTCCCTGGTGGCCCGGAGTCAGATCTTGCTGAGATAGAGGGACTCGGAGCCCCCGAAATCAGGAGTGTGGGTCAGCGATATGGTAGAGTTTCTCAGTCTGGAGAAAAATCAAGTTCGCTCGAAGACGATCAATACAGGGATTCGCCCGGAGTTGGCAGTCGTTCATCGATTTCTTTAACAAAAACTGAAAAACGGAAAAAGGGGGGTGGGGGGGAAGGAAAATAGGAGGCATGGTAATGTTAAATAAGGACAGGGAATTTAGTATACGGGTAATTGGAGATAGGGCGGGAGAAGTGGGGTACGTGGTTTATTGTTTGTTGTTATTTTACGGGGTATTTTGTGCGTCGACACACGCGGTTGTTTTAGAAATGTCAATATGTTAAATTGTGAAAATTACAATTGCTTCAATAAAATATTTTCTGAACAAAAAAAGTAGGATGCTCTTTCCAAGGGCAGGTGCAGACTCGATGGGTTGAATGGTCTCCTTCTGCATTGTAAACTTCTATGATTCTATGAGCTAAATGGTGTCAGCTTTAACCTATTGGACCAGAAAAGACACCAAAAACTAGACTCGGGGCTGGATTCTCCGGACCCCCCAGTTATTCGGTGGTGGGATTCTCTCATCCCACTGTTTGTCAATGGGATTTCCTATTGAAGCCACCCCACATCTCTGGGAAACCCACAGGTGAGAGGTGCGCTGCCAATGGAAAAAGTGAACCCCACATGGCCGGAGAATTCGGGCCTTCCTTGCCTGCGATTGTGACTGCAGAAGTTCTATCTTTTGTTTTCTCTTGTTTTAATGTTGTTCTTGCTGCCGGGCACATGTCTACAGGAGACTTCTTGAATCTGTTAATGTTTCATCAAATGTAAAGTGAATGCTGCGGCTTGGGAATAATCTTCTGCTGTTTAGTAATGGCAGCTGGTTATTCGATTTGTGCGTTATCTCCTCTCTCTCTGGAGATGAAATTCAGCCTTAGAATCATTGAGCATGAGCCAATCATTGTCAGCTTTCAAACTGAGAGCCATTCGCTCGGCAGAATTGCAGGGAATATTATTAACAAAAAGACAAAGCAGAATGGCAGTTGGCCATCTTTCCCAGCGGGAGCTGCAATGTGCTCACCCCAGGGAGTGGAATCAATTATCATACTGTTAAAGGGCCACTCACATCCCGGTAACTTCACATCATGCAGGCATTTTGGAAATTGTGCGGTCAAGTGTTTGTGAACATTTCACTAAAAAAAAAGGTCTGTTCTAAGAAAACAATTGACGTTTGGTTTAACATTATGGATCGGAACAATTGCAAACGAATGAACTACAAGACGGCAAAAGATAAACAGCTCGTCCTTCCATCCCTTCCAAATATGTGACACTGTGACTATTTCATATCAGGATTATAACACGGTTAGAATGTTCCCGATGGTGGGTGAGTCCAGAACTCGGGGTCACAGTTTGAGGATAAGGGGCTAACCTTTTAGGACTGAGGTGAGGAGAGATTTCTTCACCCAGCGAGTGATGAATCTGTGGAATTCGCTACCACAGAAAGTCGTTGAGGCCAAAATGTTGTGTAATTTCAAGAAGGAATTGGACAGAGCTCTTGCGGTTAAAGAGTTCATGGTATATGGGGGGGGGAAGAGGCAGGATCAGGGTATTGAACTTGTTGATCAGCTATGATAACAATGAATGGTGCAGCAGGCTCGAAAGGCCGAAAGACCTCCTCCTGCTTCTATTTTCTATGTTTCTGTGTTTCTCTCTGCCCCTCGTTCCCACCCACCAGCTCCATAATCTCCTGGGAAACAAAGAGATCAAAAGTCTTAGGCCAAGTCAAGGGAAAGCTCTGAGAAATTCCTCTTAAATCTCCGAGGACAATCAAATTCCTGGAGACCTTAGTGACAGGGAGTCACATGCTCCAATACCCACCAATATGTATGTAGCTGAGTTGGTCGCACTTAGTAATTTGTGAAATTGTTGCTTACAAATGACATCATAATGGAACGATAGGTTTAGGTTTTGTGTGTAAAACATCAGAACTTGGAAAAATCGTGTTCAAAACCTTAACTTTTCTTTCTCTCTTTGATGGCTCTCTATGCAGTTTTTGGTTTAGATGAAGGTAAGTATTTGAATATTTCTGTACCTCCGGATCTTAATCGCTCAAGCTATAGTGCATATGAATGTACTTTGATTTATTGGGAAGAGAAAGATCAAATCCTGGATCAAAGGCAACGAGGGATGGGCAACCAATGTTGACATTGCCACTGACATCAACACCCTATGAAAGAAAACAGAATTAATACCAAGTCCAACATTACTGCTGTCATATTGTACTCATCTTCAGGCTCACGTTAGATAGCGGGGCTTGCAAATGTCACATCATCAATGTATTTGCACGCTACGCTCAGATCGAAGAATTTCGGTGCTGAGACATTTGAGTACATTAACACATGAGGTGTGAAGCTACTGTGCCGTTGACACAATTCTGTGCATGTTTGCTTCTTTTTGGAGTTCTCTGCCATGAGTCAGGTCTGACCACAGTTCTACGACCTCCACCATGAACAGGGCAAGGAGGCCGGTTCTGAATCCAACCAAGCCAGGACGGGGATCGTACTTTGTGCTTTTGACACCACTCAAGTCCACACCAGCCATCCAGCCAACTGAGCCAACCAGCACTCCACAGACATTGAAACTACACTTTTACATGCATGTTTTAACCCACAGCTTTTCGATAGTGATGGTCGAGGCTCCAAAGTCTTGCCATCGTAAGGCTGACCGCTCTTACCGCCATTAGTGTATGTTGCACGGATTCACAAGTTGATACTCCACTTGTTTGGTCGCAT
This sequence comes from Scyliorhinus torazame, assembly GCF_047496885.1. Lineage (NCBI taxonomy): Eukaryota > Metazoa > Chordata > Chondrichthyes > Carcharhiniformes > Scyliorhinidae > Scyliorhinus > Scyliorhinus torazame. The sequence goes on from NC_092728.1 coordinate 56,216,425, forward strand.
TGTGAACGCACCTTCTTTGGCCATCAAGTCCTGGGGTGGGACTTGAACCCAGAGCTTCTGACTCAGAGACAGGGATGCTACCCACTGCACCACTAGACCTACCCGCATTTAATATAGGGCACCAGAAAAAAAGAATTTGCATTTACATAGCACCTTTCCCCATGTCAAGACACCCTACATCACTTTTCTGGCCAATGGCTTTCAACCCCCGATTTCACCACAGGAACGTTTATCTCGGTCTACATCAAGATAATTGACGACTTTTGTATCAGTTTGTGCCTCAATCTGTTTATACCCTGGGAATATATACAAGTCACATTTATGTTGGTGTGCACAATGCACAAGTGCAGCATTTTATTAGGAGCACCTTTAAATAGTGATGAAAAATAATGCTGAAAACTGCAAGATAGGAATTCCAAAATGACTAGTTACAGCTAGATCATCTCTACAGAAGCCCAAGATCAGGTTTCCTGACAATTCTCACAGCAGGAGAAATTAAACACAAGGGGGTTTCAAAAAATGAAAGTTCACTTGAAAAAAATAAGCACTGAGTAAGCAACATAAAGTTGCTTTTAATGTGTTGAAAGTTAATTTTATTTCTAAGTCACACAGTGTTGTTCCTTCATAACAATGGACAGACAATATTTGATCAGTAATAATGCTCATCTACATACACCTAGCTCTGTGCAATCCTCAGTGTACCGTTTATTTTCTGTGATCTATCTACAAATGCCAGCAGCGGTGACGGCAACAGTGGTTCAGACTAGTTTGTGCTTTATTACTGAGATACCCAATAGATGCTTCCAGGGATCTCTCGTCTATATTGTACTGAATGCTACAAATCCCCACCAGCAGTGGCTGAGACAACATTTAATACAAAAGGAAGGAAAAATGGCTAACAATTAGAAATGCCAAGGCCAAAAATGTATCTAGTATTTTTTGCAACTGCGAAGCAGCCACTCTTTTGCGAAAAGGAACTTGCGGCTTTAGGGTTATCCAGAAGTGGAGGCATGAAATTCTGCTCCTTGGTTGCGCATTTTGTTGGACGTTTTCGAAGCTTATAAGATGACCTTCATAGAATCAGAGAATCTACAGTGCAGAAGGAGGCCATTCGGCCCATCGAGTCTGCACTGACCCTTGGAAAGAGCACCTTACTTAAGCCCATACCTCCATCCTATCCCCCCACCCCAGTAACCCCATCTAACCTTTGGACACTAAGGGGAAATTTAGCGTGGCCAATCCACCTACCTGCACATTTTGGGCTGTGGGTGGAAACCGGAGCATCTGGAGGAAACCCATGCAGACACGTGGAGAAAGTGCAAACTCCACACAGTCACTCGAGGCTGGAATTGAACCCGGGTCCCTAGAGCTGTGAGGCAGCAGTGCTAACCACTGTGTCGCCGTGCCACCCTAAAATCACACATGGCCTCTTATGCATAGCAGGAGAGGCAGAGCTGTTTGCATTTGAGTTGCTTGAGAGTTAATTCCATAGAATCCCTACAGTGCAGAAGGAGACCAATCTGTCCATCGAGTCTACACTGATCCTCCGAAAGGGTACGGCCAACTCCTCCACCCTATCCCCGTAGCCCCACCTCACATGCACATCTTTGGATACGAAGTCACAGTTTTAACATGGTCAATCCGTCTAACCAGCACATCCTTGGACTGTGGGAGGAAACCCACACAGACACGGGGAGAATATGCAATTTCCACAGTCACCCAAAGCCAGAATTGAACCTGGGTCCATGGCACTGTGAGGCAGCAGTGCTAACCACTGTACCATCATGTGGCAGCAGTGTGTCATATATCGAGTGACCAAGAACATACGAAAAAGCAAAGCTGGCTTTACTTTTAAGGCAGTTTTATGCCTTACTGCAAGAATTGACCTTGTAAGGATCCTGCGGTTCCATAATAAATGGCCAACCCTACTCCGAATATGCCTTGTGACCATGAATTTAATACTCCATTGCTACAGCGTTCATTATAGTGAACATTTAGAATTCTCTATCCCAAAGAACTGTAGATGGTCAGTTCGGATTGCATTCAAGACAGAGGTTGCTAGATTCTTGGGCACTCAGTGAGTAAAGGGATATGGGGGATAGCAGAGGAAGGTGGAGCACAGGCAGAAGATCGGCCATAATCTTATTGAAAGCAGATTTTGTTGATTTGAATTTTCAGTGTTGGTACAAAATTATTTTTGTGAAGGAACCTCACACATAATACAGCTCTTTGGTTTGTCTAAGCATTTGCCAATACCACATTGTGCGGTGGCTGCTGTTATGTTGGTAAATATGGCAACCATTGCTCACTTGAACTGAGATGAATGAGCCTGATCGTTTTCTCAGTGGTACTATTCACCAAAGGGTGTATGTTGGCCAGGGTGCGCTGCTTTGAATGATACCGCATTAACACTCAGGCATGAACAGGCAACAAAGATGTTTGCTTGCTGCCTCCATTGCAGCTCGCAGGTTGCACGGGCAATTACAGGGACGGGCGGCTCTACGAGAACCCAGAAATATCACCAATAAAAACAGAAAATGTTGGAAACCATCAATCCAGTCAGTCAACATCTGTAGAGAGAGAGAAACAGAGTTAATTTTTCTGGTCAATGACCTTTCATCATTGCTGAGAAGTAATGAATGTTCGAGGTACTATGATCACTGGGAATCAATCAGTTTTCAAAGGCATTTGAGGTGAAACAACTGTCAGTAGGCATTGCTTTCTTTTTTCTCCCCCCTAGCATGGCTGTCTAAAACTATGCCCCAGAGGTCACATTGCATCATCTTTAGATATGCATCTCCAAGGTCCTCAGAGTCTTCCCTCAGTGAACCTTTGATCGTTTCACAGCTAATCATTGTTCGAACGTTCAGCAAACCAGTTCTGTCGGGGAATATTTCAGACTGGGAGCAAGATGACATTCTGATCAGCGAGTTCCTTTGCAACAAATATTTCAAGTGACCTCGAAATAACATTTAGACATTCTTCCTCTGACAGTTATGACACACACACACACAAGCTGATATTTGGCAACGTTTACAAATGCATGTAATGCCAATCAATCTCCCAAGTTTCAGCAGGCATCGAACTGCTCATCTAGTTATTATGTTGTTATCCAATTGTTTGAGAGGGTGAAGCAAGGCTCGAGGTAATGCAAAGTATTTAAATCATGCATGTTTCCTCATGATACCGTGGTATTGGGTGTTGAACTGGGGGCAGGCTGACAGGAGGGAAAAAAACGTACAGGCCGAAAACAGGAACTACCTGTCATGATATCCACATCAGCATATCATGGTGCAATCACACACACACTGATGGACAGGTAGTTGGACCAACCAACACACACACAACATCGCAGCCAATCATCAGTGAGAGAACACACACTATAAAGCAGGGAACACCACTGTTCCCGCTCATTCTACCAGGAGATAGCTCAGAGCACAGAGCTCACAGCGTGCCACTCAGACATAGACCATGTGCTGAGTGCCTCATCAAGATAGTGATAGGGCTGGGTCCACAGGTTAGCTGGTGAAGCACGAACCTAAGCCAGCAGTTAGTAGTTGCTCCATGGAAAACATCAGCCCGTCGCAGCCACTCCGAATCGCTGGAAATCTTGGCGTCAACTGGAAGCTGTTTAAACAGCGCTTCCAGCTCTTCCTAAAGGCCACAGACAGGGGAAATGCATCGGACACCAGTAAGATCGCTCTCCTCCTCTCCACGGCGGGGCAACACGCCATCCACATCTACAACTCCCTGGGATTCGCGGAAGGCGAGGACAAGACTAAATATAAGACGGTGCTTCTAAAGTTTGAGGAACAGTTCAGCATGGAAATCAATGAGAGCTTCGAGAGGTAACTTTTCCAGCAGCGCCTGCAGAGTAAGGATAAACCTTTTCAATCTTACTTGACACACCTCCGTGTCCTCGCGCAGTCCTGCGGCTATGAGGCTATCTCCGACTCAATGATATGGGATCAGATAGTTTTTGGGGTCATCTCGGACACCCTATGCCAGCAGCTCCTCAAAATTAAGCACCTCACCCTAGCGACTGCCATCGAGACCTGCGTCCTCCATGAGAACACGGCCAGCCGGTACTCCCAAATCCAGGTGGCCGAAACGGCACGGCACGGGTCCTATGAGGCGGAGCGGGTCCAGTCAATCGAGTTCCTCCCGGCCCGGACGAGGGTGGCCATTTTGCGCTCTTTTTGAGGCCTCCCACGCTTGTACGCGGCAAAAGAGGGGATGTTGCTGCAGAGGGACGTGATGCACAGGCGCGCTCTACGCAGGACCGCACCGCACATGCGCGGTGGTGCAATGAACGCCATGATGTCACGACATGCAGCAACTTTAGCTCCGCCCATTGAAAGCGGCAATGTCCGGCCAAAGCGCGACAATGCCTCCGCTGTGGCAGGATGGGCCACTACGCTGCCTGCTGTCGAGCAGCTCAACCTGCCAACTCTCAACAATTCCGCCAGCCTCGCAGGGACGTGCGGGCAATTCAGCCCCCATACACTGAGTCATACCCTGCCAGTATGCAGACCAGCGATACCGAAGACAGGGAGCCCTTCCGCGTTGCGGTAATCCACAAGAACCGGATGTCCCCAAGTCGGAACCACCAGCCGCTGCCAATGCACAGCATTGATCCGGGCGATGAGTGGTGTGCCACCCTAACGGTCAAACGATTACAGATCACATTTCGCTTGGACACTGGTGCCTCCGTCAATCTCCTCGCATGGTCAGCCTTCCAGACCTTGAAGGTTAAACCACCAATTCTGCCATCCCACTGTCAGCTGGTTGACTACAATGGAAACGTCATCCCACCACGGGGTCCTGCCAGCTCGAGGTTACACACAACTCACACAAAGCCACATTGTTGTTTGAATTATTTCGATCCTCGAAGGACTCTCTGTTAGGCACACAGGCGTGCAAGATCCTCCACCTCGTTCAGCGGGTACACACTCTGTCTCCATAAGGCACGTCCGATTTCCCGAATGCAGGCTTTAGGGCGCAGCTCCACTCACTCCTCGCGCACAACCAGGAGGTTTTCGAGGGCATGGGCACACTGCCCTACACATACAGAATATGGCTCAAACCGGACGCCACCCCGGTCATTCACGCACCTCGTAGAGTCCCAGCACCACTCAAGGACCGCCTCAAGCAGCAGCTGCAGGACCTGCAGGATCATGGAGTGTTTTCCCGGGTCACGGAGCCAACGCCATGGGTCAGCTCCATGGTGTGTGTCTAGAAGCCCTCCGGTGAGCTCCGGATCTGTATCGACCCAAAAGATTTGAATCACAACATTATGAGGGAACACTACCCCATACCCAAACGAGAAGAAATCACGAGCGAAATGGCTCGGGCAAAAATATTCACCAAGCTTGATGCCTCAAAGGGTTTTTGGCAGATTCAATTGGATCAGTCCAGCAGGAAGCTGTGCACTTTCAACACTCCATTTGGCAGACACTGCTACAATAGGATGCCATTCGGCATCATCTCGGCCTCCGAGGTGTTCCATCGCATCATGGAACAAATGATGGAGGGCATCGAAGGGGTATGCGTCTACGTAGACGACGTTATCATCTGGTCCACCACACCACAGGAGCACATCAGTCGTCTCCAGCGTGTCTTTGCACGGATACGAGATCAGGGCCTGCGCCTCAACCGAGCCAAGTGCTGTTTTGGCCAGACTGAGCTAAAGTTTTTGGGGGACCACATCTCCCAGTCAGGTGTGCAGCCAGATGCCGACAAAGTGGCAGCCATCGCAGCCACGCAGCAGCCGTCAGACAAGAAGGCAGTGCTGCGCTTTCTTGGGATGGTCAACTTCCTGGAGAAGTTCATTCCTAACCTTGCCTCACACACGACTGCTCTTCGCCACCTGGTCAAAAAGACAACGGAATTCCAGTGGCTGCCCGCACACCAGAGTGAATGGGAGGAGCTCAAGGTCAAGCTCACCACCGCCCCGGTACTGGCGTTTTTCGATACCACACGGGAAAGAAAGATCTCAGCTGACGCCAGCCAGTCCGGCATTGGGACGGTACTCCTGCAACGGGACGACACCGAATCATGGGCTCCAGTAGCCTATGCGTCACGGGCCAGGACCCCCACAGAACAGCGCTATGCGCAGATTGAGAAGGAGTGCCTAGGCTTGTTGACTGGCATCGACAAAGTTCACGATTATGTATATGGTCTTCCGCAGTTCACTGTGGAGACCGACCATCGCCCCCTGGTCGGCATCATTCAGAAGGACCTCAACGATATGACTGCTCACCTCCAGCGCATTCTGCTCAAGCTCCAGAGGTACGACTTCCAACTTATCTACACACCGGGGAAGGATCTCATCATCGCAGATGCTCTGTCCAGGGCGGTTAACACACCGCCCGAATCGGAGGGGTTCGTTTGTCAGGTCGACGCACAAGTAGCCTTTACATCGGCCAATCTGCCGGCTACTGACGCATGTCTGGCCCACATTCGCCGTGAGACTGCGGCTGACCCCCTTCTACAGCGTGTAATGCGATACATGACGGAAGGGTGGCTCAAGGGGCAGTGCCCACAATTTTACAATGTCCGGGACGACTTGGCCGTCATTGATGGTGTCCTCTTGGAGTTGGACCCGATCGTGATCCCACACAGCATGCACCGGCTTGTCCTCGAACAACTGCACGAAGGCCATCTTGGAGTTGAAAAGTGCAGGCGGAGGGCCCGAGAGGCTGTTTACTGGCTGGGCATCAGTGACAACATTGTCAACATGGTGCTCAACTGCCCCACCTGTCAAAGGTTTCTGCCGGCGCAACCCCCTGAGACACTTCAGCCCCATGAGTTGGTAACGTCCCCCTGGGCGAAGGTGGGCGTGGACTTATTTCATGGGCTTGGCAGGGACCACATCATTCTGATTGCCTACTTCTCAAATTATCCGGAGATCATACGCCTGCACGACATGACATCATCAGCTGTCATCCGGGCATCGCCATGGAATTCCACTCACCGTCATGTCTGACAACGGGCCTTGCTTTACGAGCCAAGAATGGTCTTCCTTTGCCACTTCATACAACTTCACGCACGTGACGTCCAGTCCCTTGCATCCCCAGTCGAATGGCAAGGCGGAAAAGGGCGTCCACATTGTGAAGCGGCTCCTCTGCAAGGCTGCTGATGCCGGATTTGACTTCTGTTTAGCCTTGCTGGCCTATCGCTCGGCCCCACTGTCCACGAGCCTGTCGCCAGCCCAGCTGTTGATAGGTCGCACCCTCAGGACCACTGTGCCTTTAAATTCATGTTCCTGAACCCGACTGTGCTCCAGTACTGCGAAGGATGCAACAACAGCGTGCTCAGCAGAAGGTGGCACATGACGCTCGGGCGACTGATCTTCCTGCCCTGGCGCCTGGAGACAACGTACGCATACACCTACTGGAGGGTGGCTGGTCGGCAACTGCCGAGGTTCTCCGCCACGTGGCTCCCCGCTCATTCCTGGTTCGCATGCCTGATGGCTCCATTCGCCGCCGTAATCGGCGGGCCCTTCGTTTGGTTCCGTGCTCGCTACGAGATCATGTCGACTTCGTTGAGCTTCCTGCCACTTTGCCTCTTCCTCTCTTGCACGTGGCCAGGCCCATTCCTCAGCCGGTGGATCCTGACCCACCCTTGAGGCGGTCAACCCGAATTCGTCGCCCACCTGAGAAACTTGACTTATGAGCCTGTGAGCACATTTGACTCACTGAATTGTTTTACAGTACTGTTAATGTGTTTCTCTCTTGTCGTTTATTGTTCCAGAAGTTTTCTCCCGTCATTTGCTCATTGCAGTTGTTCTGTTATTGGTACAACTTCGTTGTTCTGTTGCACCTAACACCTTCCTCTGCATATAGTTTAGCCTCATGTACATGTTGTAAATATTGCACACACATACTCAGATGCACTCAGTACACATTTCTATTTATTAGCATGTAGGCACATATCCTTGTGAAAGGGGAGGATGTCATGATATCCACATCAGCATATCATGGTGCAATCACTCACACACTGATGGACAGGCAGTTGGACCAACCAACACACACACAACATCGCAGCCAATCACCAGTGAGAGCACACGCACTATGAAACAGGGAACACCACAGTTCCCGCTCATTCTACCAGGAGATAGCTCAGAGCACAGAGCTCACAGCGTGCCACTCAGACATAGACCATGTGCTGAGTGCCTCATCAAGATAGTGATAGGGCTGGGTCCACAGGTTAGCTGGTGAAGCATGAACCTAAGCCAGCAGTTAGTAGTTGTCGTTGCGAAGACAATAAAACAGAGTTGTACCATCTACAGCCGCGTTGGATCATTTGTGCATCGGAACACCCAACACGACACTACCAAATAAGGCCCTGGCTGGAATCGATACTGGCCACCTGTTAGAGCACTCATGTCAACACAGAAACTCAATGGGAGCAATTCTCCTGAAATATTTCGAAGAAATCGAGCGGGAATTGCCTCGAGCCTACCGGTGCTAGGCCCAGCAAGGCCGGCAACTCAATTCAACGTTAGTTAGTGCACTTAACGAGGCGCCTTGGGCTTCTCGCCGTAAATAATGGCTCACCAGCTGATTCACCGGGGCCGCGCTCGCCAGCCCCCCTGCTAAAAGATCAAGCAGCACTTCAGCTGCACTTGCTCAGCCAACCCCAGCCAGCTCGCAACAATAGCACCAATGAGACCAGCCCCAAGATTCGAGGATGCCGACCTGGAGAGGCTCCTGGACACGGTTGACTTGAGTGTTCTAACAGGTGGCCAGTATCGATTCCAGCCAGGGCCTTATTTGGTGAGGCCAGGGGGATGTCCTGTTCCCCCGAAGATCCCAGAGGGTGAGCCACAAGGTAGCCAGTGCTACTTGGTATGAGTTGGCAGCAGTTTTAAGCTAGGGTAGTGTGACTAGGAGGACTGAGCAGCAGTGCAGGGAGAAGGTCAACGACGTACACCGGGCTGCACGAGTGAGTAGACACCAACGCCCCACACCCTGAGACCCTTGCGCCCCCAACTCTCCATGCAGCCCCAGTCCTCCCTCTGACCTCTCCCCCCACTCACCCCATTAACCCCATCCCCCACCACTGTGCACCACGAGAGTGGCTAATGATGGGCAGGACAGGACCCAGTCTGGCGGTGGGTGCCGGACATAAGTATCCTCACCTGGAGGTGACTGGGGTGGCCGAGGACAGATTGGTCACCCACGCGGAGGCTGGAGGACGCTAAAGAGGTGAGGAGCCACCGGGCTCCACCTAGGGGACCTGTCAAATATGAGTAGCGATTGCCTTACTGACTGACCCATCTCTCCCACTGACCAAATGTCCATTCTACTACAGATCCTCCAACCCACAGTGCTGGCCAATCCCGGGCAGCCCCCTTTCCTGACTCCAAGGAGAACACTTCGGAGAAGAGCTCTGAGGATAAAACCGTAGAGGCGGCACAGCTGTCATCCCCACCCCCCACCGGTACAGATACACACACCTCGGTGGGGCATGCTAGTGGACAGGCTTCTGGGGCAAAATATGGTGAGCACCACGCTACTGATGATGTACATCAGGTGGAGGCAGGAACCGCCAGGCAAGACAGCAGTTGGAGGGCTGCTGGATCCCAGGACTGAACTGGGTCCCAGCCTTATGCTAAGCTTGTGGAAGTGGGTGACCCGGAGTGATGGAGACAATAGGGAGTGGCTGGGGTGTTCAGCGAAAGATGGCAGCATCATTCCTGAAGATCCATAGCAGCTTGGAGGAGTCCCAGAGGCTACGGGTGCAGGAGATGGCACCGTCAATGAGTGGCACCGAGGCCAACACTGCTAGGGTGGCGACTGCAGTGGAGAGCTTGGTGCACAACATCGGCACCATGAGACAAGGTGTCCAAGGCGCCGTGAAGCCGGTGACGGCCATGGCTGAGGACTTCGCCAGAATGACCACCTCACTGGGGGATGTCACCCAGCACCAGGCTGACCTTGTGAGGTTCTACGGGACATGTCCCGCTCTCAGATGGGCATGACCATGGTGCTGTGGAGCTTGTCCCAGTCGCAGGTGGCCATGGCTGAGGTGCTGCAGAACATCCCGAGCACCGAGGGTGTAAACACGATGGTGCAGACCATGGGGAACCGCCAGGGCTGGAAGAGCCAGATGATGCAGGGGCAGCCGGGGGCTTGAACTAGCTGCCCCTCCCTCCTGAGGTGAACCCCTGGGCCCGATGGGCACCGAACGGGAGGAGGGGGCCCTGGGTGCCAATCTGATGAGGCCGCATCGCATCTCGAGGTCAGCACATGGGACAGGGCAGCATGGCTGTGCATGTGCCACCGACAAGTGAGCCGGGGCCCTCGTGTCCTGGAGCCCCCAGAAAAGGCCTGTCAGGGGCATCGAAGGCAACAGGATGAGGCAAGCAGCTGGCAGCCTCCACCTCAGGTGTGCATCCTGGGGAAACACCTGGACATAGTGGAAGAGTTCGGAGGGTCAAGCACATTGAGGATTACTGAAGGAACCGGGGGAGGGGGTGGGGGGGCATTGGGGGCTGGAGGTGGGGTGCGGCACCACTGGGAGTGGACTATTGTACTGCACAATAAACTCCTTTTTTCACAACCATTACGATGCCTTTGTCACTTTCTTCGACAATGCTGACCGACCTCCAGACCCTTTGCCCATCTCAGTGGAGGTGGAGAATCACGTAGGCCCCGGAGAATACTGACTTGAGCCCGCTAATGATATGCCAACGGCATTTACTGTATGCATGTTCTGGAATGCATTGTCAAGGCGACAGAGAATTGTGATTTGCCGTGAAACTGGCAACTGCCATGTTTTCGGCGTCCAAACCAATTTTTTGCCCGATTCAGGCATCAGCTGACAGAGAATTCCCGCCCATCATCTTTCAACGGAGCACTTGATGCTACAACGGCCACCCTCTTACTATCTTCTTCTGGAAGCAGCCAGCGCAGTGCCTAAAGTTCTTGCAGATGGCCACTGTCTGCCACAGTGCCTTTTGTATCTGCATCATCCGGCCCAGCTTCGGAAAGAACTGCGAGATCCATGATCTCAGTCTCCACCCGCGTCTGGTGGAAGGAGTCTCTGTGATGGGAATGAAATCATTGCTCAATGAATAAATCGCCTCAACTGTTGTAGGATGAGAATCCAGTGATTCTACATAAAACTTCTTCCATGAAAGGTATTGAATTCTCAAAATGTGCGTCATCATATGATTTCTCATTGTACGCCAACATCTCCACTCTATAATGGTGTACGCTGATTGTGAACAAGTCAGAGAGCAAATCAACAATCTGGCCCCCCTTTTAAGAAAGAGAGGCATGAACCTGCCTTTTATTGGGAGGTTTGTGCCATCTGGACCTTGCAATTTTATATTTGCTGGATGAAGGAATATTGGCTGAAGCTAGCCCAACTGATCGGCAAGTGCGTTGACAGAAACTCCAATGGCAGTCTTAAGTTCAATGTCAAAGTCTGCGAGCCTGTGCCATTATCTTGGCACCTCACTTGATGCTTACATCTTTTGACACTTGCAGGTAACAAGGCTGTCCATTGCTCCAGCTTGTTTGGATGGATGACTCCTGGTTGACAAGGGCTATCCTTTGAGAAGGTGGCTCATTACCCCATTGCCATCCTCAAGAGCAGAGGCTGAGGAGAGATACAACAAGAGTCAAGCCTTCACAAGGGTGGTGGTGGAGATGACCACTGGACTGCTCAAGAGACACTTTAGATGGTTGAACCAATCAGGGGGAGCATTGCAGTATCTTCCAGAGCTTGTCTCCCTTATAGAGGTGACATGCTGCACTCTGCACAATCTGGCTCTGGTAAGGGATGCTGAGGAAAGCGAGGCAACTCTACAGGCCTGGGAGGATGACACCAGTGATGGGTCTGATGGAGGACCTGGAGAGGCACAGGGTGAGGACATGGAGGTGGATGACAGGAATCAGCAGGGAGGCAGGGTCACCAGGGATGCATTGATCTTGCGAACATTCAGCTAGGCATCTAAGGCATCAATCCTTCCTCATGCCAATGGCACTGTCCCCTTTACAAACAATAGTGATATGCTGAACCAACTCCAATCTCCATCTGCAGACAATACAATGCAGGGACAAGCCTGCGCTGCATCTGGCCCCTGTTGCAACCATCAAGCCAACTCAGCCTAATTAAAACACAATCAATGTTTATGACATTTTCTTTTTTTAAAAAAATATTTCTTATTAAGGTTTTTTAACAGCTGCTGCTGCTGATAGACCTTCTTCTAACGCTCCGCGAGATATTCTAGGAACGGTTGCCACCGCCTGTAAAACCCCTGTGCAGACCCTCTCAAAGCAAACTTAATTCTCTCCAATTTTATGAACCCCGCCATAAATACATTCTGGCTACACCCTCCGGAAACTTCTAAATGTTGAATGCAAATAATGTCACCTATGACAAGCCCCAGTTGTGCTCAAGATGCCATCAACATAAATTTATGGGTGATGCATCTTGGTACCCCACCCCTTCGCTCCCTCGCTGGCAGCGGCATTTGAGGCAGCCAACGGACTCTGCTGTCTTGGTGACCATGTCCTTGGTGGTGATCCTCTGGCTAGTGGGACCTGCTCTGGCTCTGTCCGAGAGCTTTCTTCCAGCGCAAGGACTGGAGACTCCATCATCGCGTCATTCTCCAAAGTAGCGGTCACTGGAAGAGGATGGATGGACACCTAGCTGAGAGACTAGGTGCCTCATCCATCTCCCACACTGGCAGTGACCTCCTGAGATTAATGCTATTTCATAGCCTTGCAGGTCTGAGCACAACCCCACGAACACCTGATCATGTTCCAGGTGCAGCCTTTCCATGAGGGTCACCTCTCTTTCAATGGAGGAGGCTGTGCTCTTGTGTTCATGGTCAATGCAGTGTTCATGTTCTGCATGGACTTCTCTATGACAGAGATGATGGCACGCAAACCCTCAGTCTCCGCCAGATCTCCCTGCGCATCCCATTGGACATCGAGATTTTGCCGCCAAATGGACAACTCCAGAAGCTCATCATCTGCCTCAGGCTCAGCATGATTCTGGTCTCCTGCAGTCTTAACTGCCAGCACCCTAAGACCACGTCTCCTGTCAGCGACTCATGTGAGTGTGATGTGCCTTCACCACCACGCAATACCAATGGAACTGACAGCCTACTGCCACGACATGCTAATTTCTGCGCTTATACTTTCTTCAGATAGAGGGTTTGATGCGGATGCAGGTGTCAGTGTCTCGTGGTCAGAGTTTAAAAGGGGGACCTCAGGATCACCAAAGACTTGTGGATGGTGCATCTACAGGAGGAAGACAGCAAATCAGTATGCTCAAATATCATAGTCACTGTGCATTATAGGCAGGCTGATGAGACAACTGGAGACCTGCAGAATGCTGCCATCTCCATTAGAGCTTCAATGAGCAGTCTGATTGCGACATTTCCATTTCCGATGAGAGGACCCCATAATGTTTGCACTCTCTGCCACACTTGAATTTGTACACTGCAGTCTTACCTTCATCCAAGACGTTCGTCTCACCACGACCGGTGGAGCGAACTCTGAGGTGGCATTCTGCATCTAGTATATCCATCTCCTAGTGGGTCACACCTTGCATTGATGCCCCACCACCCGTTCTTCTGCGCTCCATTGAATTATAGTTTCTCTGCTGATAAGGAAGAATATAATTCATCATTAGTGCTACCTCTCCCTGAAGCATCATTCCAGCTTTCCTGCCCCTCCACTTCCCCCTTCCCCCTCCCTGAGAGCCAGTTTTCTGGGTGTGCCAGAGTAGCACAGCTTACTCTCCAAATTACTCAGGTTAAGTGTCCTGACATCCCAGCCTTGGCAGTGTTGACTTCAGTACCAGTGACACCAAAACTCTTCTGCCCCTGAGTATCATGAGGACCGAGTACCTGGCCACACTTCTCCACACAGTTGTATGGATCTCTGTACTCACCCTTGCCGACCGTAGAAGATGGTTCAATGTTATGAGGCACTGAAGACACATGTGGCGCACCACATCCTGCCCACTGACCTGGGCGCCAGCCTCTGCCCAGCCTTCGTGGAATATCCCTCCTAGTACTGACCCTTTCAATAGAACCCCAAGGCACTCATCGGAAAAACTGAGGGGCCGGGTGTCCATCAGACTTTCCTGCCTGCCTTCAGCACCCATCAGGTGCTGAGGCCTATTATCGCAAATAGTGCGTCTTTATTCCATTACAGAACAATCTCTCTTCTTCTCCCCACAACGCCTGGCAGCCCTGAGGGTTGCATATATACAAGAGCCCTGGTTAAACCTCACCGGGTACTCTCCCTCTCTCTTTCGGTCGGTTCCACAATGTCCAAACTTTTATACAAGTACGGGTAAGTTACCTGCCTCTAGCAGGGGAGCTTATACTCCTCGAGGAGCACGGGGAAAACAATCATCCCCACACCGTATGTCAGTGCTGTTTATTACAGGCAGATTCGATATCCACTTCCGGGCCCACCGACTTCACGCACACGCCAAGTGTAAAATTCAAGCCCTGGTGTCTTTGCTGAACATTTGCACCATAACATAAACATCTCAACATGGGTGCTTTGGGATTCCACACTCTCTCACCTATTTTGGCAGGCCTACCCCATTAACAGAGTCTTTGGTGTTGCAATGGGTTACAGCTGCATTTGTCGCTTTCCGTTCGGCCTACCTTGCACATTGAACTGCCTGATCTGAAGTGAGATTGCCGTTGGTGGGTTTGAAGTCCAAGAACTCTCCATCACGGACCCCAACATTGATGCAGTCATGAATGAGATCATCTTTCACTGCCCCATATCCGCAAGAGGTGATATGGGATGCTGAGAAATAATTGGACTGATTCCCTTGATCTTTGGTTTGTGTGCATGCTCTATAACAAGATTTAGTTTTGGGCTAAAATATATGTTGAAGGCTTTGAGGAGGATGTCAAAGCCACATCCCACTCTCGGTTCAAGAAGACACCATTGGTTACGAGGCTTACAGCATGAGGAAATGAATTAATCTGGTGCTTCTGTTCTTTAATTTGAAAGCCCAATGCTACTTGATAATGGAGGAAGTGTTTCTTCCATAATTCCAACATTTGGCCTCTCTGAAAGCCTTGGAACTTTTGAAGGAGGCAATGACTGCTCACTGGGCAGCACGGTAGCACAAGTGATTAGCACTGTGGCTTCACAGCGCCAGGGTCCCAGGTTCGATTCCCCGCTGGGTCACTGTCTGTGCGGAGTCTGCACGTTCTCCCCGTGTCTGCGTGGGTTTCCTCCGGGTTCTCCGGTTTCCTCCCACAGTCCAAAGACGTGCAGGTTAGGTGGATTGGCTGTGATAAATTGCCCTTAGTGACCAAAAAAAAAAAAAAAAAAAAAAAAAAGGTTAGGAGGGGTTATTGGGTTACGGGGATAGGGTGGAAGTGAGGGCTTAAGTGGGTCGGTGCAGACTCGATGGGCCGAATGGCCTCCTTCTGCACTGTATGTTCTATGTCTATGTCTATGTCTATATGGGTATACTGTTATGGCTCCCCAGTTTGCCTGCCTCTTTGGTAGGTTTATAAATTCTTCCTTCTCCCAGGTTTTCCTGTACTCTCTTGTTGTGATGCTGTTCGTAGCATCAACCCTGAGTTTGACTGGTGTCACCATTGCTGCTACCATGCTTCGTATACCATGGCGTTGTTGCTGGCTTTGCGTATGCATGATTTATCTTATCCAGAGAGACTGTAGTCTGGTATTTCCTTTAAACTGGTTTACTGAGACTGAGGGCCGGATTCTCCCATCCCCCAGCCGTGAGCTTCTTGGTGGCATGCCGTTCACTGGTGGCGGTATTCTGTACTGTCAATGGGATTTCCTATTGAAGCCACTCAATGCCACAAGGAAACCTGGGGCAGGGATGTGCTGCTGGTGGGAACAGAGAATCCCAACAGCTAGAGAATTCCAGCCTATATGTATGATAGGTTATGGAGTGGCTATGTATCACTTACATGCAGATTGTTCCATCCTCTCAACTGAATGTCTATCACACGACTGCTGATGTCAATGAGACACCTTGGTCAATACATCACTCATTACCATAGCTATTCTATTAACACATTGCACCATCATAAGCGCGACCATACCCATTGCTATTTGGCTGCCAGGCTGCTTTCACTCTGCTGCATAGGAACTGAAGGTCATATAGCCCCTCAGATCTGCCATTCAAGCAGATCATGGCTGATCTATATCTTAACTGCATTCACCCAACCTCATTCCATGTCCCTCACTACCATTGCCTATAACAACAATTTAGCAGTCTTGTGATTTGACATTTTCAATTGGGCTAAACTCATCAGCTTACTGGGGGAGAAAGTTCTGTGTTTTCAAGAATTCTTTTTTAATTTAAAGTACCCAATTCTTTTATTTCAATTAAGGGGCAATTTAGGGTGGCCAATCCATCTCCCCTGCACATCTTTGGGTTGTGGGGGTGAAACCCACGCAGACAGAGGGAGAATGTGCAAACTCCACACGGGCAGTGAATTGTTATTTTTTTTTATAAGTCTTCCTGACACCAACCCCGTACCATGAATTATTGAGCCGTTCAATTTCCCCATTCGGAGATGTTTGTAAAGCAGAGAGTTCGTAAATGGATTACTTTACCAAAGCAGCCCAAAGAGACAGTTAATGACACCACAATGCTGCAATACTTCCAGAGGGAATCAGCGAAGCAGCAAGATTAAAGGCTCCTTTCTCTGCTTTCATCACTTTATTTGCTTTGACTTCATCTACCTGTTCAAGTGTGTTTCCTCCAGAAATGCATATCCCTGAAACAGCTTGCGGGGGATAATGCCTGCCTTTCAAGCATGAGTTATTTACCCTTGGGAGCATCTTGCATTATTTCTCCATCTCACACCCTTTTCCCAAATTCTGAACAGATGCAAGAGAAAACTCGGCATCTTATGGTTAATCCTTCTCTTTTCTTGAAAGTCTCTCTCTCTCTCTCAAAGTATATATTTATATACAGATTTGGATACTTATCTTCCTCGGCTTTGTCAATTTTACTGTCAGTTACAGACTTGCCTTTATCGCATCTTGAGACCCGACAGGAGGTGGGTCTGGAAGGGGAGGAAGGCCGCAGAGCCACGAGGATGCCTTCAAGGTGCAATAAAATTTTATCAAGGTAAAGCTTTGCAGCTGCCATGTGACCTCCAGTGTTTAATTGGTATGTGATGTATTTATGTTAGTGCTCCTGCTCTATCTGATTTCTTTCTTAAAATTTACTTCAAAGCTGTGGTTGCATTGCAGCCTCCATCTCCAACAGTTCATATCCCTCGGGTTTTAATACTTTTGTGCGAATTCTGAAAAATCAAACAATGATATCCAGATGAAAGCAGGGAAGACTGACGGCCTTCTCAAAATTCAGAACTTCAAAGGGTGGAAGCTTCCATTCGAGGTGGGTGCCTCACCCTCGACCTGGAAAAGCTGTGAGATACCGGCACTGGTTCTGCTGCCTTATCTTCTGCCCGTCATCGACAGCCCCACAGGGGTTGCCGTGGCTGCTGCTGGAACAACACTCCATAGCGCCCATCCCCCAGAGCACCAGGATCATGGTGTGGCCCCATGAAAAAGGTAAGTGGTGTTGGGGAGGGTCTCACGGGGAGGGGAGGGGTCACAGGGAGAGGGATTCCATGGGCGTCAGCAGCAAGGTTGCCACTGGCCACCCACGTCCCCCCTACACCACCCCCCCCCCCTCCCACACACCTCCCGTCACCCCATATCCATGCCACTGATCATGGTCAGGTTAGTGGAGATCGAGGGAACCCTTCACCCATCTGGCATCCTGACTGAAATGCAACCTGCACAGTTTTGCCATTCATGCAGGCCCCATGTCAGCACGTGCTGGGAAGATTATAGTGGAGGTGGCAAGAGACCCTTCAGCGGTTCTTTTAAGGGAAATCATGTTTAACCAATTTATTGGAGTGTTTTTGAGAAGTAAAGGGGAACTGGTGGATGCACTGCACTTTGCCTTTCAGATGGCAGTTGGTAAGGTGCCATGTCAAAGGTCATTGCAGAAAATGAAAGCTCGTGGTGTAGCGCGTTACACATTGGCATGGCCAGAAAATTGGCTGGCAAACAGTAAGCCGATATTCGGCATATATGGGTCACTTTTTGTTTGGTAAGATTTAATAAGTGGTGTGCCACAAGGATCAGTGCACAGGCTTCAACTTCAGTTCAGCGTCATTGAGCTAGAGACACTGTGCTGTATCATGGAAGGGGAGGGTTTGCTTTGTTTCAGAAGGTGTTTGCACCCCTCCGGATAGGCAAAAGTTTACAGTTGGTTGTTGGTGAGGGAGAGGAGGGTGTAGCTGCAGGTCAGACAGATATTGGGTCTCAGCACGTATTGATGGAGGGGCTGCAGCTCCTGACCTTGGGTACGAGTTGCTTCCTGCGTGTATGGATGACGAGAAGGACTGCAAGGGGGGATGAGCAGACAGGCCATGGCGTCAGTACTCAGGGAAGAGTGAGATATTCCATTGGCATGGTGGGGTTCATTTTAACCAGGCCAGAACCAGTGTACTGACCAGCCATATAACGAGGACTGTGCACAGGGCTTTAAACTAACAGTGGGGTTGGGGTGGGCGGGAGCGGGGGGAGGGTTTCAGGTGAAGGGAGACTTAGAAATCTAAAGAAAAAAAATTGAGGTATCAGAACGGTATAGTTCTGTGGATAAAGACAAGTCAGGTAGGGACTGAGAGTTTAGCAAAAACATACTGTCATGATATTCAAACACACACATCATGATAGACACACCAACAGACAAATCAGAACACACAACACCACAACCAATGACAGAAAGATATAAAAGCACAGACACGACCCCCGGTGGTCAGTATTAGCTGCAGAGGAGAACCAGGACACATCTGTTGCCAAACACACTTAGGGAGACAGCACGTGCAGAGTATCCAGAACGAACTGTATTATAAGAGTTATAATAAAATAGAGTTGTACCACATACAACTGTGTTGGCTCATCTGTGCACCAGAGCACCCAACACCACATGGTACAGGAGTGGATCGATACCTGCCGGCATACCTCCGTGTACACAGACAACCAGCAGTGCCCAGGCATGATGTACGAGCTCCCGGTTCTGCAGCTGCTCCAGTGCCACGGCGATCTCCGCGAAAACTGGCGGCGATTCCGGCAAATGTTCGAATTGTTCCTGGTGGCAGCTGAACTCCAAGACCTGGATGATAGGGAAAAAATTGAATTTCTCCTCACCATCGCCGGTGCAAGGGCAAGAGAAATATTCAGAAGGTTCAGGTTCTTCAGGAGGCAACAAAGGTACGATTACCAGGCAGTCCTGGGCAAATTCTCCAAGTACTGTGAAGAAAACGCAATCCAATCGGCACATAAAGGTAAGAAAAGCTGCAGTACTCACCTCGTGGCTGGGATCCCGGAGCCCGAATTCCCAGAGGCCGAAATCCCGGGCCTGAGAGAAGGCTGGGTCGAGGTCGGCGGCCATCTTGCTAAAGGTATAACGCTAGCACAGTTGCGCGAGAAGTGCGCAGAACCGGAAGTTTTGTTTGCGCATGCGCGAGATGCTGCGCATGCGCAGTCAAGAAAACGGCCATCGGTAAAGGAACAGCGATCTGAGCATGCGCAGTCGCTTCCTACGTGCTACATACCGAGCGTCAGGATGTCAGAGGCCCCAGACTGCACCAATTTAAAAGGGAAATGTCCCAAATCCAATTTAAAAGGGAAACGTCCCAAATCAAAAAAACAAAAATCTGTTAAAGCTGTAAAACAACCTTCCCTCACCTGGAATGACAGCACAGTGCCGCAAATTGACCCAGGAGATGAATTTGACCTCCGAAGAACCCTCCGACAAGCAGTTACCTACGCACAAGCCGATGATTCCGACCTTGAATACTTCGATGACGATCTTTACAGTGTTTCCGGACCTCGCGAGCCCAATGATAGCTCCGTGGTCCTATATGACTATGACTCGGACGAACCTTTCGTGTTGCACATTGGCGGCCCCCACATTGAATCCGACGCAGATGCGGATTCATTTTTCGGATTTGAGGATCTTCAATCCAGCAGATATGACGTTCCAACTTATCAGTACCTGATGATGCTGCAGCCTGACATTAACAGACAGGGAGCGGTGCAAGCACACGGAGAGTGCCCTGCTGCCACACAGAGCGTGGTCCACGTCCCGCTCAACGTTCCCGACTCTATGAAAGAAGACATGCAAGACTCCAGAGTGCAGTCCTCGCATGAACCAGAAGTGACTCCAGTGTCACAAGCTTCCACAGCAAGCTCGTGGACAGACTCCACAATTGCAGAAATGCAAGACTCCAGAGCGCAGTCCTTGCACGGACAAGAAGTGACTCCAGTGTCACAAGCCTCCACAGAGAGCTCGTGGACAGCCTCCACGATAGAGGCAACGCAAGACTCCAGAGCGCAGTCCTTGCGCGAACAAGAAGTGACTCCAGTGTCACAAGCCTCCACAGAGAGCTCGTGGACAGCCTCCACGATAGAAGCAACGCAAGACTCCAGAGCGCAGTCCTTGCACGAACAAGAAGTGACTCCAGTGTCACAAGCCTCCACAGAGAGCTCGTGGACAGCCTCCACGATAGAAGCAACGCAAGACTCCAGAGCGCAGTCCTTGCACGAACAAGAAGTGACTCCAGTGTCACAAGCCTCCACAGAGAGCTCGTGGACGGACTCCACGATGGAAGGAACGCAAGACTCCAGAGCGCAGTCCTTGCAGGAACAAGACCATGAGGGTCTAGCAACCTCTCCTGACCAACCAGCGGCAGACGATGCAAGTCTGCCATGCTCACGTGAACAGCAAGAAGGCTATAACAGCCTACCATGCTCCACTACACAGCAGCATGAACATGACGGTCTCTCATGCTACAATGAAGGGCACAGCGCTGAAGACTGTTCAAGCCCAACTGAAGACAAGCCAAAGGAATCGCCTCGTCCAAGCCCGAAGAAAAAAGGTTTATGCGCTGACCTTCAGGATCATTATAGCCGAACAGAGATTAATAATGCTGCACGGCCACAGAAGGATGCTGAGGATTTGCTAACGAAATTAATTGAATGTTTAACTTGCAAGGAGCAGACTGAGAATTGCCAGTGTTTTAGTACGGATCGAAAAAATGGACAAGACATTGATCCTCAGGTAATGGAAATAACACAACCTGAATCATATCTACAGCAGGGACAAATGTCTCCCTTCAACACAACACCGCAAAATCCCAACTTCGGAGACCAGCAGTTAGTCAGTAATGACTCTTCAAACCTTGAGGGGAACATTAATTGCATTGAACCTATACACGCTCCACTGATTATTGAGCAGAACATTGGAGCAAGAATCCTGAGGACACCGACATCGAGTAGCTAGATAACTAATTTAAAACCCGCAGCAGTGTCAAGTGAACCAAGTGTGCTTTCCACTAATGGTGAAGATGCAGATAAGGTCGACCCGATTATCCATTGTACCACACTAACCCCAGTGATTAAGCAGTTATGTATGGGGAGTATAATGTGGGCAATTGAGAACAGTAAAAGAGAGACTGTGACCATGCCAGTCCCAGCAAAATCAGACCCAGAGACCATGAAGGCATGTACATTAGACAAAGATACACATGAGGCACCTGAGAAGAAAAGTGAAACGGAATGTTCTTTGGAAAATAGTACAATGTCGATAGAAACATTGGATCCTATATTCGAGACCATACCTATGGGAGAATTTGGGGGTAATAAACAAGGTTCTGCAATGTCTGGGGGAAGATTTAAAATTCCAAAGAAGAAAAGCCCAAATGAAGGACAACGGCAAGACAATGACAGTCCACCGACATGGTGTGCACCACCAGAAGAAAACTCTGACAATTTACCCAACCCTAGTGAACAGCAAGCTGCTAATGGGGATCTATCCACGGGATGTGAGACGAGTGACGACAGCATCCCACTTCCCATGCAAAAGGTGCAAGGTGACAGACCTCGCCTAGTGCGTACTGAGGCACTCGACGATCACGGTGGGACCACTGACGACTGCGGTGGCAGCGCACCGCTTCCACCCTCGATGGCTCGACCCTCTCCACTGGTTGGTGCATTCCTGCATGTTCCGACTCCAGAAGTGCAGCTTCAGGGAATCTCGGCTGCCTCCAGTGAACCTGTTGGGACTCCGGACGGGGGGCATCGACGGAAGGCAGACCGGACTCCAGATGGGGAGCAGCCAAGCGCCGACTCTGATTCGTGCACGCCAGACCTTGCTCCGGACGGGCGGTGTCGCGGCCTCGGTGATGGCACGCTCAGGGTGACGGCGGATGCCACGGCGACAGGGAATGGATCGCGTGGCAGTCCCACTGGGTTGGCAGTGGCAACCAGCACCGGCGGTCCAAGATGGACACACCAATTCGTGCCATCGCCAGACGTTGATGCGAACAACAATTCTCTCTCCAAGGCGACATGCTTCGACGTTTCTCTGCGGAGTCACCCTTCCGGCACAGCAGGTGGCCGGAACCAGCGTACACGGTCTCGGCCAACTTCCACATCTGGCACAGTCATCGCCTTGCATGATATTAGTGATGGTGCTACTTCGATGGCAACGACCCATCGGCTACAAGATGCCGTCCACCACAAACATAAAAAGAAAAAGACTCCACCTTGTTCCTGGCATGCAGGGCGGATGGATTGGTGCGCAGGCGCAATCAGCGAGCTTTGCGCCGCCTTCCACGCTCGCAACTGAACCGTACGCACACGCCGGATCCTCCACTGGTTCCCAAGGATGACTTCGTGGAGATGCCACGGATCATGCCCCTTCCATCGCCACCAGAACCAAATCTCCACAGCTGAACTGGCTTGAGGACCAGCCCATTCTTGAGGCGGTCACCCATTAGACTGGACTTATAACGCTGTTCATACGTTCAAAAAGTCAAACACTTCTGTATTATAACCTGTTGTTGTTTATTGTTCCAGATATCGTCTGACCAGACCAATGTTCAAGTTTTTTTTTTTTTTCTCTCGCATCCAAGTTTTGTTATGGTACAACCTTGTTAGTGTGACGCACCCGGCATCGCCCCATGTAAATAGTTACGTCATATACACACGCTGTACATAACACACACACACACTCTTCGATGCACTCACGACACAATTATATTTATAACCACGTAGGCACATATCTTTGTAAAAAGGGGGGATGTCATGATATTCAAACACACACATCATGATAGACACACCAACAGACAAATCAGAACACACAACACCACAACCAATGACAGAAAGATATAAAAGCACAGACACGACCCCCGGTGGTCAGTATTAGCTGCAGAGGAGAACCAGGACACATCTGTTGCCAAACACACTTAGGGAGACAGCACGTGCAGAGTATCCAGAACGAACTGTATTATAAGAGTTATAATAAAATAGAGTTGTACCACATACAACTGTGTTGGCTCATCTGTGCACCAGAGCACCCAACACCACACATACATCAGCAAATAAGATCATTCATAGAATTCTAGAATCCCTACAATACAGAAGGAGGCCATTTGGTTACAAGGTAATCAAGGTTGAGAAATAAATATTCCAAGATACAAAATGTTTTGGAAAGGCAGACACAATGGTAAAAGAGGAGGGGCAGCCCTGTTAGGGAAGGATGACATAAGAACCTTACTGATAAAGGATCTGGCCCCTGAAGATCTGAAGGTAGAATCAATATGGGTAGAAATCAGGAACAGAAAGAGTCAGAATACAATTGTGGAAGTAATTTACAGTCCCTATAACAGCAGCTGTGCCATTGGGCAGAACATTGAACAAGAAATTATTAGAGCCTTTAACAAAGGAAGTATAATGATCATAGGGGACTTTAATCTTCATGTAGACTGGCACAATTAAAATGGCAAAAGTAGTCCAAAAGATGAGTTTGTCGAATGCTTTCAAGATAGTGTCATGGAACAGTACATCGTGGAACCAACTAGGGATAAAGCTATCTTGAATCTAGTATTGTTAATGAAGCAGAGTTAATGAGCAATGTCAAAGTAAAATATCCCCTGGGAAATAGTGACCATAATACCATTCAATTCATGTTAGGTTTGAAAGAGAGATTGAACAATTGCAAACAAAAAAACTTAAACAAAACCAATTACATAAATGTGAGGGGAGAACTAGCTAATCTTAATTTGGTAAATAGATGAAAAGATATGGAGGTAAATCCATACTGGGAGACAATTAAAGAAACAATTCAAAATGTTCAAAAAAATACATTCCATTGAAGTGCAAAAACTAAGCACCAAGGACCCATTTGTGGCTGGCTCAGGAAGTTAAGGATGGTATTTGATTAAAAGAAAAAGAAAAGGTCTGTAGTGGCAGCATTAGTAATCCATGTTTACACCAGGGAATGTCCCAGTTTTGGGAAAGGGCACCCTGTTTAATACACAGGCTGTTGATCCCAAACCAGAAAGGACAAAGCTTTGCAAATGCTGAACTAAATCCAACTCCATCCAACAGACTGTGATCACCTAATCACCAGCTTCAAATTTGCTAGCGAGGCAATGACATCCACCGGTCTGATGTGATAGACTTCATCGGAAAGCAGTTCACATATCGTATAATATTCCAGATCAGGAGTTCCTTTTGTTCCATAATACCAGCGAGATGAGGGGCGGGAAAACAATGCACATTTGAACAAAGCTTTCTGTCCAGGGGACTAATTGATACACTTTTTGGGTTTGTTTTCGCTGTTTGGGTAGATCAGGCAGAAAGCGGTATAACTGGGATCAAGCCATGGGGTGAAATGAAAAAGAAGGAACACGAGGCATATTGCTGGAAAAGATTGGTACATCAGAGCAGTGACTGGCTCTCTCTCTCAACCTCTCACTACAACCAGGAACGAAGGGAGTGGCGTACCCCAAGGAACGGGTACGACTCCAGGGACTTTGACCAGAGAGGACACGACAGGGTGAATGCTTCATCTGTAACCTGCAGAATACTCAACCCAACGCCATGTGGAGAGTTGCCTCTCATCTCTTAGGTAATCTTGGGGGCTTGACAACCATGAGTAAGGGAACCTGGAGGGACTTAGGTTGTTAAAGTCCAAGAGGAAATTCTCTGTTTCGTTATTCGCCATATAAGAATGGTTAGGATCGGAGCAAACTTGATGGGCCGTGTGGTTTACTTCTGCTCCAATTCCTCATGTTCTTGGCCAAAATTCTCTGGTCATGTGATTTAATTTTCCCGCCAGCGGGTTTCTCAGCGGCATGGGGTGGTTTTAATGAGGAATCCTATTGACAATCGACTGGAAGATAGAATCCCGCTGCCAGCGAACGGTGCGCGGCCGAGGAACACGCGGCTGGAGGGCTGTAGAATCCCACCCCTTATGCTCTCACCTGAGGTCCATGGTATAGCTATATTAACTTCACTCCCGCTGCTTTGAAGGCTTACAACAGGGAAATGCAGATCAAGGTGAATGAAGTCCAAGAAAAGCGAAATGACTTCCAAGGAGCTGGAAATCAATTGGTGAGCAGCGAAATTGCAACCTTAGGAAAATTGCTTTGAGCAGCAGCCTCTCGCCTCGGCAGGACTACAGCTATTAACTTTCACACTTTGGAGATTCCCAGCTGCACTGAACAAGCAACACGCACTGTACTCTCACCTCGTTGACCCCAGCGAGTTCCGAGCAAACCGTGCGCTAGCTGTTAAAGCCAGAATGTTGGATCAAATCCTGAGAAAATTGGGTGTTCAAATATTTCAATTTCTTTTCCGACAGCTCCATGGGGTTTCCTGCCCACTTGCAAACCCACTCGGGTTACTCCTGGCATTGGATGTGATTATGTCAGGGTTCCAACCCAATGCCATGTTTTGACTCTGTCCTGCTCTTTGTTGGTAGTTAAAATTCTGCCCAGTGGGCCCAACTTTTTAGTTGGGCTTGGCTCAACCTGATCTGCGCACTTTCGTGGATCACAGCCTGCACAAACCCCACCCATCCGTGACTTCCCACTCCATTTTTGTTGTTTCATATCAGGGTCAGTTTTGCAGTGCAGTCAAGGAGCTCCACTGGAGAGTGTGAGGAGTGCGGGTGTGGAGGAGAACCGTTTTAGAAGGCCCACCGCTGTTTTCGAACACAGTATCCCAGCTCCCAACAGTGTTAAATGCTCCCCTAAACCTCATCCTTCACTTCCCTCATCCCTCACCCGTCCCAATGTCAGCTTATACCCACTCAGATCGACCTACCCAAAATGGCGCTGGAAACTTGGATCCGGCAATTTACTTCCATAGTTCCCACAGATGCTACTTTAAAAAAACAAAAATTTTGAGTACCCAATTCATTTTTTCCAATTAAGGGGCAATTTAGCGCGGCCAATTCACCGACCCGGCACATCTCTGGGTTGTGGGGGTGAAACCCACGCAAACACGGGGAGAATGTGCAAACTCCACACGGACAGTGACCCAGAGCTGGGATCGAACCTGGGACCTCGGTGCCGTGAGAATGCAGTGCTACCGCTGCGCCACCGTGCTGCCCTAATAGATGCTATTTTTGCCGATATGGAAAAGGGGGAATAATCAAATGCAAGGTAAAAAGCTTCAGTCTGCAGAGAACGGAAAGAACATTGGTAACCTTTTCACAAAATGCCACTTCACTGTCACCACAGAAGTGAACACATGGGATCCTGTGGTTGGGGCATCCCTCAGCTTATTCAGATTCACTTGTCAACATTTGTTTTTGGAAGCAGGAGAGAGATGTTCTGCATCACACATATTTAGCATGCAAATAACGATCCAGAATCGTCACCTGCCTCACTTTGTTTTGCTTTTCCTGTTAATTATTAGTTTAATTGTCAATTTACTACAGTGATGTTTCAGTGTGTTCGCCCTGGCTTAATCAGAACAACAGCATCTCAATTGGGGAAAAAAATGTTTTCTAGAATGGATTAATCCGAGTAAAATACACAAAGGCACACACACACACACACATATGTGTGCATGCAGACACAAGCACACGTGCACACACACTTGTGCGCACACGCACACACAAATGCACATGTGCACACATGTGCACGCACACGTACATGCACACGCACACATGCACACGCACACACACACGTGCGTGCAGACGTCACGCATGGCTACTCTACTCATAATCGTTAATTCTAGTTTTGACCAACTTCCCATTAAAAGAACATTTAGCTATTGAAGCACGACATTGCAAAGGAGTTTAATTAATAAACATTACATACAATCATTAGTTCAGGGTGTGTGAATAATCTTCTCATTTTAGTGGTGCTCGTAAGACTCCCTCACAGATCTGGAAAGTTAACTCCTCCAAGGCCGTCCCTGTTCAAATGTAATCACAACCTATGAGAAAAAAAGATATAAACATGATGGAGGAGGGAGCGTGGCGTGTTTCCCCTGCGGAGGCCAACGGGAAACTATGCCATACATTCCTGAAATAGGTGACAGAGAAATTAAGATTATTTTGAATTATTTTGAAAGAAAGAATGAAGATATATCATTAAAAAGATTGTTTCTACAGTCTGGGTGTTTTATCCATAAATGAACTTGACAGCACCCAGGCTGTGACCCTGAAACATAGAAACATAGAAAATAGAAGCAGGAGGAGGCCATTCGGCCCTTCGAGCCTGCGCCGCCATTCATTCCCGTACCAGCCTCCCCGAACAGGCGCTGGAATGTGGCGACTAGGGGCTTTTCACAGTAACTTCATTTGAAGCCTACTTGTGACAATAAGCGATTTTCATTTTCATTTTCATTATGATCATGACTGATCATGAAGTTCAATATCCTGAACCTGTCTTCTCCCCTATCCCTTGATCCCTTCAGCCCCAAGAGCTATATCTAATTCCTTCTTGAAATTACAGAACGTTTTAGAACATAGAACATTACAGCGCAGTACAGGCCCTTCGGCCCTCGATGTTGCGCCGACCTGTGGAACCAATCTAAAGCCAATCTACACTATTCCCTTATCATCCATATGTTTATCCAATGACCATTTAAATGCCCTTAATGTTGGCGAGTCCACTACTGTTGCAGCCAGGGCATTCCACGCCCTTACTCCTCTCTGAGTAAAGAACCTACCTCTATCTGTCCTATATCTAGCTCCCCTCAATTTAAAGCTATGTCCCCTCGTGCTAGCCGTCACCATCCGAGGAAAAAGGCTCTCACTGTCCACCCTATCCAATCCTCTGTTCATCTTGCATGCCTCAATTAAGTTACCTCTTAACCTTCTTCTCTCTAATGAAAACAGCCTTAAATCCCTCAGCCTTTCCTCATAAGACCTTCCCTCCATACCAGGCAACATTCTGGTAAATCTCCTCTGCATCCTTTCCGATGCTTCCACATCCTTCCTATATTGCGTGCAACCAGAATTGCACGCAATAATCCAAATGCGGCCGCACCAGAATTTTGTCCAGCTGCAACATGACCTCATGGCTCCGAAACTCAATCCCTCTACCAATAAAAGCTAACACACTGTACGCCTTCTTAACAACGCTATCAACCTGGGTGGCAATTTTCAGGGACCTATGTACATGGACACCGAGATCTCTCTGCTCATCCACACTACCAAGAATCTTACCATTAGCCCAGTACTCTGTATTCCTGTTACTCCTTCCAAAATGAATCACCTCACACCTTTCTGCATTAAACTCCATTTGCCACCTCTCAGTCCAGCTTTGCAGCTTATCTATGTCCCTCTGTAACCTGCAACATCCTTCCGCACTGAAATTTCTCCTCACCTCAGTCCTAAAAGGTTTGCCCCTTATCCTCAAACTATTACCCCTGGTTCTGGACTATCTGGAACATTCTTTCGGAATCTACCCTGTCTAATCCTGTTCAAACTTTGTAAGTTTCTATGAGATCCCCTCTCACTCTTCTAAACTCCAATGAATATCATCCTAACCGACTTAATCACTCCTCATATGACAGTCCCGCCATCCCAGGACCAGCGTGATAAACATTCACTGCACTCACTGCATGGCAAGAACATCCTTCCTCAGATAAGGACACCAAAACGTCACACAATAATCTAAGTGTGGCCTCACCAATGCCGTGCAGTAAAACCTCTCTATTCTTATATTCAAATCCTCGCTCTATGAAAGTCAACGTACCATTCACCTCCTTTACTGTGCGCTTACTTTCAGCGATTGATGCACCAGACACCAAGGTCTCGCTGCGTATCCACCTCTCTCAATTTATATCCATTCAAATAATAATCTACCTTCCTATTTTTGCAACCAAAATGGATAACCTCACCTGTATCCACATTATACTGCATCTGTCATGCATGTACCCACTCCCTTAGCCTGTGCAAATCCCGCAGAAGCATCTCTGCATCCTCCTCAGAACTCATCCTCCCACCCAACTTTGTATCATTTGCAAATTTGGAGATAATGCATTTAGTTCCCATGTCCAAATCATTAATATATAATATGAACTGTTGGGGTCCTAGTACAGATCCTTGCGGTACCCACTAGTCACTGACTGCCAATCAGAAAAAGGCTCACTTATTTCAACAGGTTGGAAACAATGTGGAGTTCAAAAGTCGGGGCTCACCTGAATAATACCTGGAGCTGTCTCTGAAGTTCTTGATGGATACCACCAGCGACTCTGGAGCAGACAGCACCCAAAGGGTGGGGCATGAGGGGGTGGTCCTTCCAGATTCAAGGGGGTCCATCAGCCAACACAGAGCTTTCCTGGAGATGTATCTTCTTTTACAGCAGGTCCATTTTCTTTTATCAACAATGGGTCAGTGATGCTTAGTGCTTTTTCAATATGGCGTCCAGATGTGGCCATCATGCCCGACCCACCATGGAATACGGTCCTAAACCCCGAGTACATAATTAATGACTTTCGGGCCGGAATGTATGGCATAGTTTCCTGTCGGCCTCCGCAGGGGGAAACATGCCACGCTCCCTCCCCCATCACTGGACTTAGTCCGAGAGGGGAGAATTTCACTCAAGGAGTTATTTGTGGCACCAAAGGATAGCATTCAGCTAATCAGGCTATTCCAGCCCTCTGTGGAGCAACCTGGTCAGTCCCATTCCTCAAAGGGAAAATGTGTTCAGTTGCCTGGGCATCGGAATAAAGTATTTAACCAGGTAAAGTTTGGGTGAAATGTCTTAACATTTCTAGATTACTCCACAACTCATAATATTCAGTGTAACGGTTGCTATATTAACATACATGCTAATTGCTTGTCCAACATAGAATCATAGAATCCCTACAGTGCAGAAAGTGGACATTTGGCCCATCGGATCTGCACCAACCCTCCGAAAGACCACCCTACCTCGGCTTAATCACCTGCCCGATCCCCGTAATTCCACTTAGCATGGCCAATCCACCTAACTGCATATCCCTGGACTCTATGGGGCAATTTTAGCATGGTCAATCCACCTAACCCGCACATATTTAGACTGTAGGAGGAAATCGGAGCACTGGACGAAACCCACACAGACTGGTGGCATGGTAGCACAGTGGTTAGCATTATTGCTTCACAGTGCCACGGTCCCAAATTCTATTCCTGGCTTGGGTCACTGTCTGTGCGGAGGCTGCACGTTCTCCCTGTGTCTGCGTGGGTTTCCGCCGGGTGCTCCGGTTTCCTCCCACAAGTCCCGAAAAGACATGCTGTTAGGTGAATTGGATATTCTGAATTCTCCCTCTGTGTACCCGAACATTCGCCGAGGGGCTTGTCACAGTAACTTCATTGCAGTGTTAATGTAAGCCTATTTGTGACAATAAAGATTATTATTATTATTACAATGTGCAAACTCCACACAGATAGTCATCCAAGGTCGGAATCGAACCCAGGTTCCTGACGCTGTGAGGCAGCAGTGCTAATCACAGTTCCACAGTCCCATCTCCAAGGTCTGTGGGAAATACCAAATGCAGACTGATTTAACAAATTTACCAGATAATGCATAATCCATAATCTCAAGAGTAATAAAATGAGAGTCAAATAGTCACATGTCGCCTTAATCCTCAGGATTTGTCAGGTGAAGCATTGGTATTGCAATTCACAGCTAATTAGCGAGTTACGTAAAATAATACAAAACATTTATCCTCTATGCCAGTCAGGAACCCAAACTCAAACATCAAGTCAAATGCCAACTGATGCCATCAGGAAAGAGGTGTCCTTATAGAATCAGCCCCCAGTAAATATTAATAACTTTGAGTTCAATGAAACGGTCAACAATCTGCTTATAATTATCATCAATAAACAAAATGTACTCACTCAGAAAAGAACTTCTGACCCAGAATGTACACCTGCAGGAGATTTATTGATCCACATTTTGCCAAAATAATAGCAACTTCAATGGCCTCAACCTCCCTCTGTGTTTCTCGAAGTTGCCGCAAAGACTCATTGGGCGGAATCTTCCGATGATTTGTCAGCGTGTAAGTTTCAGCAAGAAAGCCGGAATGCAGCTCTCCTGCTGCACAGCTGAGTTTTCTCTCCAGATTCTCTGGCATTCAGCGCAGAGAATCTGGGGACGTGGTTTGCGCTGTAACTCTGCTGGGGCAGGGCTGTAAGACCATAAGATGTAGGAGCAGAATTAGGCCATTTGGTCCATCGAGTCTACTCTGCCATTCAATCATGGCTGATACGTTTCTCATCCCCATTCTCCTGTCTTCTCCCCATAACCCCTGATCCCAAACTGGTGTGTCCACTACTTCACCCTCATCAACCCTACTAGTTATGTCCTCAAAAAACTCCAGTAGGTTTGTCGAAAATGGTTTCCCCTTCATAAATCCATGTTGACTTTGTCTAATTCCATTGATATTTTCTAAGTGTCCTGTTATCACATCCTTTATAATAGACTCTAGCATTTACCCTACTATTGATGTTAGGCTAACCGGTCGATAACTCCCTGCTTTCTTCCTCCTTTTTAAACAGCAGGGTTATATTCGCCACTCTCCAACCTGCCGGGTCTGTTCCAGAATCTACAGAATTCTGAAGATGACAACCACGGTAGCACAGTGGTTAGCATTGTTGCTTTACAATACGTGGGTCCCAGGTTCGATTCCCCGCTGGGTCACTGTCTGTGCGGAGTCTGCAAGTTCTTCCTGTGTCTGCATGGGTTTCCTCCGGTTGCTCCAGTTTCCTCCCACAGTCCAAAGGTGTGCAGGTTAGGTGGATTTGACATGATAAATTGCTCTCAGTGACAAAAAAGGTTAGGAGGCGTTATTGGGTTACGGGGATAGGGTGGAAGTGAGGGCTTAAGTGGGTCGGTGCAGACTCGATGGGCTGAATAGTCTCCTTCTGCACTGTATGTTCTATGTTCTATGTTCTATGTACCCGAACAGGCGCCGGAATGTGGCGACTAGGGATTTTCACAGTAACTTCATTGCAGTGTCAATGTAAGCTTATTTGTGACAAAAAAGATTATTGAAAGAAAACAAATCCACTATTTACATGGCCACCTTTAGTGCCCTGGCATGTCGGTTATCAGGCCTTGGGGATTTATTGGTTTACATTCCCATTAATTTCCCCAGTGCTATTTTGTTGTTGATACTCATTTCCCTTCAATTCCTCCTTCTCACTACTGAGAAGAATGCATGGGGGAAACAGTTTGTACTGGTTGGGGAGTCAAGTGGCACAGTCTTAAATTTAGAGCCAAGATTCTCGGGAGAGAAAAAAAAAATGTTTGGACCTCTCTTCCACAAGTGGCAATTTACACTGGATAAATTGTACCTTTAAAACCAGGATTAATGGATTTCTGTTGACTAAAAGTATTGAGATATGTGCGGCAAAGTTGCTGGTGGTGGTAGATCTCAGATCGCCCATGCGTTAATTGAACTGTGAAACAGGCTTATGGGTTAACTGGCCTACTCCTGTTCCTATGTCTCTACTTTGGCTGACACTCCAGTGCAGTACTGAGGGAGTACTGCACTGTCAGAAATGCGTCTTTCAGGTAAACTGTTAAACTGGAGCCCCACCTGTCCTCTCAGTGGATGTAAAGGATCACTTGGCACTATTTGCAGGAGAGTTATCACTGGTGAATTGCACAATATTTATCTCACAATCAATGTCACAAAAAAAGATGTTCTGATAATCACTGTGCTGCGGTCTGGGTGTTTGCTGTGTCCAGGTTGGCTGTTGTGTTTCCAATATTACAACAGTGACAACACTTCGCTGGGTGTAAAGGGGTTTGAGGTGCCCTGTGAGCAGGAAAGGGGCTTTATAAATATTCGCCTTTCCTTCTTTTCTGTTATCACCTGAGATTTTGGATGAGGGACAATAGAGTCCCCTCTAGAAATGCGCTCAAAATTGTTAGGATGCACACAAACCCATCATCATTTTGTGCTAAATGCTCCATTTTTATTCGCTGAAATGGGATTACCATTCAAAAGTAGAAAATTGC
Source organism: Scyliorhinus torazame (assembly GCF_047496885.1). NCBI lineage: Eukaryota > Metazoa > Chordata > Chondrichthyes > Carcharhiniformes > Scyliorhinidae > Scyliorhinus > Scyliorhinus torazame. The sequence continues at coordinate 56,249,753 of NC_092728.1, forward strand.
TTTGACAATTTATTTCCTGGCTCGTATTTGGAATTGTTCTGAGTGAGATAGCGAAACAGGGCAACACTGATTACGTCTGGGAAAATGATTCACTCACACCCTGAGATTCTGGCCCTCAGGTCAACGGTTCCTAGGTGTTGCCATGGACACCCATTACCTTCTGATTGGATCATTTACATTGTAAAATCATGGATGTGAAGAAGAAGCCAGATTGTAAATGCAAAACTTCAATAGCTAAAAATACATTACAGATGCTATAAACTGTTTCAAAATGAATGTAAGCTAGGAAGGTTTTCAATGAGCCATATGCAACAGATGAAAGTAACAGCAATGCACCAGAAAGTGTTGAAGCAACTAATTAATGTTCTGTTACTCATTTTATCGAAACCCCATAATTAATAGGAAAATTGGATCATTATGATCACACAGGTCGGAAAACAAAAGTTCCATCATTTCACGGAGGTCAAAGCATCCTTTTCCCCTGACTCATTTTAAATGACATCCTTTGATTGTTGAGCTAGTTGACAAATTGTAATTGGTTACTTTGTTAAATGATTTGCAGTCTTTCACTTCACTGGATTTCTGTTCTACTGTCCAAATACATTTAAAAAACTAATGCCCGGAGTTTTCCGGCCGTTCATGCAGTGGGAACTTCCAATCCCGCTGACGGCACATTCCCACTGATTTCCCTGCAGCTGGCATTGGCAGGCCATCTCTGCTGTCGCGAAATATGTGGCAGGCTGCGCGGAAAATCCTGCCCACTGCTTCTGAAATTACCCATCAGGTGCGGCAACACATGGAAATGTCTTTTGATCCAGATGCATGGACTCTACAGACATGGGTTCAAATCCTACTATAGCCACTGGGAAACTTAAATTCAGTTGTTGAAATAAATCTGCAATAAAGAACCAGCTTTCCTTCTGTTCATTTATGGGAGGTGGGCATCAGTGGCGAGGCTAGCATTTATTTCCCATCCTGATTTGCCCTTGTTCAGAGGGTATGCAAGATTCAACCACATTGCTGTAGGTCTGAAGTCACATATGGGGCAGACTAGGTGAGGACAGTAGATCTCCTTCATGAACCAGATGGTTTTTTTTACGACGATCGAAAATGGACATCATTAGACTTTTTATTGAATTCAAATTCCACCATCTGTCATGGTGGAATTCGAGCCCGGGTCCCCAGATCATTACCCTGGGCCTCTGGATAACCAGTCCAGTGACAATACCACAATGCCACTGCCTTCCCAGTGTAGGCACTAGTTACCATGAAGCTACTGAATTTTTGATTTTTAAAAATCTGGTTCAAATAATGGCCAGAGTTCCCAGACGTTGGCTAGGAGCGGGATTCTTGGGCCCTACCAACAGTGTACCCACACTCTTGGGTTTCCCAGCGGTGTGGCATGGCTTCAATAGGAATTCCCATTGATAGCAGTGGGAGCAGAGAGCCCCGCCGCCAGCGGCTGGTGCATTGCCTCGAGCCGCCGAGAAACACAGGGCCAGAAGACCAGAGAATCCCGTTGAGTGTCTTTTAGGGAATGAAACCTGGTGCCCTGACCCAATATAGCTGATGTGACTCCAGACCCAGAGCAATGTGCTTGACTCTCGATATCAAATTGCAATGTAAAAACCATGATATGAATCAAACCATATTGGCCACTCAGCTCAACTGAGGCATTGGATGCAGAGATGACAAATACGCAACCAAGCTGGTTGATCCTTCAAGTCACCCTCATTAACATTTGGGGACTGATGCCAAAGTTGGGGATCTGTACCACGGGCTTGTTAAACAACAGCTGGTATAGTCAAACTCACAAAATCATAACCTTCAGCCAACATCCTAGCCCCAACAACAAAGTGATGAAAGATATGTTGACAGTGAGCTTATTCAGCAAGAATCTGCTTCCCGATGCTCAGTTTGGGATTCATCAGGACCACTCTTGCCCTCATCTCATTACAGTCTCAATCAAAACATGGGTAAAAGAGTTAAATTCCAAAGTTAAGGTGGGAGTGACTATCCTTGATATCAAAGCAGCATTATCAGAGCATGATATCATGTAGCGCGAGTAAAATTGAAGTCAATGTGAGTCAGGAGAAAAGTTGGAAGACAATTACCTCAGCCCCAGGACATTGCTACAGGAGTCCTTCAGGACAGTGTTAGAGGCCCAACTATTATCAGCCAACTATTATCGGCTACTCCAACAATGACCTTTCCTTTGCCAGACCAGGTATATTGGCTGATGTTTGTTCAGTATTCAGTTCCAGTAATGAACCCCTGCAATAATTGAGCAGCCCATGTCTGCATGCAACAAGACTAGGCCAGTAATTCAGTGCATTACTGAGGGAACTCTACATCTCATATCAGTGAAAAGTTAATCCAAACTGTTAACTGGCTGTTCAGGCACACATGCTCCACATAGATGATCAAATGGCACTAGACAATGAAGACCAACATAGTTATCTCTTAACCAACACCATCAGAACATATCATCTGTTTGTTTATTTGTTGTTTATGGGAAAGTGGTCTGTGAAAATTGGCTGTCCACGTATCTGTACACACTTACCTTCATATCAATGCCATTGCACTTTGGAATTAGCAATTAATGGTACGGTGCTTTGGGATGTTCAAAGTATTTGATAACACTCTGACCCATAAACAGAGTTTCTAATCAATGGTGGTGGACTGGCGGAACTGCAAGGAAATTCTTATAATAAATAAATGCAAGTTTAATTGTACTCTTTTCCAATTGTGAATCAGAGAAATTAGGAGTTAAGAAAAAAATCAGACTCTCAGAAGCAGATTAAAGGGAAGTCACTCGAAGAAGCCAAGTGAAATGAATCTGAGAGATTTTAACCCATTCAAAACTCATCCATTTGCACAGGATTAAAGTCTGGCCCCATAATATGTCCCTGTAACTGGTGAAGATTTTAAATATAGAATGCTGTTGGCCAATAAAAATGTTGCCTTAGTTTTTCGAACAAATTCATAAAAGATTAAAATTCACCTATATAGGTCGTATTGTTATGGGTTTTGAGATCACAAGCCTGACAACAATACAGATTATTCATTGTAATTTACCAGAAATGCAATTTACCACATTTCGATTCTCAATTAGACAGATGAACATAATGGCTAATGTCTTGGACAATACTGATACAGAGGAAATCAGTCAATGTTAGCAAGAAGAAAACCAGTCTTCTGTACTCTGGGATGTGGCGATTATTAGGGAAATCTCAATAGTAACAGTGATTTGTGTATTAGATTCTTAATCCTCTGAATACTACATATTTATGGGGCTTATTCAGTGAGATGTGTCATTCTTAGTTACATTTGACATTTCCTCTTAGGATGTGTGCATCTCTAATGGCATGCAAGACCTGTTTTCTTGCCCATCTCATGTTGAACCACTGCAGATAGAAACACCCAGGCAGTTTGAAGGGATTTGTATTGGTAAACATTAGAAATAAGGTGACGTTTTAAGAAGGTTTAATTTAATGTTTCTGTGCCTGGAAACCTACTGCTGGATACATACTGGACAAAGGTCTTTGTATTTGTGGGGGTTGGTTAATCTCCAAATGTATTTCTATTGTGTTTAAGAGTAGGCTATCGTGTGAAGAATAAATAAACAAACCAGCAGTGGTTGATTTGCAATTGGAGCCTTTTAAAGTAGAGAAGTTTTTACTTTTTAATTTAGCTAATTTGATTCCAGTTGGAGATAGGTAGCACGAGCATTAAGTACCAGCTCTCACAGCTCTGCTGGAAGCAATTGGCTTTGCAGTCTGAATAGGAAACATCTCTCTCAGCTTTGCAAGAAGAAAAGACATACCTGGGAGTAATGGGGAAGAAAAGAAGTGCAGATATCTGAAGAGCAGCTACTTCAGGAAACTAAAGAAACAAAGAGAGGTCTCCCTGCTTTCTGAAGTTAAAGATACCAGAACAAAGCACTGTTCAGTGAAGACAGATAGAACTGAGACGGCTGAGAAGCCAGAAAGTTATCTGAAGTGATTTTCAGGTTTGAGAGATTTTACTATAGCCTCTGGAATGTGAGTTGAAATAATCATAGAAATCTGTGGGTGCGATTCACCCCTAAAAAATGATGAAGGGTGCGATCTACCGGCTAAGTCGCACTCGACCAGGAGCATGACATGGCTGATAGATGCCAGATGAGGCGTCACACGGGCTTCCTGTAGCCAGCACACCTCGCGAGGTCTATTCATATCTCGCGGGTTGTCGAGATCAGTATCCCATCCACAATGGGTGTGACCAAGCTGAGGTTACTTAAGAAGGTCTTAAACCGTATAAGGCCTACTCACCCGGGATCTGCTGATGTCCCAGCATCTAACGGCCTCCCCAAGGAGTCCCCAGCTGGGCGTGGTTCAGTACTGGTACACACAAACGTGGACTAGGTAGAAAACACGCGGGACATTTCCTGGGCTATCGGAAGCCCCTGGGTGATCAGGAATAGTGCTGAATATCCCCTGGCCCTACCCCTTGAATGCACCACTTTAGCACGGCCTGGCTGACACCTTGCCACTGCCTCCCTGGAACTACAAGGTGCCTGGTTGGCACTGCCAAGTTGGCAGGAGCACTGCCAGAGAGGCAATGCAAGGGCGTCTGACTGCTGGGGTGGCACTGCCATGGGTGGGGGCATAAGGGGGGGCCATGCCCAGGAAAGGAGGGTGGAGGGAGGTATGAAGTGTGCAGGGAATGTGGGGCAGGTAAGAAGGAGCCTCTTGGAGGTTGGGGGGCTGATGTGAGAGGGCCCTGTAAGAGGGGGCCTGAAGAAGGTGGCCCACAGGAACCACATAGCGGGGTGTCCTCACTTGGGTGTGTGGTAATGGCCATATGGATGGGGAGTGTGGGGGATCCACAAGTTCACTGAGAGATCAGGTAACCTTCTCAAAATGGCATCCCGATCTCTGAGGAGCTGGTATGGCTGACAAGTTCAGCTTCCCAGTGATAAAAATAATTTGAAGTGTCGGCTAAACCAGTGAGAAACTCCCCAGAGCCCAAAAAAGTGACTAAGGGCACGATTTATTATTATTATATTATTATTTTACAGCCGCATCACACTTGATCGAGAGTGCAACGCAGTCGTAAGACTGCGGGAGAGGCCAAAATCGAGAACTGCACTGGGCGGTGATCGGGCTGTGATCTAACCGGCCTACTCCCATTGGTGAAATCTGGATCCCACCGTGGTGAGAAACCAATAATCACCACTTAAATCCAATCTCCATACAAGAAACGGGAACCACCCCGTATCTTACAGCCTCCCATGATCAAACCGCCTCCCCAGCAAGGGGGCTGATTAGTACACCGTTTTAAAACGTGAAGCTGGTGGAATGATTGCTGTGGAGATTTGAGGTGAAGGGCCCGGGCAATGAGCTTGGGAGTACTGGGGTAACTCCCCTAGTGCTTGGGGTGGGGAGTGGCAGGAGAGCTCCCGTGGGGGGGGGGGGGGGGTCACCCCTGGGTGCGGGGGGGGGAGGGTTCAGTGCCCGTGGGTCTGCCATGCCACCCCTGGATCATGTGTACCCTTCACGGGGTCAACCCCAGCACACTTGGCACGCCGTGGAGGAGGAGGATGCCCACTCCCGGTGGGCGTCAAGGTTACCGCAGCCCTGAACTTTTGATCTATTTTTTAATAGTCTTTTTTATTCGTGTCACAAGTAGGTTTACATTAACATGGCAATGAAGTTACTGTGAAAATCCCCTTGTCGCCACACTACGGCGCGTGTTCGGGTACACAGAGGGAGAATTCAAAATGTCCAAATTACCGAAGATTTGTGGGAGAAACCGGAGCACCTGGAGGAAACCGATGCAGACACGGGGAGAATATGCAGACTTCACACAGACAGTGATCCAAGCTGGGAATCGAACCCGGGGCCCTGGCGTTTTGAAGCAACAGCGCTAATCACTGTGCTACTGTACCCCCATAGATCATTCCAGGGCACAATTGGGGACATGTGTAGCAGTTCACAAGCTGCAGCCCACAACTTCAGCCGTGAGGTCACGGATGGCCAGTTTGCCTGGGCAGCAAATTCTATGAATTTGGCATAAACTAGGCCCAACAAAATGCACGGGCAGCTGAATTCTCTACCATCGATGGGAGGCCCCAGGTCCAGGGAGTAATAGATGGCATGCATGTTGCTTTGCGCACACCAGGCCGTCAAGGAGTGCCATACATCAAAACGAAAGGGTTCCACTCATTGAACGTACAGCTCGCGTGCGACCACCAAATAAGGATCATACAGGTGTGAGCACACTTCCCAGGGAATGTGCATGACAGCAACATCCTGGGGCAGTCGGAGATCCCCGACCTCTTTGAACACCACCCCAGGATTGCCGGTTGGCTCTTGTGGGATAAGTGCTGAGGACCTGGCTGATGGTGCCCGTACGGGGGCCGGTGACTGATGCGGAGACTGGATACAATGAGGTCCATATGCCCACCTTGGCTGTATTGAGCGGTACACTCCCCTGATGGTCACCCGCTTTGTGGTAGTCCCAGGGTGGTTCAGGGTGATGGGACTGTGTCAGCACTGTCAGCAGACACTGTCGAAGGCAGGCATGATGATAACTCATTGAGAGCTGGGCGCTGATTCTCCTCAATCTTTGCCATAGTCTGACTCCTGCCTGCCTGCTGAGTGCTCACTGACACCCATCACCAGCATGTGGTGTACCTGATGGGGGAAGGGCCAAATCCAGGACCGGTGCCAGGCGGCTGGACCAACCCACACATGTGTCCCGGTGGAGGTCGTTAATCTTCTTACGGCACTAAATGCTGGTCCTCCAGATGACTCACCCTAAGCTGATGCTCGCTGCCACCTCCTCCCAGGTGACACTGGCTGCCAGGCTGACCCTCCAAACCCCTTGGTGAACAGAGCAGCCTATCTGTTCTCGACTGCGTCCAACAATCTGACCATGTTGGCATCCCTGAATCGAGGGTCTGGTCTCCTCGCTGGCATGGCTGTGAGCTGTGTGTGGTTTGCACTGCAGGATCAGTTTCAGTGCTACTCCCCCTTGTTGGCATGGAGCTGCTGGGCACTGTCCTGGCGAAGCTGCCTGTGGGACCATCATTTGGAGTGTGAAGCCTGTGGGGCCTCGTTAAGTGGACCAATTAACATTTCATAGCAACGATGGCCTCGCCAGATCGAGCGCAGGGAAGCTGGCGGCAGTTCCCACTTACTACCACACTTAGAACCTTTTCCATGAAACCACAGCCTAAGTGTGATTAGATAGCGGTAGGGAACTAAACTCCCAGCAAATCCTAGCACACATGACACTTAGAAACTTTAACAAGTAGTTACTCCAGCAGCTCCGGTACAGAATGACTGCTGTGGGTGAAACACAAACTCTTATGCTCCGCCTGCTGGGCGGAACCAGCAGGCAGGTTCCACCACTCATACTACAGTATAAGGTACATCCCACCTAGGTACCGCGATACCCCTAATCTAGCCTACCACACACGCTTCAGTTTCCCAAACCCTGCCACCTCACCTCCCCCCCCACCAATCCACTGTCTGAAACCTCGCATGCACCCGACATCTGATCTCCAAGCTTGTTCCTCGGACCCCCAGCACAGACCATCACAACCCTTCAACCCCTTCATGTCTCGGCACAGTGCCCACACAAGCCACCTGCTTAGAACCCCCACATGACCCCCTTTTTTGAACAGCCTTAAGGTGTGAAACAAGAGGCTCCTCACAGTCAAAATTGGTGAAATTGACTTTCATTATTTTTTTTATCTTTCTTTTCCAATTAAGGGGCAATTTAGCATGACCAATCCACCTATCCAGCACATCTTTGGATTGTGGGGGTGAAACCCCACAGACATGGGAAGAATGTGCAAACTACACACGGTCAGTAACCCAGGGCCGGGATTCGAACCTGGGTCCTCAGCGCCGCAGTCCCAGTGCTAGCCCTGAAATTGACTTTCATGAGAGAAGCTGCAACAGGGCTCTCTTCTGTAGAGTTTGGGAGGACACACAGGCTGCGGCAGTCCCCAGAGCATTGGGGAAGAATCTCCAGTGCCCTTGAGCTGATGCCCATACATGTAAGGGCTACTCTCCTCCTTGCTTCCCATCGGTAACCATTGCATCCGGTCTCCGTTTTTGTAGAAGAGTATTAAACGTCGCCCACATGACTTTTCACTGGGACGTCTGGTAGCTCCCGGGAGACCGCTGCATTCGAATCAGTCTTATTAATGAGATTGAAGTGAATGCAAATTAGACTTAATTAGCATCTCGCCATTTTGGGGCGAGATCTGGATCTCGCAATCGGGAGTGGGCCAGGTAAATTTAATAATGGATCTTGCATGGCGTGAATCTCATTTTTGGACTTTCCCGCTATTTACCTGGCTCAACGGAATCAGAACCAGGTGTAACGATGTGAAAATTGCCCAGTGACTTGATGTCGGAGTTTGCATAATAGTAGTCAAGACAAAGGAAACTTGAAAGGGGTGGTGTTTAAAATGAAATTCACATGCTCAAATGCCATAATGGGATTTGAATCCGGGTCCTCAGGATTCCATAGAAGCCATAGAATCCCTACCATGCAGAAGGAGGCCATTCATCCCATCGAGTCTGCACCGACCACCTGAAAGAGCACCCCACCTAGGTCCACTCCCTCAACCTATCCCCATAACCCCACCTAACACACACACCTTTCGGACACTAAAGGGCAATTTAGCAGGGCATTCCACGTAACATGCACTTTGGAATGTTCCAGTTAGTTTGTGATGACTGGAAGACTTTAGGAATATATGGATTCAAAGTATTGAGCAATTTAAGTGTTAAAAGCCTGGGATTCGAATATGTTTGACTGCAATGGTCATTTTTTTAATAAAGAATTCTGTTCTGCAGGGCCTGGGTGCTTTTTACCAGCCATAAGATCAAATTGACAAATAATGTGTTTTTCAGTCTAGGCTAATGGACTGTGGCGTGACTGGGGAAGCCGCTGTGGAGTTAATGTGCTTTGCAAACTGCAGAGATAATTTGTTTTTCAGCTTGGGGAGATCAGGTCATTGCTAGCTGGAGCCAAGGAAGGTAGAGAAACATTTTGTGAAGCTGCAGAGTGAAGCAGTTTTTGGAGGACGCTGTGGAGAGAAGCAGTGGTGGAAAAACTTTGAAGCGAGGAATTGCATTCTGATCAGCCTGATGCTGAGTCCATAATTCTCCCACAGCAAGATAGATTGAGAGCAGCTGTATGTTTCTTTTCTTGTTGTTGAATGGGAAATTGAGTAATAGTGTTTAAGGGGTAGTCATAAGTTTGGGTGTGAAGTTAAAAAGTTTATTATTGCAGTTAGAATAAAGTTTTGTTTTAAAAATAACCAAGCCCTATTTCTTCATGCAATCGCTCCTGGAGCGAATCATTCTTTCCGCACTGTCTTTCAAATAAACTCAAATATTGGGGTTTTGGTCCAGAATCCTAGCCACACAAGAGAGAAGGTGCTGGAAAATCTCAGCAGGTCTGGCAGCATCTGGAGCGAGAGAAAAGAGCTAACGTTTTGAGTCTGATGACTCTTTGTCAAAGCTACTATTCTATCCTAGCCACTGTTGGGATCTGGTGGGATGGTAATAGGTTCCAGACTGGATCCAGATGAGTCAGATCAGGATAGCCACTCTCAACAAAACCTGACGCAGAATTTATTCCTACAAATCAATGATGTGGGCTGTACTTGGTGAATGATTTTTGCAAAGCGTATTTTCTCCCACCTGTCTCTGTTGAGCAGTTGTTAACAGACATAGGTTTATATGCGCAAGGTAAAACTGTGCATTAAAGATGAAAAATCACACTTCTCATAAAAGGTTGATGCTTGACATTGTTTTCTGCAAGCAAGCGACGTAAGTATAATAGATTCTTGATGGCCCAACTTCCAATTATTCAAGCCGTTGTGTCCTCCAATCGCTTTTATGTCCCCTAAACAACGAAAACATTAATTATTCAAGTCCCTTTAGATTAACTAGCCATTCTGATTTGTTGCCGAAGAAGCTGCTGGATAATCTTAGGCCTCCGTTCAATTTTTATCAAAGCCTCAGCGGCGTCACTTGCAGAGTTCCAATAGTAACACAATGCTGGTCACTCACCCAGAATCATAGAATCATAGAAGTTTACAGCATGGAAACAGGCCCTTCGGCCCAACCAGTCCATGCCGTCCAGTTTTTACCATTAAGCTAGTCCCAGTTGCCCGCACTTGGCCCATAACCCTCTATACCCATCTTACCCATGTAACCATCTAAATGCTTTTTGAAAGACACAATTGTACCCGCCTCTACTACTACCTCTGGCAGCCCATTCCAGACACTCACTACCCTCTGAGTGAAGAAATTGCCCCTCTGGGCCCTTCTGAATCTCTCCCCTCTCACCTTAAACCTATGCCCTCTAGTTTTAGGCTCCCCTACCTTTGGGAAAAGATGTTGACTATCTACCTTATCTATGCCCCTCATTATTTTATAGACCTCTATAAGATCACCCCTAAGCCTCCTACGCTCCAGGGAAAAAAGTCCCAGTCTATCCAGCCTCTCCTTATAACTCAAACCATCAAGTCCCGGCAACATCCTAGTAAATCTTTTCTGCACTCTTTCTAGTTTAATAATATCCTTTCTATAATAGGGTGACCAGAACTGCACACAGTATTCCAAGTGTGGCCGTACCAATGTCTTGTACAACTTCAACAAGACGTCCCAACTCCTATATTCAATGTTCTGACCAATGAAACCAAGCATGCCGAATGCCTTCTTCACCACCATGTCCACCTGCGACTCCACCTTCAAGGAGCTATGAACCTGTACTCCTAGATCTCTTTGTTCTATAACTCTCCCCAACGCCATACCATTAACTGAGTAGGTCCTGGCCTGATTCGATCTGCCAAAATGCATCACCTCACATTTATCTAAATTAAACTCCATCTGCCATTCGTCGGCCCACTGGCCTAATTGATCAAGATCCCGTTGCAATCCTAGATAACCTTCTTCACTATCCACTGTGCCACCAATGGCACCAGAAGACTTCCCATTTTCTGCAGAGTGGTGACATTTCTACAGTCTGGATGCTTTCGGGCTGAACTGACCACTCACTGTGTAATGCAGCACGAGGCAAACTCGCAATTCAAAGCCATCACCTTCAGATAATGATGTGGAGATGCTGGCGTTGGACTGGGGTGAGCACAGTACGAAGTCTTACAACACCAGGTTAAAGTCCAACAGGTTTGTTTCGATGTCACTAGCTTTCGGAGCGCTGCTCCTTCCTCAGGTGAATGAAGAGGTATGTTCCAGAAACATGTATATAGACAAATTCAAAGATGCCAAACAATGCTTGGAATGCGACCATTAGCAGGTGATTAAATCTTTGCAGATCCAGAGATGGGGTAATCCCAGGTTAATCACCTGCTAATGCTTGCATTCCAAGCATTATCTGTTGGACTTTAACCTGGTGTTGTAAGACTTCGTACTGTGCTTCAGATAATGGAAAGAGGTCCCTGTGCTCAATCCTGCAACGTGGCACAGTGCAAGCTTTAAAATGATGAGTGAGGCAGAGATAATGGGTAAGTGGGTTATTAAACTTCGACTGCCACTGCAGAAATATGGGACACGAGAACAAATTGACGAGTCCGACAGAGAGCCAAAAACAGAAGTTTTTTTTCGCACTCCACACAGATCATTTAGTTTGTGATACATAGTCCAGCAAAAGCAATTGGTATTTTAAAATAAGAGGCGGACAAGTACAGAACAGAGCTTAAGTTGATTAACATCATTGATCAAACGTTGTATAGCGCACAGATGGTGCTGCCAGCGAGATATTTTCAAGTGTGGCGATGGGTGATTGCCTCTCTCAGGAGAGTGATTGTGTTTGAGTGATGTCCACCATGGGGCAAATTGGGCATGAGCTTTAGAAGGATTCCATTCCAATGATCTGCTCACAGTATGTTATGACCATAAGGTTTCATTTGGAAAAAGACCATTGATATTACAAGTTTATTGATAATGATGTGCTTTGTTCCTTTGTTGGGATTGGGTGCCCTCTTGTTCATTCGTTGCCTCTTCTCCATTTTAATAAGCTTGAAATTAGATAGCTCAATGTATGCACAAGCAGTCAGTTGCCATTCTGTACCTTCTTTGAGATGGCCTCTGTTAAATATCGGGCTGCATTCTCCGCTGTTGGGATGCTCCATTTTGTCGGCAGTCCGCAGATTTCCCGATGGTGTGGGGCTGCTCCACAATGGGAAACACGATTAACCAGCTGGCAAAATGGAGCATCCCCCTGGCTTGCTGAACCAGAAATCTGGCACGGCGGGACGGAGAAACCCACCGATCATCTTCATTGCTAGTGATCTGCTCTATACTTCCAAACTGAAACTGGGGGCTATTAGTTGTCAATTTTTCAATCCTTCTGATCAACAGCTCTGTGCATAGGCTGGGGTGGCATGGTGGCACATCGGTTAGCACTGCCATCAAACAGCTTCAGTGACCCAGGTTCCATTCCATTCGGGTAACTGTCTGTATGCAGTTTGCACATTCACCCCATATCTGTGTGGGGTTCCTCTGGGTGCTCCGGTTTCCTCCCACAGTCCAAAAATGTGCAGGTTGGGTGGATTGGTCATGCTCTCTTGCCCTGAGTGTCCAAAAGGTTAGGCAGGGTTACTGGGTTATGGGGATAGGGTGGAGGCATAAGCTGAAGTAGGGTGCCCTTTCCAAGGGCTGGTGCAGACTCGATGGGTAGAATGGCCACTTCTGTGATCTATCTGAAGCAGTGGAGTATGTAGGTCTGGGGACATAGTTCAACACTGTATTGAGACTCCATGGGCCGGATTCTCCCTTCTGGGGACTGAGTCCCCACGCTGGTGGCAAAACTGGCACCAACCACTCCGGCATCAACAGTCCCTGAAAGTGAGGAATTCTCTGAAACTTCGGGGGCTAGGTGGACGGCCGAGGAGTTGGCACCACTCTAGCCAGCGCCGAAGGGCCGGCGCGGGTTTGTGCATGCGTGGAATGGCCGGCGTGATTTCGTGCATGCGCGGACTGCCAGCATATTTCCACAAATGCGCAGACCTGCCGGCGTATTTCCGCGCATGCGCGGGGGGTCTCTTTTCCCGCCAGCCCCCGGGCAATATGGCAGAGCACTACAGGGGCCCGGCGCAGAGGAAAGAAGTACCCCCATGGAACAAGCCCGCCCGCAGTTCACGGGCCAGGCCACCGTGGGGGCTCCCCCGGGGTCATATCATCCCGCGCCCCCCTCGAAGACCGCCCCTGCACACTTATCTGCGAGGTCCTACCGTGTGTGAGTTGAGTAATTCACGCCAGCGGGACTAGCCAAAATTGGATGGTGGCTCGGCCCATCGGGGCCCGGAGAATCACTGTCAATGGCCCCCGACCGGCGTGGCGGGAATCCCGTCACCGCCCGAAAAACGCCACCCCAGCGGGGGGGGTTGGAGAATCCCGGACCATATGGTTCACATAATCAATTTTAAAAGCGATGTATCGCCACAGTCAGACATGTTTTCAATTGCTGTAAGACCATAGACCATAAGATGTAGGAGCAGAAACAGGACATTCAGCCCACCGAGTCTGCTCCGCCATTCAATGGGATCATGACTGATCTGATACAATAATCCCCAACTCCACTTCCCCGCTTTATCTCCATAACGCTTGATTCTCTTTCTGATTAATGATTTGCCTGTCTTAGCCTTTGACACATTCAATGACCCAACCTCCACAGCATTCTACGGTAAAAAAGTCCGAGATTCAATAGCGTCTGAGAGAAAAAAATCCTCCTAATTTCTGTCTTAAGTGGACGACCTTGTACACTGAGATCATGCCCTCAGGTCCTAGACTCTCCCACAAGGGGAAACAACCTATCAGCATCGATCCTGTCAATCCCCCTCAGAATCCTCTATTTCTCAGTAAGGTCAGCTCTCATTCTTCTAAACTCCAATGAGTACAGGCCCAACCTACTCAACCTCGCCTCATACGAAAATCCTGCGATCACTCAAGTGAGCCTTCTCTGGACTGCCTCCAATGCCAGTATATCTTTCCTTAGATAAGATGACCAAAACTGTTCGCAGTATTTCAGGTGCGGTAATAAAAAATTAATTAGTTTGCTGAAATAATGTATATTCTTTCATGCAAAGATATGCAATTAACAGGACCGTTATAGCTGATATACTTATCTTATATTCAATACGGTCTACAATCTTGTTCTGAGGCAAGCTACTGGCCTCCCATTCCGTTGTCATTTACTTATTGCACTTTGTCCTTCATGTGCCTTATTCAGTTGTTAAATCATGGCTTTGATCCTGAACTCCAGCCTATTCTCCGCAATAGCTTCTGGGGAAAAATTCAACAATGCTGTCACATGGGTGTAATCCCCGCTCATTTGTCCCAGTTTGTTCCGATGTTGCATAGTTTGTTGAGAGGCTACTTGGCTGAACAGCAGGAGCAAAGTCACAAAGGTCGAGCCCAATATCATGGTAGGTTGAACTACTTAAAGCTAGTCTGCACTAGCTTATGGATTTCAGTAAAGCGTTTGATAAGGTTCCTCACAGTAGGCTATTGCAGAAAATACGAATGCATGGGATTCAGGGTGATTTAGCAGTTTAGATCAAACGTTGGCTAGCTGGAGGCTGGAGTTCAGTTACTAGTGGTGTACCACAAGGATCTGTTTTGGGGCCACTGCTGTTTGTTATTTTTATAAATGACCTGGAGGAGGGGATAGAAGGATGGGTGAGTAAATTTGCGGATGACACTAAAGTTGGTGGAGTTGTGGACAGTGCAGAATGATGTTGCAGGTTACAGAGGGACATAGATAAGCTGCAGAGCTGGGCTGAGAGGTGGCAAATGGAGTTTAATGCAGAAAAGTGTGAGGTGATTCATTTTGGAAGGAGTAACAGGAATACAGAGTACTGGGCTAATGGTAAGATTCTTGGTAGTGTGGATGAGCAGAGAGATCTCGGTGTCCATGTACATAGATCCTTGAAAGTTGCACCCAGGTTTATAGGGTTGTTAAGAAGGCGTACGGTGTGTTAGCTTTTATTGGGAGAGGGATTGAGTTTCGGAGCCATGAGGTCACGTTGCAGCTGTACAAAACTCTGATGCGGCCGCATTTAGAGTATTGCATGCAGTTCCGGTCGCCGCATTATAGGAAGGATGTGGAAGCATTGGAAAGGGTTCAGAGGAGATTTACCAGGATGTTGCCTGGTATGGAGGGAAGATCTTATGAGGAAAGGCTGCGGGACTTAAGGCTGTTTTCGTTAGAGAGAAGAAGGTTAAGAGGTGACTTAATAGAGGCATACAAGATGATCAGAGGATTAGATAGGGTGGACAGTGAGAACCATTTTCCTCGGATGGTGATGGCTAGCATAAGGGGACTTAGCTTTAAATTGAGAGGAGATAGATATGAAATGAATGAAATGAAAATCGCTTATTGTCACAAGTAGGCTTCAAATGAAGTTACTGTGAAAAGCCCCGAGTCGCCACATTCCGGCGCCTGTTCGGGGAGGCTGGTACGGGAAATGAACCGTGCTGCTGGCCTGCCTTGGTCTGCTTTCAAAGCCAGCGATTTAGCCCTGTGCTAAGCAGCCCCTGGGATATAGGACAGATGTCAGAGGTAGGTTCTTTACTCAGAGTGTAGTAGGGGTGTGTTATAGCCTGCCTGCTACAGTAGTGGACTCGTCAACATTAAGGGCATTTAAATGGTCATTGGATAAACATATGGACGATAAGGGAATAGTGTAGATGGGCTTTAGATTTGTTTCACAGGTCGACGCAACATCGAGGGCTGAAGGGCCTGTACTGCGCTGTGATGTTCTATTCTATTCTAGTCTGTTCTATTCTATGCACCTCTCAAAGGGGATTTACAATTACAACAATTATAACATGTAATGTGTGCATCGCTGGCTGGGCCAGCATTTATGACCCATCCCAAAGGGCAACCAAGAGTCAACCACGTTGCTTTGGATCTGGAGTCACATGTAGGCCAGACCAGGCGACGACAACCAATTTCCTCCCTTCAAGGGCATTAGTGCACCAGGTCAGTTTTTATAACAATCGATAATTGTGTCATTGTTATCATTAGACTTTTAATGCCAGATTTTCTTTTTGAATTCAAATTTTACTACAGAATCTGGGTCCCCAGAGCATTACTCTGGGCCTCTGAATTACTAATCGAGTGACCATACAACTATGCCACTGCCTCCTATTACGATCTCAGACCAAACCCATACAGTGGCTAAGATACTGAACATAAACCCCGATATTTTATTTCAGTTTTGTAAGACTGTGAGAAAGTTAACTCCGCACTAGGATTGATTCCGTGAAAAAATAGAGAGACGGTATATTAAAACAAACTTTATTACTAAAATATAATTAAAATATCTTTAACATCACTCTAGAAAATAGCTTTCAATTCCCCCTTAAAAATGTTAATCAATACAGTGAATATAGTAACCCTTAACTGCTATCTTTATTCCCAATCAAACAACAAAGGAAACACGTCTCCACTCTCAATCCACTGTTGAAATACAGTTAGCATTTAGGAATACCTGCTTTACACAGATGTTCTTTGAGAAAGAAAACATCTGAATCCTGTCAGAACCATGCAGAAACACTGGCTGTATTTCTCCAGAAGATGCATCCGTTTGTTTCAGCTCACCTTCTAATTACACTCTTCTGAACTTCTTAGGAAGAAACTGCTAATCTAGCTGCAGACATATCTTTCAACTGCTTGACTTCTGCTCACAAGCTCTATTAAAACTTAACTAACACTGCTTTTCTACAAAATGCCTGATAGCTTGTCTCCTCGCTGCAATACATCATCTTCCCAAGCTGAAATCTAATTAATTCCACAGGGAATCCCCTTAATCCAATCAACATTTAATTAGCCCAAATGTTTTGCAATGCTTTAACTGCACCTCTGGGTGCACAACTTAGTCGTCTTTCAAACTATGATTTATTTTTAAAATATGGCTGCAGCACTCACACACTAAATCAGGCTTTTAACCCTTACTACACCAAGTACCTATAATACCAGAAATTCCTATATTCATCACACTCCCCTTCCAAGATTGTGTTTGACCTGGGACTTGAAACACCACCAGAGTGATGTGAAAATATGGTCATTATGCAGGCGCGTTCTGTGGCTTCTGCTCTAATTCCCACCACCCAGGCTTAGACTATGGCTAGATTTTCATCTTCGAGGTGAGTAACAGGTGTTGGGAAATTTCCCAGCTTACCATGCCTGCCTTGGGTGAAAGTGGCCACAAAGACAGAATTTACATTATTGCGCGGGGAAGATGGGGTCGGTGGGCGAGGGTGGGTTGTGAGCAGTGGACATGTGTGGGTGGTGGTTGGGCAAGCTAACACAGGAGGGATTTAGAAACAGACTAAAGGCTTTCCCGATACTCTGAGACTTTTCCAAAGTTACAGGCTGGAATTCTCTGGTCAGCCCACTGCCAGTGAACAACGTGCTGTCAAGAAACAGGCTGCTGGGTGTCGAGAGAATCCTGTCCATAATAACAACAGTAAGGCTTTGTAGGCCTCACAGTTCACACTCCCTCACCCCACACACTCCCTGAGCCCCATTCTTGCCATTTCAGGCCATTCTCCATGTTAAGGTATGGCCCTTCACCAATCCCAAATGGCCAATTATATTCTCATACCATGCTTTGGCATTTCATGTCCATTCACCCAATAAGTAGAACCAATGCATCCTATAGTGACAAAAGCATGTGTTTAAAAAGCTTTAATTAAACCCAGTCTTTAATTCATAATGAAATGAAATGAATGAAAATCGCTTATTGTCACAAGTAGGCTTCAATGAAGTTACTGTGAAAAGCCTCTAGTCGCCACATTCTGGCGCCTTTTCGGGGAGGCTGTTAGGGGAATTGAACCGTGCTGCTGGCCTGCCTTGGTCTTAACTTCCCCTTCCTTAAAGCCTAATTTCACTGCAGGCCAATAAATGTGCCAATCATTAAGACCCATTAAGGTATCGATAGCTGGGGCAGGATGGTGGTGCAGTGGTTAGCACTGCTGCCTCACAACACCGAGGTCCCAGGTTCGATCACGGGTAGTCTGTGTGGAGCTTGCACATTCTCCCCGTGTCTGCGTGGGTTTCGCCCCACAAATCAAAGATGTGCAGGGTAGGTGGATTGGCCACGCTAAATTGCCCCTTAATTGGAAAAAATGAATTGGATACACTAAATATGTTTTAAAGGTATTAATAGCTGAAGTTGCAAACACTTGAAGCCTCCTTAACTTGCGTAAATAACCATTGTATAATTGACAGTCAAGATTGTAGTGATGTCATCGTTGTGTTGTAATTCACTGACTGACCAGTAGGAGTCTCATTAGCATATGAGTGAATGTTAGAGTCAGATGACCTCAGACTGGCTAGGGAGCTGGGAGAGAGGTTGCTTGCGCATGGTCATACTATTATTCATCTGTTGTTTGGAAATATATTTGACCAACAGTCAATGTTAATAAATCATTTATAGCTTTAGCTACAAATGTTCTTGTAATATAAATCAGGCTAGCCAACAAGAACATTACAGGGATCAGACAGCCAGAATTGACAATCAATAATGTATCCCTTGTTATTTGGCCACTTCAGCAGTCTCTCTGCCAAGTCTTATTATACATAATTGCCAGAGAGCCCAGGCATCCGGTACCCTTTTGAAACTGGCTCCATAGGCTTACCAGGTACAGAACAGCTTCAGGGCTAGCAGAGAAGGCAAACAGGGAACAGGGCAATATCCATCTCTACACCATTGGCACGGTAGTGCAGATGAGGTAATGGTCAGACAGGGACCAAGTGAAGGAGCAGCAATATATGAGGAGGTTTTCAAAGCCTTTGACAGCAATTTTAGTCTTAGAAGAAACATCATTATCGAAAGGCAAAGTTCAACTGATATACCCAAAGACCGCGAGAGTGTAGATTCCTTCATTATCTATATATATCAACTCGATGAGAAGTGCAAATATGGCCTTTGAAATAAATTTGGGGTTGCATTATTGTAGGGGTATTAGAAGAATCTTTATCAGATTTTCTGCATTCAAGGCAAGATTTGATTCCATAAAAGGCTGTGCAAGGCAGAAGCGAGTGAACAAAACCAGATATTTATTCAAAGTGACAATGACATGTTATGGAGGAAAGCGGATGATATGTTGCACTTTGCATGAGACAGAGGGAAAATAACACCTAATCCAAAACGGTGCCTGCTAATTTTCAGTGTTCATATTGTGGAGGAAAAGGCTGTAATGTCACAAAGAAAGCCCCAGAAAAAAATATGCAATTCCATTCCTGTAAAAGGAGAGGACACTTTAAATCCTCTTATCACAGCTAAAAGTTCGGAACACACAAAAAAAAAGGAAAACCAACAAAAAAATCATGTAACATTGTCATGTGAGAGTACCTTTAAGAAATGGGTGTTTAAGAAATGTATCTTTAAGAAATGGATGTTTATCAATGATGTCAGAGTGTGGGTGGAGCTGGGCTGTCTGTCACCTTTTTACTTTTGTTTTAGGCTGTTTGCAGCAGGGTGTGTTTTAGATTCATTTTCAGAACTGGATAGCTGCAGTCACAGCCAGAAGGTGTATTAGAGTCTCTCTCTGTAATATAAAGACTGTAAATCGATCCTGGTGATTTAAAACTAATAACAGTAGGGACTTTAACATGATGTGCTTCTGGTGAAAGGTGTTTTAAGTCTTCTGGATGTTGTTTGGGAAGTTATTAAGGATTACTTAGTGTTGTATTCTTTGGGGGTTGTATTTGAATTGATGGTTACTAAGATGTTCACTGTATGTTTTAAAAAGGTTAACTTGGGTTCATAGAATAAACATTGTTTTGCTTTAAAAAATACTTTTCCATTTCTGCTCTACCACACCTGTAGAGTGGGCCGTGTGCTCCCCATACCGCAATCCAGTAAAAGCTGTGGGTCAGGTGAACTTCATGATACACTTTGGGGTTCTCTAAACCCTGGCTCATACCAACATTCATGAAGTAGAATACAAAAGAGACAGTGAAGTGCCATTCTTGGGAGAAATTGCTGGATCAAATCGGATTGGGACACAGGCATTTTTGCCATTGACTACAAAACTCTGTGGTCCAGAAGGCATTGCTGAACATCAAAGGACTGGTAAACTTCAGTACAAAGGAAGAGACGTCACAGAAACTCATATCCACAAACAAGCGTGTTCACTGTTAAGTCAAAAAAGCTTGCACAGATCTACAACTCATCTATGCAGACAAGCAAAACCAAATGAATTCCGGACAGGATATCCAAAATCATGCAGAGGTCTGGGGAAGCTGGAAACAGCGAGTTGTATCAAACTGAGACCAGGTACAAAACCTGTGTGATTTGCACCCCAAGGAAATTTTCACTCCCACTTTTACAGAAAGTGAAACAAGTAATTGAGTCAATGCTGCATCAGGGAGTCATCTCACTTGTAAGCAAAGCTACAAAGTGGTGTTCAGCTATGGTTCCATTACAAAAACCAAATGGCTCAATATAAACCTGTGTTGACGTCACACAGTTAAAATGCAGTGTAAAGGGAGTTCCACCCAATGGCATCTGTGGATGGGAATCAGGAAAAGTTAGAAAAAAGCTTAATTTTCTTTGCAAAATTGGATGCAAACAACAGTTTCTGGCAACTACCTTTGGATGAAAAGTCCCAACTTCTGGCATCATTCATCATACCATTTGGGAGATATTGCTTCAATCAACCACCCTTTGGAATAACATCAGCACCAGAGATTTTCCAGGAGACAAAAAGAGGCAGTTTAGAAGGATTAGAAGGGACCATCTGCCAAATGGATAACATCCTCATCTACCACGCGGATGAAAGATGCAAGAGTGAAAGCCATGCTACACACTTGGAAGAAGCAGGACTAATTCTCAGTGAGATGTGAGTTCTTAAAACCAAGCATACATTTCTCAGACATATGGCAGCGTGTTAGTTAGCACTGCTGCCTCACGGACACCGAGGTCCCAAGTTTAATCCCAGCCCTGGGTCACTGTCCATGTAGAGTTTGCACATTCTCCCTGTGTTTGCGTGGGCTTCACTACCACAAATCAAAGATGTGCAGGAGAGGTGGATTAGCCACGCTAATTGCTCTTTAATTGGAAAAATAAATAAATAAATGCATTTTTCAGATACAGCAATCATACATCAGGCATCAGGGATGTTCTCCAAAAGATGAAGGCAATCCAAGATTTTGCACCTCACAATGTTATGGATGCAGCGCTTCATGGCAACAGTCAGTCAAATAGGGGAGTTCCAACCTAATCTGGCACAGGCAAATAAATGATTTTGACAATTGCTGAAGCAAGACTAAGCATGGTGTTGAGGAGAACATCAACAAATCTCATTCCAAAAGATAAAAGACATGCTCATATCACCAAACATATTAGCACACGGCTAAAATAGTTGCTGCAGATACACCAGCGACGTGTCTAGGAACAGTCCAGGAAGGTGGAACATGCAGAGCACTATCTTATACATCTCATTCATTGACAAAATGGAACAAAGATACACTGTAATTGAAAGGAGCATTCGCAACCACATGGGCCTGTGACACGTTTGCCATCAATGTGTCTTAGGCTTACAATTTACCATTAAGACCAACCACAAGCCAATGATTAAATTCCAAAGAACAAGCAAAGGTGTCACCAGAGAATTTGGTTGAATCTTAAGAGATTCGATGCCACAACAAATATATTTAAAAAAAAGAAACAACAGGCAAATTGTCACGCATTTCTGTTGAAAGGCTTGAACAGGAGGGCATAAATTTGATTGAAGATGTAGGCATATATATAACTCATATGAACGTATGAATTAAGGAAGGAGTAGGCTCCTAGAGCCAGCTCCACCATTTAATGATCTGACTGTAGCATCAATTCCCAGTTCTTACCTAACTTCTATAAACTTTCATCCCCTTGCTTACCAAAGATACATCTAGCTCTGCTTTAAAGATATTCTCAGGCTCTGCTCTCGATTCCCTTTGAGGAATGGAGTTCCAAAGACTCACTCCCCTCTGAGGGAAAATATTTCTCCTCATCTCTGTCTTAAATAGGTGACCACTTATGTTTAAACAGTGAGCCCGAGTTCTAGATTCTCCTACAGGAGGAAACATCCTCCTCACATCCACCTTGTCAAGACCAGTCAGGAGTCTACATATTTCAATCAAATTACCCCTTACTCTTCTGAACTCTAGTGGGTACAAGCCTAGTCTGTCACAGCTTTCCCCCATAAGACAATCTACCAATTCCAAGAGTAGTCTCGTAAACCTTCTTTAAACTATTTCCAATGCATTTACACTCTTCCCTAAATCAGAAGACCAATACTACACACAGTTCTCCAGATGTGGTCTCACCAATGACCAATGCAACTGAAGCATAACCTCCCTGCTATTGTATTCACTTCCCCTTCCAATAAATGAGGACATTAATTTTAATTGTTGTATCTCCATGCTCACCTTTTGTAATTTGTTCAAGAGGTCACCCAGATATCTCTGTATCTCAGAGCTCTGTAATCTCTCTCCGTTTAGATAATAGGCTCCTTTTTTATTTTCCTGTCAAAATGGACAATTTCATAATTTCCCAATTATATTCCATTTTCCAGACCTTTGCCCATTCAGCTGAACCTATCTATATCTATTCATAGCCTAAAGTCTTCTTCACAACTTACTTTCCTACCTATCTTTCTGTCATCAGCAAATTTAGAAATACCATTGTTCCCTTCATCCAAGTCAATTTATAAATGGTAAAAGGTTGAGGCCCCAATACTGATCCTCTTTGAGGCCCCTTTGCTATCCTCAATCTTGTCAACCCGAAAATGACTCATTTATGCTTACCCCCTTTTTCCTGTTGGCTAACCAATTTTCTATTCATGCCAATATGTTACGCCCTGCACCAAGAGCTCTTATTTTTCCCAATAAGTTTTGATGGGGCACCTAGAGTCATAGATGTTTACAGCATGGAAACAGACCCCTGGCCCAGCCAGTAAACGCTGCCCAGCCTCCAATACCAAGCCAGTCCCACCCGCCATCAGCTGGCCCACATCCCTCCACACCCACCCTGCCCACGCAACTGTCGACTAGCCCCCCTTTATCGACAGCACATGTGACTTCTTCAAAGAACTCCAATAAATTGATTAAACATGATTTTCCTTTCATAAATTCATGTTGCCTGATTGCCATGAATTTTTCCAAGTGCCCTGCTGTAAAGTCTTTAATAATAGATTCTAACATCTTCTCTACAACAGATGTTAAGCTAACTGACCTGTAGTTTCCTGCTTTCTGTCTCCAGCAATCCCCCGCACCCCCCCCCCCCCCCCCACCCCACCCCAAGCTCCCCCTTTTTGAATGAAGGAGTTTTACTCACTATTTTCCAACCTAATGGAACATTTACTGGATCTACCAAAATTTGGAGAACTAAGACCACTGCAGTAACTATCTCCTTAACAGCCTCATTTAAGACCCTAGGATGGAGTCCACCAGGACCCGAGGACTTATCAGCCTGCAGTTCCAACCACTCCCTTGTTGATTGCAATTTCCTTAAATTCTCCTTCCGTGCCATTTTGTGATTTATAGCTATTTCTGGGATGTTGTTTGTATCCTTTATAGTGAAGACCGGTGCAATGTACCTCAGTTCAATTCATCTGCCATCGCCTTGTCTTCCATTATTTATTCCCCAGACACACTTCCTCGAAGACTGATGCTCAATTTATAACTCCTTTTTTTCAAATAGCTATTGAACTGCTCCCAATCTCTCTTTATAGTTCTTTTGTAATCTATCTATTCCTTCCTTATCAATCTTTTAGTCATTCTTTGCTATTTTTTGTATTTTGTCCAAGATGCCACCCATCTTTCCACAATTATACATTTTTTATTTCAGTTTGATACTATCTTTAACTTTTCCTGATTAACCACAGATGGCGGGTCCTCCCCTTGGATTTTTTATTTTTCATTGGAATGCATAGGGGCTTCAAGGTGGCACAGTGGTCATCACAGCGCCAGGGACCTGAGTTCAATTCCATCTTTAAGTAACTTCTGTGTGGAGTTGGCACTTTCTCTTCATGTCTGCGTGAGTTTCCTCCTGGTAGTCCGGTTTCCTCCCACACAACAAAGATGTGCAGTTTAAGTGCATTGGCCATGCTACATTGCCCCTCAGTGTCCAAAGATATGCAGGTAAGATGGGGTTTTGGTGTTTCAGGCATGTGGGAGCGAAACTGGTTAGCATGCTCTTTCAGAGGGTCTGTGCAGACTCAATGGGCCGAATGGCATCCTTCTGCACTGTAGGAATTCTATGGTTCTATGGATCTATTTTTTGCATTCTGAAATACCCCTCAGGTATCTACCACTGCATCTCAAGACCTATCCCTTTAACTAATGTGTCAGTTCTCTTTAGTTACTTCTGCACTTAAGTCCTCAGAATTGCTTATGTAAGTTTAAAATACTGGTCTTCGACCCACTCTTCTCTCACTCAAACTGAATATAGACTGGAAAAACCAGATGGACAAAGGCAGCCCATCCCAATTACATTATGATTGCTGCTACCTAGCGGTGCCTTCACTGTGAGGTTATTATTTAAACCTATCAGATTGAACAATACCATCTCCAGTTTGCTCTCTGGTTGGTGCCAGATTATGCCTTTCTAAAAAACGATCTTGAAAAATTTCAATTAATTACTCACCTGGGCTGCCTTTCCCATCTGGGGCGAAATTCTCCCAAAACGGCGCGATGTCCGCCGACTGGCGCCCAAAACAGCGCCAATCAGACGGGCATCGCGCCGCCCCAAGGTGTGGAATGCTCTGCATCTTTGGGGGCCGAGCCCCAACATTGAGGGGCTAGGCCGACGCCGGAGGAATTTCCGCCCCGCCAACTGGCGAAAACGGCCTTTGTTGCCCCGCCAGCTGGCGCGGAAATGACATCTCGGGGCGGCGCATGCGCGGGAGCGTCAGCGACCGCTGACAGTTTCCCACGTATGCACAGTGGAGGGAGTCTCTTCCGCCTCCGCCATGGTGGAGACCGTGGCGGAGGCGGAAGGGAAAGAGTGCCCCCACGGCACAGGCCCGCCCGCGGATCGGTGGGCCCCGATCGCGGGCCAGGCCACCGTGGGGGCACCCCCCGGGGCCAGATCGCCCCGCGCACCCCCCAGGACCCCGGAGCCCACCCACGCCGCCTTGTCCCGCCGTTCAAAAGGTGGTTTAATCCACGCCGACGGGACAGGCAATTTATCGGCGGGACTTCGGCCCATCCGGGCCGGAGAATCGAGCGGGGGGGCCCGCCAACCGGCGCGGCCCGATTCCCGCCCCCACCGAATATCCGGTACCGGAGACTTCGGCAACCGGCGGGGGCGGGATTCACGGCAGTCCCCGGCGATTCTCCAACCCGGTGGGGGGGTCGGAGAATGACGCCCCTGATTCTTCCAGTCTATATGTAGATTATAATCCACCATGACTATCACAATTCTTTCTGGCATGTTCCCATTATTTTCTCCTTTATATCCTGACCTACCTTATGCATACTGTTAGGGAGGCCCGAACACCATTCTCATGGGTGACTTCATGACTTGATCATTTTTCATCTCTGTACAAACTGCTTTTACATCCTGGTTTCTTAAACTTAGGTCACACCTCTCTACAGTGCTAGCACCATCATTTATTGAAAGAGACACTTCTCCACCTTTCATAATTTCCTTTCCTTGCTAAATTTCATGTCTCTTCTATATTCAGCTCCCAATCCATGTCAGCACTATGAGATCATACTTCTTTATTCCTATTGGAGCTTTCAGGGGCTGGTTTAGCACAGTGGGCTAAACAGCTGCTTGTAATGCAGAACAAGGCCAGCTGCGCGGATTCAATTCCCGTACCGGCCTCCCCAAGCAGGCACCGAAATATGGCGAAAAGGGGCTTTTCACAGTAACTTCATTGAAGCCTACTTGTGACAATAAGCGATTATTATATTATTAGTATCAGTTCGGCTGTTTTGTTTCAAATGCTATATGCGTTCAGATACAGTGCGTTTAGTTTTGTTCTTGTCTTATTTTGGAACCGTTAATCTTATCCACTGATATACTCCTACATTTGTGCCTTCTGTTCCTTCAAGTCACTGTCTGTATTAATATCTTGCTGCATTAATATCTTTCTGACTTGCTTTGCTTCTACTCTTTGCTTCAACTCAAAATGGAACTGATCGTTTGATCAGGAAGTACAATCTGGACAGAGAACCAATAGCCTCTGACAATTCACACACCATTCTACAGAGTTTAATAGAAACATGAAGGTTTAGATTCTCCCGGGCCACCCACTAGTCACGGGATTCGCGATGGTCCGTCGGGCCAAAATCGGGTTTGGTATTGGGCAACAAACTGGTCACTAGTATACCGCACCGCCCTGCCAGTTACTCCATTCCATCAATGGTCTTCTTCTAGTCGATATAAGTGCACTCCTGTTTCTTCTCACTATTCCATTTTCAGACACTGATCACAGATTTAGTGTTTGTTTTCTTGGCCTTCATGATTCTTGTCATGAATCTACACTGATTCACCTCGTTGAAGTTCCGGAAAATCATGCACTCTGTGGTGTTGATTATAGTCTCTGGTGTGATTAGCATGGCACTCATCCTCTTTCTCCATTAATTTCTCTCAATCTGCTGCTTTGACACATGGTTTAAGCATGTGTGAAAGAGCAGGAAGTTGAGACAGTAGTCTTCTGCCACTTACAATTTCCGATGGAGTCAAACCATTCTTTTTTTAATATAAATTTAGAGTACCCAATTATTTTTTTCCAATTAAGGGGCAATTTAGCGTGGCCAATCCACCTAATCTGCACATCTTTGGGTTGTGGATGTGAAACCCACGCAGATACTGAGAGAATGTGCAAACTCCACACGGACAGTGACCCAGGTCCGGGATTCGAACCCGGGTCCTCAGCGCCATAGTCCCAGTGCTAACCACTACGCCACGTGCCACCCTGAGTCAAACCGTTCTATTGTGGTGTGGAATGGTAGCTCAACAATGCTAAGTTGATGTCATAATTTTTCTTCAACAAAGTTTCTTTCATTCTTACTCCTTTTTCGATGTGGAGATGCCAGCGTTGGACTGGGGTGAGCGTAGTAAGAAGTCTTACAACACCAGGTTAAAGTCCAACATGTTTGTTTTGAATCACTAGCTTTCAGAGCACTGCTCCTTCCTCAGGTGAATGAAGAGATAAGTTCCAGAAGCATTTATACCGACAAAGTCAAAGATGCAAGACGATACTTTGAATGCGAGTCTTTGAATTAAGTCTTTGCAAGTTCAAATGGAGCAACTGGAGAGAGGGGTAACCCCAGGTTAAAGAGGTGTCAATTGTCTCAAGCCAGGACAGTTGTTAGGATTTCGCAAGCCCAGGCCAGATAGTGGGAGTGAATGTAACGCGACATGAATCCAAGGTCCCGGTTGAGACCGTATTCATGTGTGCGGAACTTGGCGAAAAGTTTCTGCTCAGCGATTCTGCGATGTCGCGGGTCCTGAAGGACGTCTTGGAGAACGCTTACCCGAAGATCAGAGGCTGAATGCCCCTGACTGCTGAAGTATTGCCCTACTGGAAAGGAGCATTCCTGCCTGGCGATTTTCAGCTCTGCCTTCCCCTTGGGATTGAAAATATCCATACCAAAATGTTCCCATGGTCTGGAATGAAATGAGGATACATCTAATGGATTCCTTTGCTCGTGATGGATTATACAAGTTATGCAGCTCAAAATTATTTTCTCTCATGTTTTTGCAAACCTTGTCTGCAAAGTCAAACTTTCCAATCTACCACCGACCATAACAGGTTTCCCGATGGGCAGGTCTTTCATGGGATGGGCACATTTGACTATTCTCTTCACATGCAGTCGCTCAGTCCAACTGTCACTCAGTACATAAAAATTAAAAGTTTCTCATAATGAAGTGAAAGTGTTCTCGTCTGTACCCCTAAACCAGACAGTTAGTATGCAAAGTTCAAAGGTCTGTGAAATGAAGGTAAAAGGAATGCCACTAAAGTGCTGGAAACCTTTGAAGTGGTTTTCTCACAGTCAATTTCATTGCCCTTTAAAATATAGAAGCCTGTGTGCTTACCTACAAGGCTAAAAGATTTGAACTGCATTGTTTACATTTAATTTCACCCACCATTGTCTACTAAAAGATTTTTGATTGACAGGTCGAGGGAGATTCAAGGAGGAGGTGTGGGTTATTTATTTATACAGCTCTGCAGGAATCTATTAACTTAGGAGGACAGGTGATTTTCTAACCATAGTTTTTTTTATGAGGCTGTGTCTATATTCTCAGGTGCTTCACAGAAAGAGCAGGGGCTGCCCCCACTGCTCCTCTTGTGGTATCAAGTTCCACATCCTCACTACTTTCTGAGAAAACTGCTTGTGTTGCATAGATTATCATAAAATGTACAGTGCAGAAGGAGGCCATTCAGCCCATCGAGTCTGCACCGGCTCTTGGAAAGAGCTCCCTACCCAAGGTCAACACCTCCACCCTATCCCCATAACCCAGTAACCCCACCCAACACTAAGGGCATTGAAAGAGATTGGTATACTAGGGGTTAAAGAGAACAACTTACTTGAAAAAAAACCAGTTTGTTTAACAAGTACAGTGTGTCGGATGGAAATAGTCTGCATGCATTTGTTCGTGTGAAAATTAAGCTAATGGGTAATGACCTTAAAGTGCGAGTTCGTAACAGATAAAATAAAATTCTGTTCATTGTGAATCAGAATGCCTCCAGCACTCCATGTCCATCGATTGATTTCACCATTTGCTCTGTTCTCTCAGTGAAGTACAGAAATAAAGGCTTCACCAGCTATTCAAACTCAACTGCAGTGCAGCCAGAATTTACAACATATTTAAGTCTTGGTTAAGTAATTAAATGTAAATACGGATGAGGTATTCGACTGCATCTTTTTTTTAACCCTGCACACTTCTAAAACCAAGCTGGTAGCTTGGCAACCATCACCTTCAAGCATATTCCCGAAACACAGCAACCAGAAAAACAGTATTCATTGTTTGATCCACAGAATCCAGAGAATTCCTACAGTGCAGAAGGAGGTCATTCGGTCCATCGAGTCTGCACTTATCCTCCAAAAGAGCTTTATACCGAGGCCCACTCCTCCCCCCCCCCCCCCCCCCCCCTCCCCCCACTATCCTCGGGGCACATTGATCATGAGCAATATACCTAACCTGCGCACCTTTGAACACTAAGTGGCAATTTAGCACGGCCAATCCACCTAACCTGCACATCTTGGACTGTGGGAGGAAACCGAAGCACCCGGAGGAAACCCCAATAAACACAAGGAAAAAGTGCAAACTCCACACAGGCATTCATCCAAGTCCGGAATCGAACCCGGGTCCCTGGTGCTGTGAAGCATACATTAGCCTATTGTAGCCATCTAAGGTGGACACCTGCAAAGGACCATGGGAATTATAGCCAACCCAGGACTCAGACAGATACATAGCCTATGTGTATCTAAAACATAGGTAACCAGACCTGACCGAAACCACCGCTTGTTTACATTTCAATGGTCCATTTGCCCAGGACAATAGAACGCCAATCAAGAAACCGGTACAGCCACAGACCGATCGGCACCACTCCCTTGCTCAGAAAGCACAACTGACAAGGTCATTGACCGCTAAGGACCCACCCAGCTAGCAAGGCACCCGCCCCTTTATTGGCCAAAATCGAAGAGAGTGATCAGAGCCCTGTCGAACTATTGGGTCCAAGGTTAAGGATCGCCTCAAAGGCGCGAAATCCCAGGGGGATAAAAGAGAGCACAGCCATGTGTTCTGTCTCTTTTGGTTCCGGCCTGTGCCTACCCAATTGCAGCAGGAACAGCCAGCTAAATTCAAGACCAACGATTGCTACCTGACGGGTGAGCCCAGCAGAGACAGAGCCACTTTCTTCGAACCAGCCAAGTGAAATCCAGATAAAGGCCTTTATGCATTTGCACAGTGCCGGTCGCCCTGAAGTTAAGTATAGATGATTGTAGCTGATAGGTGCAGTAGATATTGTGTTTGCATGTTGAGATAACTCTTGTGTATGTAAATAAACCATCTTTTGAACTAACTAACTGGTTGTGTGGTCATTTGATCGATATAAGGGAAAGGCTTGTGGTTCACCGAGATAAATAAATAGAGCAGCACTATAACTTTCACAAAATCCAGATGAACAATTAAAATAAGTCAAAGTCTCGTACTTATTCTCAATTGTACCTCAATGTGAACACCATACGGTATATTCACCGAATACAACTCAATGGCTTCAAACTCCAACTGTGGGATTCTCCATCAGTGGGATGCTACACTTCACCTGCAGCGCACTCACGCCCACAGATTTCCCAATGGTGCGAGATGACCACAATGAGAAATCCCCATTGGCCGGCTGCGAGAAGGAGAATCCCGTGCCGGCGGGAGCGCGCAGTGCCGGAAAACGGGGCTGGTGGGCCTGAGAATGCCGCAGTTCAAAAATTTAACGACCAGTAGCACCAAACATTTTCCATTTCAATTTATAAGGGTAAATCTGCTCTTTAAAAAGGACCATTTATGAAAATATAGCTGTCTAAATATATACACTATAATACGGGAGAGTAATTTTAATCTGACCCGACCAGCAGGCACATTTGGGCTTGGATTGCCCACTTGTTCCACTCCTTGCCTGATTTTACCTTTGAGTGAAGTCAGTGAGGTGTAAATATGACTGCTGAACCCAACCTGTCAGTTTAATGCTGGCAGAGGGATTACAATTAATTTTATAATAGTTGATGGGGTTTGGTGAATCTCCAGAGATAAATAGTATTGCCAGCTGAGTGCAAATTGGGAGAAGTTATCCACCTCATGTTAAGTGCAATTAAACCATAAAAGCATTCCTTATTGAAAAAAATGTCATGTTTTGTTGCTGAAAGTGCAAAATGTAACCCTTTAATCTCTGTGCTTTATTGAATCCAACAGCTCTGAGCAATTAGTTATGTGATCCCATTCAAATCACAAGAAGGATTCACAAGGCCTCAGCCTGTTCGTACTTTATCAGAATTATAGAGAATCTACCGGAAATGACGAAGAAGCCGAATTATTCTGATTGTGAACAACTTTGCTGGCCATCGTTCAAACTTTGCTTCCAATCTCAGTTGCAGACTGCCCTGCATTTCTGGTCTTCTTGTAAGAAATTGGATTGAATTAAAATGGTGAGGTAATATTTGTAAGTTTTTGTTCTCAATCAAATAATGCAGCTGTATTTCGAACCTGTTCTCCGACATCAATCTTGTATTAGCAGCAGCTTGAGTGAAAAGATGACCCCGATTGTAAACTTTAGTCAATGTTGTGACCTTCCCCCATTGGAAGTTTACCCACCGCGATATTCCCGCAGGCAGCTGTTAAAGCGCAAATGTGACACCAGCAAATGTTGCCATAACCAAATTTGCCTTCACAAGGAAATGTTTTCCTAAAACGCATACCCCATTCCAAATATTTGCACAGATAGCCTCCATGTGTCGGATGTGATCTAAGACTGGAAAAACCCAATGGATACAATTTTCCAGCCATTCCTGCCAGCGGGATCTTCCGGTCCCACCAAAGGCGACACCGCCACCCAAGCAGCGGGTTCCCGGTGGCGGGGCAGTCAAGCTATATCAAACGCCATAGAACTTGGCCGGACCGGATGATACTGCCGGGGGCTAATCGTGAGCTGCCCCTTCCACTGGAAAAACATGACACTGGGTGGGAGTACGGTGGGGGCAGTGCGGTGGAAAAGGAGAGGGGGGGGTAGAAAATCCCACTCATCGTGTTGTACATGGTTGTGACAGCCAGAATGGACAAGTGTTCAGGGTTGTACACGATGCAATGTAAATGCATTTTTAAGCTCCTTTTCAAGATCAACAAGATTACCTTTTTGATTCATAGAACATAGAACAATACAGTGCAGTACAGGCCCTTCGGCCCACGATGTTGCACCGAAACAAAAGCCATCTAACCTACACTATGCCATTATCATCCATATGTTTATCCAATAAACTTTTAAATGCCCTCAATGTTGGCGAGCTCACTACTGTAGCAGGTAGGGCATTCACGGTCTCACTACTCTTTGCGTAAAGAACCTACCTCTGACCTCTGTCCTATATCTATTACCCCTCAGGTTAAAGTTATGTCCCCTCGTGCCAGCCATTTCCATCTGCGGGAGAAGGCTCTCACTGTCCACCCTATCCAACCCCCTGATCATTTTGTATGCCTCTATTAAGTCTCCTCTTAACCTTCTTCTCTCCAACGAAAACAACCTCAAGTCCATCAGCCTTTCCTCATAAGATTTTCCCTCCATACCAGGCAACATCCTGGTAAATCTCCTCTGCACCCGCTCCAAAGCCTCCACGTCCTTCCTATAATGCGGTGACCAGAACTGTACGCAATACTCCAAATGCGGCCGTACCAGAGTTCTGTACAGCTGCAACATGACCTCCCGACTCCGGAACTCAATCCCTCTACCAATAAAGGCCAACACTCCAGAGGCCTTCTTCACAACCCTATCAACCTGGGTGGCAACTTTCAGGGATCTATGTACATGGACACCTAGATCCCTCTGCTCATCCACACTTTCAAGAGCTTTACCATGAGCCAAATATTCCGCCTTCCTGTTATTCCTTCCAAAGTGAATCACCTCACACTTCTCTACATTAAACTCCATTTGCCACCTCTCAGCCCAGCTCTGCAGCTTATCTATATCCCTCTGTAACCTGCTACATCCTTCCACACTATCGACAACACCACCGACTTTAGTATCGTCTGCAAATTTACTCACCCACCCTTCTGCACCTTCCTCGAGGTCATTTATAAAAATGACAAACAGCAACGGCCCCAGAACAGATCCTTGTGGTACTCCACTTGTGACTGTACTCCATTCTGAACATTTCCCATCAACCACCACCCTCTGTCTTCTTTCAGCTAGCCAATTTCTGATCCACATCTCTAAATCACCCTCAATCCCCAGCCTCCGTATTTTCTGCAATAGCCTACCGTGGGGAACCTTATCAAACGCTTTGCTGAAATCCATATACACCACATCAACTGCTCTACCCTCATCTACCTGTTCAGTCACCTTCTCAAAGAACTCAATAAGTTTTGTGAGGCATGACCTACCCTTCACAAAGCCATGCTGACTATCGCTGATCATATTATTCCTATCTAGATGATTATAAATCTTGTCTCTTATAATCCCCTCCAAGACTTTACCCACTACAGACGTGAGGGTCACCGGTCTGTAGTTGCCGGGGTTGTCTCTGCTCCCCTTTTTGAACAAAGGGACCACATTTGCTGTCCTCCAGTCCTCTGGCACTATTCCTGTAGCCAATGATGACATAAAAATCAAAGCCAAAGGTCCAGCAATCTCTTCCCTGGCCTCCCAGAGAATCCTAGGATAAATCCCATCAGGTCCCGGGGACTTATCTATTTTAAGCCTGTCCAGAATTGCCAACACCTCTTCCCTACGTACCTCAATGCCATCTATTCTATTAGCCTGGGGCTCAGCATTCTCCTCCACAACATTATCTTTTTCCTGAGTGAATACTGACGAAAAATATTCATTTAGTATCTCGCCTATCTCTTCAGACTCCACACACAATTTCCCATCCCTGTCCTTGACTGGTCCTACTCTTTCCCTAGTCATTCGCTTATTCCTGACATACATATAGAAAGCTTTAGGGTTTTCCTTGATCCTTCCTGCCAAATACTTCTCATGTCCCCTCCTTGCTCGTCTTAGCTCTCTCTTTAGATCCTTCCTCGCTACCTTGTAACTATCCATCGCCCCAACTGAAACTTCACACCTCATCTTCACATAGGCCTCCTTCTTCCTCTTAACAAGAGATTCCACTTCCTTGGTAAACCACGGTTCCCTCGCTCGATGCCTTCCTCCCTGCCTGACCGGTACATACTTATCAAGAACACGCAGTAGCTGATCCTTGAACAAGCCCCCCTTATCCAGTGTGCCCAACACTTGCAGCCTACTTCTCCACCTTATCCCCCCCAAGTCACGTCTAATGGCATCATAATTGCCCTTCCCCCAGCTATAACTCTTGCCCTGCGGTGTATACTTATCCCTTTCCATCATTAACGTAAACGTCACCGAATTGTGGTCATCTGGGAAGAAATTATATTAGTTATTAGCAGAGAAACTAAAGTGCATGTTTGGAACAATGTGATTTTCTTACAGTCATGCTTCGTTTCGGAAGCCGTTAAGCTGTACTCTACTGGGACTCACCATATGGATTGAGACAATAATATCACTTGACCCATCCTTATTACACTGCTCTTGAAAAACGAATGAGCAAGTCAAGCTTTTGCTTGCTCTGAGCCCCTTGTGACATTATTAAACTGAAGAACATGGCAAGGATTAGGAAGGCTTTCCAATTTATTTTAATTGCTATGTATGGAGTCAAATAATATTATCTATCATGCTTTATCTTAATCAAATGCATCTTTCTCTTTCTAAGTTTTGGCTGATATTCAAATCCATAAACCTGACTAAACAGAGTAGAGAGAATGGTCTGAATTTTGATATGTTTGTTCATTATGTAACAGCCAATTGTCTTTATCAAAGAATTTGCTTCCAATTTTGAGCCAATGCCTGAAACCACGACACGCAAATCAGGGCATTTACAACCTGATGCGACCATCAATTCACTCAAAGACACGAGTAGAAGTAAACCGGTTGAAATCAGCTTCGAACAGTGCCTGCCTGCGACTGGTACAATACTGTGAACTGCCGACAGGTCAACTGCTCTTTATACTTCCTTTCAAGGGGAGGAGCCATGGGCAGATCCCGTACATGCCCTAACATACCCCCTGTGGGTGAAGCCACACAATGGCCCATAGGTGGAGCCCACAAGGTCAACAACATAACATAGCTGTAACACAATGAAATGAAATGAAAAGAAACACAATGGCAGAACATGATACTAATACACTGGTGAATTATTAGAACTATACATTCACCACATTCACCCCCTGTTAAAGAAATGAAGTCCGGTGGGGGTGACGGGCTCATAGGTTCAGCTGGTCCGGCGCACGGATTGTGCGCTGCTATCGCCGAAGCACTGGTGTTGCTGCTAGTCCAGGTGTCGGGCTCATCCGTGCTGGCAGCGGACGTGGTGCCGGTGCGGGCACAGGCGTGGACTCCAGGAGCGTCTCTTCTGGAGCTTCATTCCTGTGGACCGGTGTGGCGGGTGGGAGGGAGCGTGGGAGCCATATAGGGGTGAGGGCGCTAGACATGGAGGTTGGGCATGATATAGTGGGGGGGCTGCGGTGGTGGTGGTGGAGCCTGCGGGCGCCAGGTCCCGGAGGGAGACGGTATCTTGATGGCCATCGGGGTGTTCGACATAAGCATACTGGGGGTTGGATTGTAGGAGCTGGACCCTCTCTACCAGAGGGTCGGTCTTATGGCTCCTGACATGTTTTCTGAGGAGGACTGGTCCCGGTGTCTTCAGACAGGATGGAAGCGAGGCCCCTGAGGTAGCTCCCCTAGGGAAAACAAACAAGTGGTCATGAGGAGTCTTGTTTGTGGCCGTGCCAAGGAGGGACCTGATAGAGTGGAGCGCATCGGGGAGGACCTCCTGCCAGTGAGAAACTGGGAGATTCCTGGACCGCAGGGTCAGTAGGACAGGTGGAGAGGACCGTCCCGTTCTTCCTCTCCACCTGCCCATTTCCGCTGGGGTTATAGCTGGTAGCCCTGCTCGAGTCAATGCCCTTACTGAGCAGGTACTGACGCAGTTTGTCGCTCATGAACGACGAGCCCCGGTCGCTGTGGACATAACTGGGGAAACCAAACAGGGTGAAGACACTATGCAGGGCTCTAATGACAGTGGACGTGGTCATATCGGGGCTGGGGATTGCAAATGGGAAGCGGGAGAACTCATCTATGATGTTGAGGAAATATGTATTGCGGTTATTGGAGGGGAGCGGCCCTTTGAAATCGATACTGAGGCATTCAAAGGGCCGGGATGCCTTTACCAGGTGGGCCTTATCCAGGCGATAGAAGTGCGGTTTACACTCTGCACAGGTTTGGCAATCCCTGGTCATAGCTCTGACCTCCTCAGTGGAGTAGGGCAGGTTGGGTCTTGATATAATGGACGAGACGGGTGACCCCCCGGGTAGCAGAGGTCATCGTGGATAGCCTGCAGTCGGTCATCTTGTGCGCTGGCGCATGTGCCACGGGACAGGGCATCTGGGGGCTCATTGAGCTTCCCAGGATATACTATATCGTAGCTATAGGTGGAGAGTTCGATCCTCCACCTAAAGATCTTATCGTTCTTGATTTTGCCCCGCTGCATATTTTCGAACATGAAGGCTACCGATCTTTGGTCGGTGACGAGGGTAAATCTCCTACCAGCAAGGTAGTGCCTCCAGTGCCGCACGGCTTCCACGATGGATTGGCCTTCTTTTTCGACGGAGGAGTGTCGAATTTCAGAGGAGGTGAGGGTGCGCGAAAAGAACGCTACCGGTCTGCCTGCTTGATTGAGGGTGGCGGCGAGAGCGACCTCTGATGCGTCGCTCTCCACCTGGAAGGGGACGGACTCGTCCACTGCGCGCATCGCGGCTTTGGCGATGTCCACTTTGATGCAGCTGAAGGCCTGGTGGGTCTCAGTTGTCAGTGGAAAGATGGTGGTCTTGATTAGTGGGTGGGCTTTGTCCGCATAATTGGGGACCCACTGGGCGTAATATGAAAAGAGACTAAGGCACCTCTTCAGGGCCTTGGGATAGTGAGGGAGAGGGAGTTGTAGGAGGGGGCGCATACGGTCAGGATCGGGCCGTAGGACCCCGTTCTCCACGACGCAGCCGAGTCTGGTTGTGCGGAAAACGTATTTCTCCTTGTTGTAGGTGAGATTGAGGGTTTGGGCGGTTTGGAGAAATCGGTGGAGGTTGGCGTCGTGGTCCTGCTGATCATGGCCACAGATGGTGACGTTGTCCAAGTACAGAAATGTGGCCCGCAGCCCGTACTGGTCCACCATTCGGTCCATTGCTCTTTGGAACACCGAAACCCCATTTGTGACGCCAAAGGGGACCCGGAGGAAATGAAGAAGGCGGCCGTCTGCCTCAAAAGCCGTGTATTGCCGGTCCTCCAGGCGGATTGGGAGCTGGTGGTATGCAGACTTCAGATACCACCATGGAGAACACGCGGTAGTGTAAGATCTGGTTTACCAAGTCTGCAATCCTTGGAAGGGGGTACCCATCGAGTTGTGTGTACCGGTTAATGGCTTGGCTGTAATCAACCACCATCCGGAACCTTTCCCCGGTCTCGACGACCACCACCTGAGCTCGCCAGGGGCTATTGCTGGCCTCGATGACACCCTCCCACAAGAGACGCTGGACCTCGGACCTAATGAACGTCCTGTCCTGCATGCTATACCGCCTGCTTCTGGTGGTGACTGGCTTGCAGTCAGCAGTGAGGTTTGCGAAGAGAGGGGGAGGGTCGATTGTTAGGGTCGCGAGGCTGCATATGATGAGTGGGGGCAGGGGCCCCCCGAACTTCAGGGTTAGGCTCCTGAGGTTGCACTGGAAGTCGAGTCCCAATAGGAGAGGAGCGCAGAGGTCTGGGAGCACATATAATTTAAAGTTAGTGTACTCAGCGCCCTGTATTGCTAGGGTTGCAGTAGTGCACCCTTGGATTTGCACTGAGTGCGACCCAGAGGCAAGGGAGATGGTTTGTTGCGCCGGGAAAATTGGGAGCGAGGTGAATCATCCGGGTGAATGAAGCTCTCTGTGCTCCTGGAGTCGAAGTGGCAAGGCGCCTCGTGCCCGTTAACCCGGATGGCCACCATGGAGCTCCGGAGGTGCTTGGGTCGCGATTGGTCCAGGGTGACCGCGCTGAACTGCTGATAGCCGGCGGCATGGTCAGAGGTGCTGGGGTGGCCCCGTGATGACTGACCATATTGATCATACGCGTCGAGCCGCGTAGCAGATGGCGGCCAAGATGGCGGCTCCCGTTGGTCGAGCGTGGCGGGCGGTGAGGAAGATGGCGTCCAAGATGGCGGCCCCCGTGTATCACACGTGGCCGGCCGCGTGGAGGAGGGTGGCCAAGATGGCGGCCCCAGTAGGTCGCACCTGCTGTGAGGGCTGGAAGCTGGCTGCCCCCACTGATAGCACGAGGCTGAGGCATCTGCAGGGGGCGGAGTCGGCAGACACGCTGCCACCCTGCGGGGTCTGCGTGCCTGTGAGTCTGAGGATCGGATCTGTGAGTTAGAGTTCTTAGACCTGGCGAGGCAGACTTTGGCGAAATGTCCTTTTCTCCCGCAGCTGCTGCAGTTCACGTTGCGGGCCGGGCAGTGCTGTCGGGGGTGTTGAGACTGGCCGCAAAAATAGCAGGGTGGCCCCCCATGATGGGCGGGCGGCCGCGCGGCACAGGCCTGGGGTAGTCTTTGGTCGGGGGCCCACGAGGGGGTCGTGTGCTCAGCTGGGAACGCAGTAAGGCTCTGAAACGCAACCTCCAGAGAGGTGGCTAACTTTACCGTGTCGTCCAGATCCTGGGCCCCCTTTTCGAGCAGGCGCTGTCCACATAATTCGACCGGGCTCCCGCCATGCAGACATCTTGGACGGCGAGTTCCATGTGTTGAGTGGCCGTAATGGCCTGGTAATTACAGTTGCGTGCGAGGGTTTTGAGGTCGCATAGGTAGTCATCTAGCGACTCCGGGGCGCTGGCGGCGAGTTGTGAAGATGTGTCGTGCGTAGACCTCGTTCACAGGCCATACGTATAGGCGTTCGAGCATCGCGAGGGCATCTGCACAGGAGGAGGCCTCGTCGAGCTGAACAGAAATGCAATGGCTCACCCATGCATGGAGGAGGCTCAGCTTCTGTTCATCGGTGACGGGAGGCATGGAAGAGGCAGCGAAATAGGCCTTGGAGCATCGAAGCCAGTGCGAAAAAATTTCTTTCGCCTCCGCAGCCTGCGGATCAATTTCCAGTCGATCAGGTTTGAGGGCTGATTCCATAGTTGTGTTTAAGCTGATTAAATTGCTGCAACCATTCATTCATTCAAAGGCACGAGTTGAAGTAAACCGTGGTTTTAATCAGCTTAGAACAGTGTCTGCCTGCGACTGGTACAATACTGTGAAACGCCTACAGGTTAGCTGCTCTTTATACTTCCTTTCAAGGGGAGGAGCCATGGGCGGAGCCTGTACATGCCCCAACATATCCCCCTGTGGGTGAAGCCACACAATGGCCCATAGGTGGAGCCCACAAGGTCAACAACATAACATAGCTTTAACACAATGAAATGAAATGAAATGAAAATTGCTTAATGTCACAAGTAGGCTTCAAATGAAGTTACTGTGAAAAGCCCCTGGCAGAACATGATACTAATACACTGGTGAATTACTAGTACTATACATTCACCGCACAACCCTGGTAAAGAATCAACCTCAAACTATGATTTACCCTTCATTTTAGTTGGGTTGCAGGCCTGATGTTTCAGTGGGACTCGCAGACTCACCTTTCCCATCATTTTCCTTATTTTTCTTTCCTGAAAGAGTTCCCCTGAGAACCTTCAACGTTTGTGTGGAACTTAGTAAGTTCCCTAACACATGCTGATGGCGATCATCTCTTTTTAACTATCAGCTTATGGGAACTCGCTCCCCCTTTTATGAGGTGCTGAGAAAATTGTCAGGAAATTTTCCGCGACAAACTCTCTGAGCAAGGCTGCTGAAATATGAGAATAGAGTCAAGTTTGAGGATATCTTTTTGCATGGACCTCGGTCCACTTCCAACTAAACTGGACTTACTTCAAAACCCCTTTAAAATTAATATTAACCTTCCATTTAAATGGGGATGCGTCTTACGCTTACCGTCTATCTCCGATCCATTTGTTGAAAGAATCGCGTTCTTAAGGGATTATCTTCAATTTTTTTAATGAGTTCTTACAGAGACAGTGGCAAGATATGATTTATTGTCCAGTCTAGTGCCTATTGTCCTGCTGGCATTCAAAGTCAGACACATTGCGAGTCACATCTGGGCTGTATCAGGCAGGTTTAGAAGACTCCCTTCTCTGACGGGCATTAATATGCATTCAGACTTCTACGACAATCCATCAGCTTTGCTGGTGCCAGTCCAGGAATGGATGGATTTATTGAATTCAATTTCAGAAATTGTCACGGTGGGAACTGAACTCTGGAATACTTTGTCTGGTGCCACAACCACTGGGCAAACATTCCTATAAATTCAGTCGTTACATCTGATATACAGCTAGCTTTCTTCAGTGAGTGCAATAAAATGGCAATAAAGGAAGCAGTATGTGTTGAATAAAGAAAAAGCAAGAATAAATGTCCAGATATCGTCCGAATTATAGTTACTCGACAGTTAACATTAAAAGAGTCACCCTCACGAAGGAGAGCACTGCATCTGACGTTGGATTGGAGTCGGCAGCATCACAATGCAATTTTGGAGCAAGAAGGTGAAAAACATTCAGCCAGCACCAGCTAAACAGCTGGAGGGACGCCCAACAAAGGTTGCGTGTAATGTAGTATCTTGAAAGACTGGTGACCACTGTGGTAGTATGTATTGGGGGTCATGTGGGACTGGAAGCCCTAATGTCATTGGCTGACAGATCCCGGGTCCTGGTTGGCCGTTGACCTCTAGCTCCGCCCTGAAGGCGGAGTATAAGAAGCCGGAGTCCTCCCCCGCAGGCCATTCTGCTATCGAGCTCGGGGGAACAGACACGCTTAATAAAGCCTCATCGACTTCACTCTATTCGTCTCACGGAGTCTTTGTGCGCTACAATTTATTAAGCGTGCCTAAAAAGGACTATGGAGCTCAGGATCATTCCGGAATGCCTGAGGATCAGCCCCCACGCAGTGAACGCGGCAGCAGCCTTCAAGCACTGGCAGACTTGTTTCGAGGCCTACCTCAGAACGGCCACCGGCCGGGTCACAGAAGACCAAAAACTACAGGTCCTGCACTCGAGGGTAAACACGGAGATCTTCTCCCTCATCGAAGACTCGGAGGATTTCCAGACGGCGTTCGCAGCACTGAAAAGTCTCTATGTCCGCCCAGTTAACCAAATCTACGCTCGCTACCAGCTCGCGACGAGACGGCAAGGTCCCGGAGAATCGATGGACGAATTCTACGCCGCGCTGCTGATTTTGGGACGAGCCTGCAGCTGCCCTTCGGTGAACGCAAATGAACACACGGACATGTTAATGCGCGATGCTTTTGTGGCAGGTATGAATTCCTCCCAAATCCGCCAAAGACTTCTAGAAAGAGAGTCGCTAGGACTCTCAGAGGCCCGGGCCCTAGCAGCCTCCCTAGACGTGGCCGCGCGTAATACCCGCGCCTACGGCCCCGACCGCGCGGCAGCCCATTGGGCCCCGTACGTACCCGTCGCGACAAACACCCCCCCCCCCGGACACCCCACAGGCTTGCGCGGTCCAAACGCCAAGTCGCACCGGGGGCGCCCGCTGCTATTTCTGCGGCCAGGTGAAACACCCCCGACAGCGCTGCCCGGCCCGCGCAGCGATCTGCAAGAGCTGCGGGAAAAAGGGCCATTTCGCAGTTGTGTGCCGGTCCCGCGAGGTCGCCGCTGTCCCGGGAGAACAGGGAGCCCTGCAAGCCGTTTACGCTCCCCAACCCCCCCAGCGCATCATGTACGACCCGCAGGCGCAGCCGCTCTGGGTCCCGACCACCGCGGTCCCGGGAGAACAGGGAGCCCTGCACGCCGCTTATGCTCCCCAACTCCCCCCCCCGCACTCCATGTATGACCCGCCGGCGCTACCACTTTGGGTCCCGACCACCACTCCCCACGGAGAAGAGGGAGTTCTGGGCGTCTCTAACGCCCCCCTAACCCCCCCCCCCCGCGCCCCACGTCTGACCCGCCGGCGCTACCAACTTGGGTCCCGACCACCGCTGTCCCCAGAGATGAGGGAGCCCCGCACGGTCCTAACGCTCCCCAACCCCCCCAGCGCCCCATGTGCGACCTGCAGACGCCGCCATTTTGGGTCCCGGCCACCACGAGGGGAGGATGGGCGCCGCCATCTTGGACCACCCCAAACCTCTACGACGCGTGGGGGCGGCCATTTTGTCCACCCCCGCCGCCATCTTGTGACCCCCAGCCATGTGCGATGTATGGGGGCGGCCATTTTGTTCATCCCCGACGCCATCTTGGATGGCAACAACGGACCCCACTCCGCTACTACAACCACGTCTCGCTTCAATTACGCTCGATCAAGCTCGGCCCCGGACACTCCAGACGACGACGACAACGGTGCTAATAAACGGCCATGCCTAGTCGACTCCGGGAGCACGGAGAGCTTTATCCACCCTGACATGGTAAGACACTGTTCCTTGACCACCTATCCCAGCGCACAAAAGATTTCCCTAGCTGCAGGACCCCACTCCGTACAGATCCAAGGTTTCTGCATAGTTACCCTAACGGTGCAGGGGAGGGAGTTCAAAAACTACAAACTAAACGTCCTTCCCCAACTCTGCGGCCCACCTTACTGGGATTAGATTTCCAATGCAATCTACAGAGCCTTACGTT
Organism: Scyliorhinus torazame; assembly: GCF_047496885.1. Lineage (NCBI taxonomy): Eukaryota > Metazoa > Chordata > Chondrichthyes > Carcharhiniformes > Scyliorhinidae > Scyliorhinus > Scyliorhinus torazame. The sequence continues at coordinate 56,292,265 of NC_092728.1, forward strand.
CAAATTCGGCGGCCCAATACCCCCATTCACTATCTGCGGCCTCGCAACCCTCAAGGTGCAACCCCCGTCCTTGTTTGCGAACCTCACCCCGGATTGCAAACCCGTCGCCACTAGGAGCAGACGGTACAGCGCCCAGGACCGGACCTTCATTCGGTCCGAAGTCCAGCGGCTACTAAAGGAAGGCATAATCCAGGCCAGCAATAGTCCCTGGAGAGCGCAGGTGGTAGTAGTGAAGACAGGGGAGAAACAAAGGATGGTCATAGACTATAGCCAGACCATCAACAGGTACACACAACTAGACGCGTACCCTCTCCCCCGCATATCCGACATGGTCAATTGGATTGCCCAATATAAAGTCTTCTCCACCGTGGACCTCAAGTCCGCCTACCATCAGCTCCCCATCCGCCCAAGTGACCGCAAGTACACAGCCTTCGAGGCAGACGGGCGATTATACCATTTCCTAAGGGTCCCATTTGGCGTCACAAACGGGGTCTCGGTCTTCCAACGGGAGATGGACCCAATGGTTGATCAACATGGGTTGCGGGCCACGTTCCCGTATCTCGACAATGTAACCATCTGCGGCCACGACCAGCAGGACCATGACGCCAACCTCCAAAAATTCCTCCAGACCGCCAAAGCCTTGAACCTCACGTACAACGAGGACAAGTGCGTTTTTAGCACCAATCGGCTAGCCATTCTGGGCTACGTAGTGCGCAATGGGATAATAGGCCCCGACCCCGAACGTATGCGCGCCCTCATGGAATTCCCCCTCCCGCACTGCCCAAAAGCCCTGAAACGCTGCCTGGGGTTTTTTTCATACTACGCCCAGTGGGTCCCCCAGTACGCAGACAAGGCCCGCCCCCTAATACAGACCACGACCTTCCCTCTGTTGACAGAGGCTTGCCAGGCCTTCAGCCGCATCAAAGCGGATATCGCAAAGGCCACGATGCGTGCCATCGACGAGTCCCTCCCCTTCCAGGTCGAGAGCGACGCCTCCGACGTAGCTCTAGCGGCCACCCTTAACCAAGCGGGCAGACCCGTGGCCTTTTTCTCCCGGACCCTCCATGCCTCAGAAATCCGCCACTCCTCAGTGGAAAAGGAAGCCCAAGCCATAGTGGAAGCTGTGCGACATTGGAGGCATTAGCTGGCCGGCAGGAGATTCACTCTCCTCACTGACCAACGGTCGGTAGCCTTCATGTTCGATAATGCACTGCGGGGCAAAATCAAAAACGACAAGATCTTAAGGTGGAGGATCGAGCTCTCCACCTTCAACTACGAGATTTTGTATCGTCCCGGAAAGCTGAACGAGCCGTCTGATGCCCTATCCCGCGGCACATGTGCCAACGCACAAATTAACCGCCTCCAAACCCTCCACGAGGACCTCTGCCACCCGGGGGTCACTCGGTTTTTCCACTTTATCAAGTCCCGCAATCTCCCATACTCTTTAGAGGAGGTCCGTACAGTCACAAGGGACTGCCACATCTGCGCGGAATGCAAACCGCATTTTTTCAGGCCGGATGGTGCGCACCTGATTAAGGCTTCCCGCCCCTTTGAACGCCTTAGTCTCGATTTCAAAGGACCCCTCCCCTCCACCGACCGCAACACATACTTTCTTAATGTGGTGGACGAATACTCCCGCTTCCCATTCGCCATTCCCTGCTCTGACATGACCGCGGCCACAGTCATTAAAGCCCTGAACACCATCTTCACACTGTTCGGTTGCCCCGCATACGTCCACAGCGACAGGGGGTCCTCTTTCATGAGTGACGAGCTGCGCCAGTTCCTGCTCAGCAAGGGCATAGCCTCAAGCAGGACGACCAGCTACAACCCCCGGGGGAACGGGCAAGTAGAGAGGGAGAACGGCACGGTCTGGAAGACCATCCTACTGGCCCTACGGTCCAGGGACCTCCCAGTTTCACGGTGGCAGGAGGTCCTCCCGGACGCTCGCCACTCCATCCGGTCACTATTATATACGAGCACTAATCAAACGCCTCATGAGCGTCTCCTTGTCTTCCTTCGGAGGTCCTCCTCTGGAACGTCGCTGCCGACCTGGCTGGCGGCCCCAGGACCCATCTTGCTCCGAAAGCATGTGCGGGCACATAAGGCGGACCCGTTGGTCGAAAGCGTTCACCTCCTCCACGCGAACCCGCAGTACGCTTACGTGGAGTACCCCGACGGCCGACAGGACACGGTCTCCCTGCGGGATCTGGCGCCCGCCGGCAACACACACACACCCCCGACACCATTCACCCAACCCCCCCCTTCCTGCCACCGCCGCACCCCGCCCCCTTCCCAGGAGGATCGGTTCCCCTCCCCTCAGGCCCGACCAAGAATAAAGCCCAAGCTGAAACCGTAAGGCTCCCGGAGACGACAACACCGGTACAAGCACCACCACCACCACCGGGGCCGAGGCGATCGACACGGACGACCAGACCGCCCAACCGACTCGTGGCGTCGATCTAAATCAATATATGGACTTTTCACAAGAACATTTTGCTTTTCTCCCGATACCTTCTGTAAATAGTTGAAACAGGACAAAATTGTACAATACTGTATTGCCATGTGAATGTTTTCCTCCCAGGACCAGCCCTGTGAACCCTTACCACCATACGAAGCATCACCCCGCCGGGTTCATTTTTGACAAGGGGTGAATGTGGTAGTATGTATTGGGGGTCATGTGGGACTGGAAGCCCTAATATCATTGGCTGACAGATCCCGGGTCCTTGTTGGCCGTTGACCTCTAGCTCCGCCCTGAAGGCGGAGTATAAGAAGCCGGAGTCCTCCCCCGCAGGCCATTCTACTATCGAGCTGCGGGGGAACAGACACGCTTAATAAAGCCTCATCGACTTCACTCTATTCGTCTCACGGAGGCTTTGTGCGCTACAACCACCAAGTGGATTAAAAACTATTAATTAACAAGGGGCTATCGTGCTCCCCAACTTCAGACTCCTAACTGACAGTAAAACCCGGACTAAGCCCCAGAATTGGTCGATTAGCCTTACGGGTCACATGACCCCCAAGAACCCACCCCCTTAAAGGGGCACTCTATCACAGGCAGGAACACAGGGTAGGCCGTTCAGTCTGTTTGATCATTTAATCTGACCAATACTGGTCAGTAATCCCTTATCAATCACACATCCTTCTTCCTAGAGACCCTTGCACGAAACAAATCTACTGAATCTATCAGTCTTGAGAAATCGAATTGTCCAACGAGCCACAGTCTTTTAGCACTGCAGGGGTGGCACGGACAAGGGGTGGGGCCTGAGGAGGTGGGGTGGGGGAGTCACATGGCCATGAAAGGGGGTGTATTGAAATGGTGGACATGAAGGGGGCCTGAACGGTGTCAGCTTACGGGAGGTCATTAGGGCAGGTGGGTCTGACGTGGGGGGAGGGGGGGGTGACTTGGAGGGGGACAATGAAGGGGAGGCATGAAGGGGGGCTGAAATGGGGGGGGGGTGCATGAATGGGGGGCTTGAAGATAGGGGGAATGAAGGGTGGGCCTTCAGCCAGCCCATGGCAGTGTTTGTTTTTTTTAAAATTTGAAGTCCCCAATTCATTATTTTTCCAATTAAGCGGCAATGTAGCATAGCCAATGCACCTATCCTGCACATCTTTGGGTTGTGGGGGTGAAACCCACACAGACTCGGGAGAAAAATCAAACTCCACGCGGACAGTGGTCCAGGGCTTGTGCTGAACCTGGGTCCTCAGCACCGAGAGGCAGCAGTGCTAAGCACTGAGCCACTGTGCCGCCCCTACATAGTGGCGTTTCTGTCACTTGGCCGGTTGTGGTGCCAGTGATGGGGGGAGACCTGAATCCTGTGAATGGGGGGAGGGGGAGCCTCTGCTCGTGAGTGGGGTGGAGGGGGAGGGGGCTGTTGAGTTGTCTGGAGATAGTGGCGCCTTTTAAAAATGCTGTCCCCATCTTTGAGGAGCTGGTCTTCTCGGTGTGTTTGGGTTTCAAATCCAAAAGAAATTCCAATTGTGGAATTCAATGAGTATCTCTCCGAGCTCCAAATAAAGGAGTAAGACAGGGAGAATTGCGTTTGGAATCATGCCGGAATAGCCAACACGATTCGCTCCGATTTTCCCACCCGAAATGACATACAGACTGGAATTCTCCGGCCATTACGATCACTTTCCTCGCTGGCAGCGCACACCTGCCCACGGATTTCCTGGCGGCGTGGGGTGACTTCAATGGGAAATCCCATTGACAAGCGGCGGGAAGAGAGAATCCCATCGCCAACGAATGGTGCACCACTGAGGAAAGCGCAGCTAAGGGATCGGAGAATCCAGCGCTTAGTCATTTTCGTTGGGAAAATTTTACCCAACCTCCTCGGTAACTTAAATCATAAAACAATTAAATGCCTGTTTCTTTTTTTTTAAATGTTAGAGTACCCAATTCATTTATTCCAATTAAGTGGCAATTTAGTGTGGCCAATCCACCTACCCTGCACATATTTGGGTTGCGTGGATGAAACTTGCGCAAACACGGGGAGAATGTGCAAACTCCACACGGACAGTGACCCAGAGCCGGGATGGAACCTGGGACCTCGGCATCGTGTGCCAGCAGGGCTAACCCACTGTTCCGTGTGCTGCCCTAAATGTCTGTTTCTCGTGAACAGCAGCGGCAAAGTGTCCCAACTGCCTTAACTCTACATTCTCTCACTAATAGAAATTCAAACTAAACCATTTACAAATGAGACGGAATAAAATCAATAGATGGTAAAAATCCTAAAACGTTGTAACTTTATCACAACCTTCCAGACCCAAATTCCCCTTGGTTTCTCTTGAATCATCTTGGATTAGAGTCAGACCTAAATATGTTGCTCCGATTTACAACAAATCATTTTAACTCAGGTCAGCGAGAATTTTTAAACATACATGACAAATTGCTAGCACGAGGGCTAATTTCCCCCCAACAGTGCAAGGCTTTAAAGTGAAAATACAGTTTAGAACAAAACCATTCATGTTTTCCTCATGGATTCCTTTCTGTTCATTAGGCCAGCACAAGATCATGCATGAGTGATATTACATTGGGATTCATCAAGATAGCTCATGGTAATCATCAGTGGATAGTCCATCACGAAAGAACACGGGGGATCCTTCAGTCTATCACAGTATTGTCAACTATTATCTTATTGCTCACTGTATCTCTGAATGATTTCCAATTTTTCTTCAGCATGGAAGCAGTTCGGCTGATCTGCCTTAAGATACAGGCTGTTGTTGAATGTGGTTTTTGTCAGTTTTTTTTTCATTTTTCATGTGGAACGTACTGGGAAAGAAGACTTTTTATCTGGGAAAAAATACATGCTTTAAAAACCTTCCTCAACAATTCAGAAATTCATTTTATTTTTGTGAAATATGTTGTTATGCATGTGAAGAAGCAAGAACTAAATGATAACATGATCCTATTACCTCAAATAAGACTTGGGATTGGATTCTCTGCTGTCCACTGCCAATAGCGGAGTTTCCGATTCGGTGGAGAATCCAGCGTTGGGCAAAAAAGCAAAGACAGTTAATTGCTTTATGCACCGAACTGGCTTTGAAGTGGTCCAAGAGCAAGCACTCATATCTTGATGTTTATAAACATTGTGGTTAGTTTCACAACTGGCTACTTGAAATCCACTCAAGCGTGAAGGGAAATGAGATTAAACCAGGCATTTTCAAAGTGGGGGTTGTGACCCGCGGGTGCGTTGCGGGCAGGTGTCGGGAGGATCACGAAGCTGTCCATCATGGTGTTCCTGATCATGTGAATTCATGCATATCAGCCGCAGCAGCCGGCTTTTAACAATGCCGGCTGCGAGCGACTTTGAAAATGACGGCAGCGACCAGCGCATAAAAAAATGTGGGCGCACTGCGCATGCGTGCCCGCTCATCAGTGCGCATGCGTGGCACCCAGCGAAAAGCACTGCCTCCTCCTGACATCAGCGCGCTGGCGTAGGAGAAGATTTTTTTTAAAATTCAATCTGATCTTCCTGCCTGAAGCAAGGCACAGAGCAGGTCATGCGCCCCGAACGCTGACATCATGTGCTTTGGGGGCGATAGCGATTCTTCCATTTTGTCATCAGCAAACAAGTAAAATTTGAAATAGATCATTTTGTTATAAGTAAGAGAGGGCAGGGACACACACAGGCCAGGATCTCACAACTAAACCTGCTGTAGAGGGTGGCTCTGGAGAATCCACAGCAGGCCAAAGCAGTAGTGGTGTGAGCTGTTCAGGAGAGTCCACAACAGGACAAAGCAGTGCTGGTGTGAGCTGTTCAGGAAGGTCCACAACAGGACAAAGCAGGGCTGGCGCGAGCTCCAGGGCCTATGGTGAACAGCCCAAAGCTGAAAACAGGCACAAAGCAGTATAAAGACAATTTTGTAAGGTATGGTTTATTAACTGTGCCAATGTCGGCCGTCGTGGGTTGCGAAGGTCAGCTCGCCTGCTTCCATGCAGGGGTCTCTGTAATGGGGGAGCTTCCATGCAGGGGTCTCTGTAATGGGGGAGCTTAAAGCAGGGGTCTCTGTAATGGGGGAGCTTCAAAGCAGGGGCCTCTATAAGGGAGGGATGTTCAGCGGGGGTTTTATGGCAGGGTCTCTGGTTGAAGAGGGTCGGTGGTGGGGTCGGGTCAGCCTCCTACTGTGGGGGTGGGAGGGGGTGACGCAGCGCACCCTGTGGTGGGAAGAATGCCGTTGGAGGGGAGGGGGCCCAGTCGCTGGACCTTGCCCTAGGGCCGCTTGCTCAAAATGGCATCCCGATAGCGGGATTCACGACGGACTCCCTTGCAATGACCACCATGCATAAATTTGCATGGCAAGGGTAGTGAATCGTCCCTGATTTGCTCTCCCAGCGCAAGTGCAAACCAGAGGTAATTAATCTCCAGGGCAGAAACATAGAGCGGGATTCTCCAACCCCCCCCCCCCGCCGGGTCGGAGAATCACCGGGGGCGGCGTGAATCCCGCCCCCGCTGGCTGCTGAATTCTCCGGCGCCGAAGATTTGGTGGGGGAAGGAATCGTGACGCGCCGGTCGGTGGCCGCTAGCAGCGGCCCCCCCGGCGATTCTCCAGCCCGCGATGGGCAGAGTGGCCACCCGTTTTCGGCCAGTCCCGCCGCCGTAAATTAGAGGAGGTTCTTACCGGCGGGACCTGGCTCCGCGGGCAGCCTCCGGGGTCCTCGGGGGTGTGCAGGGGGATCTGGCCCCGGGAGGTGCCCCCACGGTGGCCTGGCCCGCGAAAGGGGCCCACCGATCCACTGGCGGACCTGTGCTGTGGGGGCACTCTATTCTCCCGCGCCGGCCGCTGTGGTTCTCCACCATGGCCAATGCAGAAATGATCCCCCTGCGCATGCACTGGAATGATGCCAGCACACTCTGGCGCTCCCGCACATGCGCCAACTCGCGCCGGCCGGCAGAGGCCCTTCGCCGCCAGTTGCCATCGCACCAAGCCTCTTCCCCGCCGGCCGGCGCGGTGAAAACCATTCCGGTGCCGGCCGAGCCCCTGAAGATGAGGAGGATTTCGCACCTTTGGGGCGGCCCGACGCCAAAGTGGTTCACCCCACTCCTCGGCGCCGGATTTGCCCGCCCCGCCGATTCCCGCGGAATCCCGCCCATAGTCTCCCAAACGCAGAATTCTGGCCTTTATGTCAAATAAAACAAAAACTACTGGATAAACTCAGCAGATCTGGCTGTACCTGTGGCGGGAGAAGCAAAATTAATGCTTTGAGTCTGAGTGACTCTTTTTCACTCTGCGTCGTTCCAGAATTTGCTGCTTTTTTTCAGTTTTCCAGCATACGTAGTATTTTGCTTCCATTGAAGACTTGATATCATTTAATTTAATCCTATGTGCGCAAGAGCAATATTTTTATGGAGTTATTGGATACGAGTGAGTTCATATATCATTTCTTCAAGTCAGAATGTTTTCCTTACATGTGCAGTTTGCGAGGATGCTAATTTAATTCTTTTTCCAAGTCTGCAATAATTCAGTCGAAAGCTAACTGATGTAGCTTTATTAGAGATGTGGGCCATACGCTGTACAACAGGTTTTTGCTGTCTTCCCTTCTCTCACTGCATGTGAACAATCAGCCTAATGTCGAGCCATTGCCACCACGACTGTAATTAGACTGGAATTAGTAACTGTAAACGAGTGGAATGAATTGATTCAACTGCCTGGCGTTCGTTTGGTGCCTCCGTGAATCTCCTCTGATGAGAATGGGAACTTCTTAGCAGTATATAAGGAGCCATCACTCAACTCACCCATTAAAGAGCGCGACTTTTTACAAACCCTCTGCTGTATCTTGCACGCTCTCACATTCTGCACACTGCGACTATTCCTTTCGATTATGACAGAAAATTCATTCCAAATGTAATGGTGACGTGTTTACAAATCAAATGTTTATATATGAAATTTGGCATACATAAAATGAAAATAGTTTTTGGCAGTGTCAAATGTATAAAACAACGTTGAAATTTCTTGTAAGGCTGGACAGGTGTACGCCATTGCGGATTATTAAATAATTGTGCCATACACAGAAATAACTATTCAATTATCAAGATATTGTGCAGAATTATCATTCTCAGTCATTCGCTTTTCCCGCTGGCAGCGCACCCCCGCCCGCGGGTTTCCTGGTGGCGTAGGGTGGTTTCAGTGGGAAATTTCAATGACAAGCTGTGGGAAGATAGAATCCCATGGCCAGCCAATGGCGCGCCGCTGCAAAACATGTGACTGGGGGAACCAGAGAATCCCGCCCATGGTATCCAAACCTAAAAACTTAATCCATGCTGATGAAGTTTGATAGCTATCAAGTAAAGGCACCGCTCAATGCAACACTGCAAACAGCCATTTCAACAAACGCCATTATCATTCATTCTTAAAGCCTCCAACTGTACATGAAGAGAATTGTTACACTGGTCAGAAATTCAAAGCTCGAGGCGAGATTTTTCAGCTGCTCTGAATGTGGTCAGATTCTCGAGTATTCCGTCCTTTTTTCACATCAACACATCAGAAAGCCAATGGCAGAATAGTCAACGGGGATTTCTGAAGGAATCAGTTGGAGGTGTTATCCAGAAACATGAAAAGAGCTAGTTTCAAAGAGAAGAAAATACAACATGTGTTTCATGTATAGTGCAGCCATGGGTTGGACTGCAACATAGTTGATTTGTTTGACTAGGGGCTTGAAATGTGCCTTACAAATAATATGCATCACACATTGGTGACAATTCAGGAGAGGAGACACTGGGAACAGAGACTGGGACTGGTCATTCGGCCTACTGATATATTTTGTTAGCCACAGAAAAGCTATCTGCAGCCACAATTCCTGTCTCCCTTCCAAATTCTTTATACTTTTAATTCCTAAGTGGTTATTTGTCTTCAATTTTGAACATGTGAACTGATTCATCCTTCTGGCTCTCCTCTGCAGTTCCATCATATTGTATTTGGCTGTTTGTGACCAGATGGAAACAAAGTCTAAAGGGTTAGTTTGCCACAGAGTAATAGAGATTTTTCATGACTTTCTCTGATTGGTATTCTAATGTTTTTGATATATTGGGTAACTCAGTGGAAATAAGTCTAAGTCCGCTTTTGGGCATCTTTGGCGGAGTGAGGCACCGAGATTCACCCCACTATTCACTGGCACTTTGCCGGGTACTCTGGGCCTCGGTGCGTTTCCCCCCATCAAGGCCACTCTTTTCTCTTTTCCTACACTGCCGATGACCGGCTCCTCGCAGGTCAGGGGTGCCATTTTGAATGGCAACCCCGATTTCCACACCCTCCCCCACTTTCCGAACCCCACCCCCCAATTTAAAGATGTCCCCCTTCATCCCCCCAATCTCTTCTTGGTTCGAACCCTCATTTGTCCTGGCAATGTCCCTGGTACCTTGGCAATGCCACCCAGGCAAATTAACCTTGGGCTCCAAGTTCAAGATCAGCGATTGAAGCTCTGTTTGTTCTGTTTTGTTCTGCATTGAACATTTGAGGGATGATCTAATATTTGAAGTACTGTTGAATACATCTCTTGGAGAACAAAAGACGCGCATATTTTAGATAGGAAAGCTCACGTTTCATTGATGGTATTATATGATGGACTGTTTGGCACCAGTGTTATCAGATTCTAATTTTCAACAAGATAACAACAGCTTCTTTATATTTATAAAGCACCGGTACAAAACACCAAAGTGTTCCACAAGTACATTGCCGAACAAAATTTGACTCGAGGAGTTGTCCGGCAGATGGCCATAGACTTGACCACAAAGGTGAGCTTTGAGGAGCATTTGAAAGGCGGTAAAGAAATGTGCAGATGTTTAAGGGGCAAATGCCAGGGCTTCGGACTCTGGCAGCTGTTGACATGGCTGCCCAATGGTAATTGCGCAAGAGCCCGGAATTGGAAAGGCTCTGAGAGCTCAGAGTTGGAGGTCTGGAGGAGATTGCAGAGACAGGGTGAGGCAACGCCATGGATAATGTTGAAGCTACGGATATGAATTTTAAAATTGAGATGCTGGGGATCAATGTAGCTCAGCGACCACAGTCGTGCTGGGTGTATGGGACTCTGTATGAATCAGGCTGCAGGAGGCCAGCCAAGACAAGTCTCAAAGTCACAAAAGCATGATTGAGAGTTTCAACCACACGTGAGTGGAGTTAACTGTGGAGTCGGATGGCGGAAGTGGGTGATTTTGGCAATGATGTGACTGTGTGGTTAGCAGCCATTGTAATGATATGAATACATGTAGATAACTAAAGGGTTAATTCTAACATGTAGCTGTAACACTACCACTAGAGAGCAACGCTAGATCCCACTTTAAGTATCAGCTCCCAGAGGAACTTGGTCTCTTTCAACCCCAGAGTGACTAGACAGCAGTAGTGTATGATAGATAGATCATAGCATAGTTAGCATGTGTAGTTTTGAATCAGTTAATACAGTGGTATATTTTTTTTAAATTTAGAGTACCCAATTCATTTTGTCCAATTTTAGGGGCAATTTAGCGTGGCCAATCCACCTACCCTGCACATCTTTGGGTTGTGGGCATGAAACCCACGCAAACATGGGGAGAATGTGCAAACTCCACACGGACAGTGACCCAGAGCGGGGATGGAACCTGGGACCTCGGCGCCATGAGGCAGCAGTGCTAACCACTGTGCCACCGTGCTGCCCAATCCATTAATATTTAATTATTTGATTACTAGTGATCATTCTGCAGAGTGTCGAACTCAATTATAATTAATCGTTACTTAATAAATTAGTTTGTTTTAAGTTGAAGACTCGTGGTTCTTCAGGATCACACCAGCAGACCTTCTGGATATACTGCAACTGGTAACGATACATACTACTGAACCCAACAATATAACAACCATGAGACTGAATGTCAGAGTGCGAGTTTAAGTGTGCATTGACTGTAAAGATGTGTATTTCCTGGCAAAAGCTCAGTCAGTGATAGTGAACATGATGGCAGAATGGGCTATCTCCTTTCACCACTTCCCCCTCTCCCACCTTCCAGCCCCAATGCAGTCCCATGAAATTCCATTCCTATTGCAACAGAGCAACCTGTGTCCAGCTTATCGACGGTTTTCTGTAATGTTAAAAATATAGAGTCGCCGCCAACGTGTCCACTATCACTGACTGAGCTTTTGCCAGTAAATACACATCTTTATAGTCCATGCACACTTCAACTCACACACAGTCATGCAGTATCAGAGCCACATTTACACGGACAGAAAATAGTTTGTATCCACCTGACGCTACAGCAAATTTAAGCAGGAGGATTCATAGCCTGCTAGTCTTGAGTTTTGATCCCACTCCCAAGTGGACAGATGTTTGTATAGCCCCAGTCAGCTGGAGTTTGGGTGTGAGCCAGTTATGTTTCTTCCCACAAATTCCCGGAGTTATTCCTGAAAACAGAATCCACCTTCCGCCTGAAATTTCAAGATTATTTGGAGCCGGATTGTGGTGGTGAAGCAAGCTTGGGTGCGCCACCACGTCTGTGGTGCAGGCACAGATTCGTATCCAGAAACAACCTCCCTCTCTGAGTAGCAGTACCAATCTGACACCTTCCTCTCTTAAACACCAACATTCACAACAGCCTCAGACCAAGTGTGTGCAGTCTACCTGCTCCCTAATTTAAACAAAACATTGTGATGTAAAGCCAGCTGGTAATTGCTGTGCATTCATGGTATTCTTAGTACTTCCTCACAAGCAGCATTACAGTGGATCAGGGGCACTTGAAGATACCGAGCACATGACTTCATTGGCCCTTTGTGCAGCTGAACAGGCAGCGTAACATAACAGCCTGTAATGTTAACAGCTTCTGATGAGGCTCTTTGTTTGTTTGAACCCCTTAGGCCTGCAGTCATAATTTTAAAACCACCACAGTACCTCCCTCTGCACTCATGCAACCTTGAGACAAAGCAGAAGAAGGCACTTCCAACACTAACCTGAAATGCCAATGAATCTGAGAAGGGGCAGCCTTAATAATAAAAGAATAACAGGACTACTGCGAGACGCCAATAAAATACTTTCCCATTTTGCAATCCATAAAAAGGTGATAAATGTCCAAGAAACATATTAGGATGATAAAAGGTGTTGAACGAGTCGACGTAGAGAAGCTGTTTCCACTTGAGGGGGAGAGAGCAAAACTAAGGATCTTAAATATAAAATGCTCACGAATAAACCCAAAAAGAAATTCAAGATGAAATACATTACCCAGGAAGTTAGTAGATTGTGGAACTAGTTCTACATGGAATACTTAATACAACCAGCCGAGGTTCATTCAAAGGGAAAATGAGTTAAGCACATGAGGGAGATAGGGATGGAAGGTTTTGCTCATGAAGTAGAGTGGGAGAGGGCTTTTACAGATAATTACCACTAGGTCTGGACAAATCGGACCTCCTGCCTTCTTCTTCTGATTCTGACTGACGGTGAATGCCGAGCTGCTCAAATTCCAGAAGGTAAACAACTTCCTCTTGTTCCTTTTTGTGAAATTTGTATAGTGTGAGGAGAGGTTTCAAAATCCAGAAATGTTGTCGCTGACTACTTGTGACGATTTTATAGGAAAGCAAATGTTTGTTAAGAAATAGGAAATAAAATAAAGTGGCATTATGCTTCAATCAGACAAGGGCTTCATGCAGTACCAATACTTTCAGGCAGTTTCAAACAATCTTAGTTCAACTACTTTCAGAGATAGCCTTCCCCATCTCTGTTCAGAAACTCCTTATTGATTTTAAAATCTACATGTCCATTCATTTTTATCACAGTGTCTTTAATTTCTCTTGGCGTGCCCTCTGAGGTTACTAACAACTGACTTTTAAGATATGGCTTCATTCACACTGCTTGCCCGAAGTTGACCAGCGTTTCCTGCTCTCTGCTGAGATCTAAAACAACTTGCTTAAGAGATTTCAGTATCTCCTTAAATACATTCTTTCCGTTTGGTCTCTCCATTATCTCTTCCAAGTCATTTGACAAATGCTCTCTCCCAGAATTGATTAACTTAATTTCTTCAGTTCAGCTTTTAGAATTGAAAAGAAAAATAAACTCACTCAATCCATACCTTACCTATGACACATTTATTTTACACCCTGAATGGCTTCTCCTTTAAACCACAGCAAGTCATTCAAATCTATTCCTGTTCTGCAAACTTCCTGACTAAATTACCTTATGTAAACGTCTGTTGGAAGTATTTCTAGGCTCATTGCCATATCAAACCCACAGTTCAGATTCACATAGTCACTCTGTCCCTTGCTTTAATTATCATTCAAATAACTCAGCAGTTTAAAAAATATGACAAGAACATTACCAACAGAAAAATATTACAATATCTTTGCTTTTCCTGATATTATGGGCTAGATTTTTTGGTCCGCCAGCCATGTGTTTCGCAGCGGCTGGAGCCGGCGCGTCCTTTGCTGGTGTTGGGATTCCCTGGCCCCGCCGCTGTCAATGGGATTTCACATTGAGGACACCCCACGACACCGGGAACACACGGGCCCGGGGGGGATGCTGTCGGTGGGAACAGAGAATCCCACCTCCATGCAACAGCCAGAGAATCCTGGCCTATGAAACATGAATGCAATAGGAAAATTCAATTCTCTTTTGATCTTCCCCGATTAATAGAACATAGAACATACAGTCAAGGATGAAGCCATTCGGCCCATTGAGTCTGACTGACCCATTTAAGCCCTCACTTCTACCCTATCCCCGTAACCCAATAACCCCTCCTAACCTTTTTTTTTAGTCACTAAGGGCAATTTATCATGGCCAATCCACCTAACCTACACATCTTTGGACTGTGGGAGAAAACCGGAGCACCCGGAGGAAACCCACGCCGACACGGTGAGAACGGGGAGATTCCGCAAAGACAGTGACCCAGTGGGGAGTCGAAACTGGGACTCTGGCGCTGTGAAGCCACAGTGCTAGCCACTTGTGCTGCCGTGCTGCCCATGTCTTGATAATATATTTAAAGTGTTGTTACTGCAACAAGCTGCAGCTGGTGATAACTGCAAAAAGATGAAAGGTGAATTGCTCTGGGGCTTCTTCCTTACTGTTCGCGCACCTACAGAAAAAAAACCTACATACGCACAGAAACAAGGCTATGTCAAACTTCCACTGTGGTTACAATTGTTGTGAGATGATGTCCATGTACCTTTAAGGTAGCGTATTTTCAACTGCTGTCAATCACTCCCGCTGAGACAAGCGCCGGAATTCTCTGGCCATTCGCTGGCGGCGGACACCTCTGGTCTTGTCGGCAATGCACCCCCGCCCGTGGGATTCCCAGCCGCGTGGGGTGGCTTCGATGGGAATTCCCATTGACAGCAGCGGGATCAGGGAATCTCATCACCAGAAAACGGCACGCCGCCTCCCGTCGCCGAGAAACGTGTGGCTGGGAGGCCAGTGGATCAAGCCCACGACGCGATGTAGTTGTCCCATGACTCTGAACACAGAATGTAGCAACAGCTTGTTGAACTCAGACATGCAAACTCAGCCTCAAGCTAGCATTGTCTGTTTTTATTCTTATCTTCAAAAATGCACCCTGATAATTGTTTTACCAATCCCGGTTTATGATCGGTACGTTTACATCAAATAAAAGAACATAACAATGATAGAATGGGAGAAATTCTGAGGAAATTCGACCCCAAGATATGCAACACATTAGAACCAAGTGAGTGTTGAGATTGAAGCACAGATCTTTTCCACTTACTCCACAAAGCTCAACAACACTGGTTCAGCAGGTGTTGGGAAAATCTGAAAACCAGAGGCTTGGACTAATAGTCCAGTGAATTTGAGTTCAAATCCTTCCATGGCAGTTTAATGATTTGAATTTGGTTTAAACGAAAATTGGTTGGATTGTCTGAAAAATCTGTCTGATTCACTCATCTCGTTTGATTCTTGACAGTCCTCTGAGGAAGTTGAACAAGCTACCAAGTCATCAAATCAGGGAAGCTAAGATGGGATGATAAGTTCTGATTTGACAGCACTGCCTACATCCCAAGAATGAATAGCTAAAGAAGAACCACTCCACAGAAGGAACCGAGTTTCTAGAATTGCCTCTCTCTGAATGAGGATTGCAGGACTGTTTGTAAATGTATCACCGACATGTTTCTGACCGATGAAAGAATGTTAAAGATCAACTAGGGTAACTCTTGGTCACTGCCATAAACATGGCAGCATTGCTCCTTAGAACAAGCAACTCTAATCTTGCTGCTGCACTCAATGGAGGAAAGGTTCAGAATCACGTGGCACTACGTGCAACAGGAACCAGCGGTAATGTGCCCAACAAGGTGTTTATAGCGTTCTCTGTCTCTATACAAAATAAAATTTGTACAAATCTATATATAAACTGTTTTGCTTGTATCTAATGGGTTCTGCTGATCGATGTTAAATGCCGAGTAGTTTTAGGTAATAAGGTTAAGAGGTGTGGGATATTGATTAATTAATTATTCCTAGATGTATATAAAAAAGAGCCAGCTAGCACTGACTGAGATTGTGTGAGAATGGAGAGGCAAGCTCTGCAATAAACAGCCTCGACCAAAATCATCCAGGTCTCAGTGCCTTCTACGCCATCAGGCTTGGGAGCTTGTCTAACATTTTTTTCCCTCCTACCTGTTCCTTCTTGCCACTCACACACAGTGCCCTGCTGTTTCCAAACAGAAGGGACACGTGCATACATCCCGGGGTTGGATTTTCCATTCCCCGATGCCGATTTCTAATCGGTGATCGGGCAGAGAATCCCTTTTGACGCCGAACTCGGAGGCGGCATCTGTTTGACACAGCTTTCGTCTGCTCCTCCTCCTATAAAACGGTGTAATCTCGCCACGCACGCCATTGTGGTGGCCTCAGCGCATCACCTGAAGGCCTTCTCCCGATGCTCCCAATGCCCCCGATGGGCTGAGTTCCTGACTGCACAGTGGGTGTGTGGTCACAGCGGTCGGGAACCCGGTGTGTCGGTGGCGGACTGCGTCCAGCGCCGCCACAGTCAGGTGGGAGCCGAGCTGCCAGCTGGGGAAGCTTTGCGAGGGCTGGGGAGATTTGTGGGGGGTGGTCAGGGGGTGGCCAGCGGGCAATATCTGGCAGGTCGGGTCCGCGCAAGGCCGGCACCATGTTTTATGGCACAACCGCGCATCCGTGGCCACGGACCTGGCCATTCTCCAGCCATTTATTTTGTGGAGGCCAGGAATTATGTGGCTGCTTAGTCCCTGACCACTCGCAGGTTCAATCAGTGTTCACCTGCCTAGCTTGAATTTGAACAAAAGCTTGGCAGTTAACTGTTCATCCGGTGCATTCTCCATGGTAACACCTCTACTAATCAGAGTCCACTTTTCAAGGCAAGGTTCTACTCTACTCTATCTTATGGTTTGCGACATTTACCTAATATTCCATCAATACATTCATAAATTAATTCATCTCTAACGGTTACTATAATTTAGGTCACTATAACATTTAATTTATCCACACAGTTGATCTCTAGCTAACGCTATCTAAGCTAGTCTGGTGAATATCAAAGAACTTATATTCAGTACAAAATTTAAAACAGCAGCATTCACATTTCTACTTAATCCTAATAAAGTGAAAGCGGTACATGGTTTATTTTTGGCAGCGATTGTTCCATGAGTTCAATTTTGTTGAATTCCAAAGAAGGAAGGCTCGGACTGTATATATCGGGGAGCGAGAGGCTTTTGCCCACTCCGGAGTGGGGGTGTCTGACTGACACTGTAGATTATTGTAATTAGTAGAAGGGCCTCTACTATGTATGAAAGGGGGTTCCATTTGGCAATGTTTTCTCAACAGATGGGGGTTTCGATGTCTGTCTTTATGTGTGGTGTAGTGTCCGGGCTGGTGGTGGCCTGTTGGGTGGTAGTGTTCAGGGCTGGTGTGGGGTTTGTAACAAAAGTCCGTTGCGCGCGCAGTTGCAGAAGTCCAGCGATGATCCAAACGCATGTCAGCAGTCCTTGCTTCATCCTGTGTTGTCTGTTTTCCGTGTAATCCTGGGGATGCAAGCATAGTATCTGTTATTATCTTTGGTTAATATCTCATTTTAGTAGTCTTTATCTCCTTACTCCAATGTGTGAGTCCCTCATTTGTTTTTTTGAAATACCATTTTGGAGAGACAAGAAATGCAAATTTTTGAAGTACAGAGACTCTCGCAGCTTGTGGTCAATGCGGGGAGTGGGCGGACAATTTCTTCGACCAGTCTTTCTTTACTTGCAACCAGTGGTGGTTGAGGCTTATCTTAACCAGCCGACTTTCAGGGCGGTCAGGTTTATAGATTTTCGTCCCAGGGCTCAGAGGTAGTTCGCGTGTAGCAGTGCGTATAGCAGCAGCGAGCAGCAACCAATTGTGTCATTAGTGTAAATAACATGTGGGAAACGACCAGGGGGGTCGCGGGAGGTTAGGGAAAGCAGGGGCGTACGGAACGTGGCAAAATATATTCTTTATACCACAACCAAAGAGAGAGTAGAGAAAGTGAAACTAAGGCCTGCCAAAGGCAATGCAGAGTGTAGAGAACCATTCCAGAGCTTATGAAGTGAACGGAACATGAGGTGCGTGTGGGCCGCTGCGGGCGAAGAAGGGGTGGAATCCCCGGGTAGGGCGGGGGCTAATGCCATTACTCCACTACCCGAGTTTCACTGACCGGATGAATTTGGGGTCCTCAGGAATTTGGCGGGGATCAGTGCCGTGATTCCCTACCTGGGTGACCTGGGTGAACGGGAAGAGTTTGTAGTCGTGTGGAAACCTGTCATAAAGACTGGAAGAACAGTGATCTGCTTCCCAACAAACGTGTGCCTTTAACTGACATTGGGCATCTTACCCTCGAATCAGAAGAGTAATTTTGTGTCAGACGATATTAATTAAAACCATGTAGTAGAAGAAGAAGAAGGAAAAAGGCAGGCAGGCTCCATCAGAACTTTGGACATATTAATACTTAGGTGGTGTCTCTTTCTCATCATCTGGACACCTCAGGGTTCTGTACCAAACAGTGTTGTAAAAGCATTACCGAAACGAGACTCAGTATCTGAATCATCACCATCTCCCAGTTGCCAGACTTGTGTCTGCCATTTCTGTGCCATGGCCACGTGGGCTGTCGGATGGTCCGAATCGCCATGCCTTACCAGTCTGCAAGAGTTGTCGCGATGCCAAAGAGGGGCTTGTTTGTTGTGCGGCGTAGGGGCAGTGGGAGTGGAGGGAAAGTTACTGTGGTCGGGCGGTGGATGTGGTGGTGGCTGGGGGAGGGCATATAGGGGGTCAAAGATATCTAAGCCGTTGTTCCGGGGGCTGGGGTGACTGGTGGCAGAGAGATCGTGCCAGTGTTCAGGGATAGTAATCAAATCCGGGAGGCTCTCGCTGTCGTCAGAGTCAAGCGCAAGGTGAAAGTATGTAACTGTGGGCGGAGACAAGTTCGGGTCTGTGGGCGTAGACAAGGGGTAACTGCCGGCATGGCTGGGGGAGGGTTGGCGTAGGGGTCGGACGAGTTGTCGATGGGCGGTGCGTAATCATCTCCTATTGCCAGAGAGATGTGATGGGCGTGGCTACATTGTGATCCGTAGACTTTGAGTTGGTTGATGTGGAACCAACCAGTTTTACCGTTGGAGTACGTTATCTTGTACATGGAGGGGCTCGCTTTGTCTGAAATGGAGTACGGTCCTGCAAATTTAGGGGAGAGGAAGGAACTGGGGTTGCAAAGTGAAAGCATTACTTGCTGACCGACTGTGTACTCTACGGGGTGGACGATTTTATCAAAGCAGGCTTTACTCGACTTATTTCTAGCATCTAATCGGACAGCTGCAGTGAGTTATGCCACTTTAATGTTATCTGTAACCTGTTGGACTGCTTTTCGTGGGTGAGGGCGGTTACTGTAGGGCTTGTCAGATTGAGGCCTAATAAATATTCAAAACCCTTCATGGGTCGTCCAGTCATGAGAGTGTGGGGGGTGAAACCTGTGGAACAGGAAACGGTGTTCCGAATAAACATGAGAGCAAATGGGAGGACTGTATCCCATGTGGTATTGTTCTGTTGCACCATCTTCCCAATGGTCGCTTTTAAAGTTTGATTCATTCTCTCGACAAACCCATTGGATTTGGGGTGATATGCTGGATGGAATTTCTGCCTGATCCCAAAAATTGTTGAAACATTTTGCATGATTGCCGGTGAAGTGGGAACCTTAGTCTGACTCAATGCTGCGGGGGAGACTCCAGCGTGTGAATATCTGTTGGGTCAAAATCTTAGCGGTGGCATTTGCTGTGTTTGTCCGTGAGGGAAATACTTCTACCCATTTAGTAAAGGTGTCGATTACAACCAGCACATACTTGAAACCATTTCTGCAAGGGGGAAGGGGGCCAATGTAATCGATTTGCAAATTTGGCCAAGGGCCATTCACAGGTCAGGTGTGACATAATTGTCCTTTCTTTGAGTAACGTTCAGGATTGTTCTGAGCACAGATATGGCAATTCTCGACATAATGGGTAACATCGCTTTTTAAATTGGGCCACCAACATAAAGATCCTAAATGGGCAATGGTATTGTCTATCCCCTGATGTCCGTGTCCGTCATGAAATTGGCAAATGAGCTGGTTTCTGTCCTGGGTGGGGACCACATAAATTCTGTTTTTTAAAACTATGCCGTCCTGTACAGTCAGTGCGTCCTTCCATTTATCATAAGGGGCTGGGAAGGTGCCGTCTAAAACCTGTTTGAGGGTGTCGTCTGCTTTTGGGCTTGAGATAGATCCTCAATATTGGTCTGGGAAAACTGGACTGAGTGCATCAGTTCACATTCGGGTGGCTGCCAGAAGTGACCATGGCTTGATCCTGCTTTGGCTCAGGCGTCTGCCTTTACATTACCAGGTGGGGAGGAGCGATGATGGCTTCTTACTTTAATGATACCGTATGTGCGATCTGAGGCTGTCTTGAGAATGTGCCTTAACAACGGGGCAGAGGGTAGGGGTTTTCCATCGGCTGAAACAAAACCTCGAGATTCTCACAGGGGCAGGAATTCTGTTAAACTGTTGCACACGTACAGGCTGTCCGAGTGTAGTCTGCGGGGCTTGGAAAAGAGTTGGGGTGCTGAATTACATAGGCTATGGCTGCGGGTTCTGCTGCTTGTGAACCTAGGTGGCCGGGCAATTTTCAAGAGATCTCTTCTAGTGGGCGTCCCTGCGTGTCTTCCATATAAATTCCACAACCAATAATTCTAACTCCATTTTCGATTGTGAAAGAACCATCTACATAAATTTTTGAAGTATCCCCTGTGGTTGGGAATCCTATGTCTTACTGCCTGCTCGTGGGTGTAGTGACTTTGGGATAAAGGATCCTATGTGGTGTTGGGCTGTTATGATCTGGCACTCATGTGGGATCCCAGCATATTGGAGATTATCGGCCAGAAATGTGTGGATTATGGTGCGTTTTACTGTAATGTCCCTGCTTTGTCATAGTAGTGTCCAGCGAGCTGCTCTGATTTGGCTGACTGAACCGTCCTTTAATCTACCGTCTAGTAATAGTTACGTGGGGGTGTGCTCGATCAACATCGTGACTGGGTTGAGGCCTGTGATGTACACAAAGTACTGTACTTCCCAAAAGACTGCAAGCAAGTGCCGTTCACAGGCTGAGAATCCTTGCTCTATGGGGTCAAATACTCTTGAGGCATAGGCTCTGGGTCCTAAATGATCATGTCGTTCTTGCAGGAGCACTGCTGATAGGGTTCAGTCGGTGGTTGCTACTTTTATGGCATAGGGCAAGTCTGGGTCTGGAACTTGTAAAGCGGGGGCTGTGCCTAGGGTGTATTTTAAATCATCAATGGCATCTGTGTGCTGAGGAAGCCATTCCCATGGAGTGTTGTTTTTAAGGAGCTCTGAGAGTGGGGCTGCTTTGGTGGCAAAACCATCTGTATAATTTCTGCAATATCCTACCAAACCTAGGAATGACCGGAGTGCAGTGACATTTTGGGGCGGGGTAATTTAACGATGGACTCGACCTATTTTTGCTCAATTTCTCTCTTCCCATGGCTGATGATGGCGCCTAAATAAAGAACCCTTTCCTTTAAAATCTGGACCTTTTTGGTCGGATTGATTGCAGTAGGCCCATTAATTCAGACAAGAGCTCTACGTGTTCCTCTTTTGTGTCCTTTTGCAAGGGCAGATCATCTACATATTGTATTAGGCATTCGGGTCGGGAAAATTTAGAAAGTCCGTTCGCTAATTGGCGGTGGAAAATGAAGGGGAGTTATGGATCCTTGTGGGAGGCATGCCCACGTGTACTGCTGCCCTTGAAACGTCCTGTCTAATGGGATGAACCAAAAGCCATTGTTGATGTCCAGCGCTGCGAAATACTTTGCCTGTACTCCCTGTTTGAACATGGTCGCGGGACTCGTTGCAACAATGGGGGCTGCTAAAGGGGTTACCTTATTAAGTTCTCGGTAGTCGACCGTTAGTCGCCATGAACCATCGGGCTTTTTTACGGGCAAATTGGGGCATTATTTGTGGAAGCTATGGGTTGAATAACTCCTTGGTCCAACAAACTGTTAATAACCTTCAAAATCTCACCCTCGGCTTGCTGTGGGAAACCGTATTGCTTTTGCGGCTTTGGATCGGGACCTGAAATCTTCATTGTACCTGGGATCTTCCCACTGTCATGTTTGTATTGTGCGAACAAAGCTTTGTGATTGAAGAAGACCTCTCTAATCGTCTGGTCTGCACTAATTGGTTGCGGATTAAACCAATAGTCCCCTACTGAGCAAATCCTGTTTTCATAATCCCCAACTGTGAGCGTAGCGGAAGCCCAAGCTGTTTTAGCCATTCGCTGGACACATTTGTTTACTGGGTCAAATGAAAGGGGATGGGAGTTCATAAAGTCAATGCCTAAGATGTGTTCTGCGGTTTGGGGTGAGTCAACTAAAACAACAGGGTGCTTAGTGCTAATGTTCCCTATCTGGATGGGTACGGGAGCTATGATATATCCTTGTTGCATGTGGCCTGTAAATCCACTCAGGGTGATGGTGGCTGTGGTGGGCCATTTGTCATATTGAAACATGGTGGAGGAGTTTAAAGTGGTGCGGGATCCTCCTGTGTCCCAAAGAAAATCAGCTGCATGTCCCCGAACTATGCCTGTCACTACTGGTCTGCCTGATTTGTCCTAGCGTGTGTCATAGACCCAAGTTGGGGAATCTGAACACCGTCAATCTAGGCGGTTCAACGCTAAGTCGTCTGAACAGGCGCTAACGTTATGCTTGGGCCTAACATTGTTCCTGGGTGGGGGGTTTGGTTGTTGGTATCGTTGTGGTTCAGGTGTTTTGTCGGCAATCGCGGGCATAATGTCCTACGTGGCCACAATTGTAACAACCTCGTGGTGCCTGTGCTCTGGGGTGCTGTTCCTCGTGTCTACCCTCGTTTATCCATGCTGGGTCCTGGCTAGTCCTAACTGGGTGCATGTTTGCTTCTATATCATCCTGATCTGTCCTTCGCTGTAGGGTTTGTTCCTATGCTCTAGAGAATGGCTTAAGTACCCAAACCTCATTGTGTGGGTGGTCTGCGGGGTCGTAGTTTACTCAAGCCTCTTGACCTGCGTCTGTGGCACAGTAGACTAAGGTGCTGGACCATTTAGTGGTGTCCTCCTCATTTACGTGTGCGCGGTTCAATTGTCCATAGACTGCATTGTGGTAGTATGCATTAGGGGTCATGTGGGACTGTGAAGCCATGATGTCATTGGCTGACAGATCCCGGGTCCTCCTCATTTAGGTGTGCGCGGTTCAATTGTCCATAGACTGCATGAAATGAATCCAAAGACGACCAGCAAATGCAGATGGGTGTTCTACCTTCTTTTGCCTGCAGTGATTTACACCCTCGACTGGATTTTCTTTGTTATACCCGACGGCATCTAATATGGCTGTTTTCATTTCCTGTAGGGTTCCTCCTGCTACATTTTGGGGTTCTGGCAAAGCTGAGCTGACGGACTGGCTAAGGCTCATAACTATTAGCTTTACTTCCTCCCTCTCATCTAGGCCGTACATAACCTTTTGTTGGCGCACCTCCTCAAAGAAGCTGTGCGGGTCTGCGGTGGGCTGGAATGGAATCATTTTCATGCAAGCGGCTCTTAATTGGGATATGGATAGTGAGGTGGTGTAAACGACATCAGGCTTCTCCTGATCCGACGACTTGCGTTATGTGGTAACCGGATTCATGGGGGTCGAATTGTGAGTGGGGGTGTGCTGCCTGTGCA
The DNA here is from genome assembly GCF_047496885.1 of Scyliorhinus torazame. Taxonomy (NCBI): domain Eukaryota; kingdom Metazoa; phylum Chordata; class Chondrichthyes; order Carcharhiniformes; family Scyliorhinidae; genus Scyliorhinus; species Scyliorhinus torazame. The sequence goes on from NC_092728.1 coordinate 56,315,929, forward strand.
GTCAGTGCTGCGGGTGCTTTTCTTTTTGGGGTGTGGGGGGTTTGATTTTGATTTCCCGTGTCCTCTACATATTTTTGGGTGCTTATGTTGAACTCTTGCCAATCGGATCTTCCTCATCTAAATCCTGCCCGAAAGTGTACCTGAAGCCATTCCGTACTGAGAGGAGCGACTGTAACCTTTCTATCTTCTGTCGGCGTTTAGCATGGTCAACGGAACTCTGCCTCTGTTCCTTAGTGGAGTTGTGGAGCGCTCTCAAAGCTGCTTTTAAATCTGCGCATTTGCTAGTTAGCTGGGCGACCTGTTGTTCTGTATCATCTCTTACCAGGACTGCGTGCTGTGTATCTTGGTAGGCTTTATCATACTGGGTCTGGAAGCCACTAATGTGAACTAGACAAGATTGATGTGCACGTTTTACATCGGCCATTTCCTTATCCTTAGCTGCTAACTTTTCCCGGAGTTTCTCAATCATCTTCTCGCTTTCGTTACTGTTTTCCTCGTTCTTTTCTTCCTTCTCAATTAACTGCCTACGGAGTGTCTTCACGTCCTCCTCTGTGCCTCGCAACTGTGCCAAACAGGACACTATTGCCATCGGCTTTCTGGCTTTCCCTACGTTTTTCTTGTGAACATCGCTTAGGTTCTCCCACCAAGTCTGTCTTATCTTTCTTGGACCTGACTCATCATTTGCGCAAAAATTCGACCAAAGGGGCCATCCTTTCCCCTTTAAGTATTTCCTTAACTCTTCCTCCCATATGTGGCATTGCTCTGCTCTGTTGGTCGCTGCAACCTTGGGTTCCTGTGGATTCATCAATCTTTCCATTGCTTTAGTGGCCATTACTTCTCTTATCTCTTTCTCTACTTTTAATGTGGGACAGGGGAATAAGGTGGTGATTTGAACAGCAGGTATGGCTTAAGCTATTTTCCGGCTCACAATCCCTTGATAGGTGTACACAATTCGAACTAGTTTACCTTACTCTTCCTGTTAGGTACGCATGCGGGTTAGTACACACTTCCGAAATTTGGTTATTTGGTCGATATGGGACTTGCACTTGTGGTTCTTTCTCTTTTCGCAATTGGTTTCAAAGTTTGTGGGTTCTCTCGAAGTGACAAAGTCACTCCTAATCAAGTCCCGTCAGAGGTCGCCAATAATGTTGCTCTATTTATTTATCTCGGTGAACCACAAGCCTTTCCCTTATATCGATCAAATGACCACACAACCAGTTAATTAGTTCAAAAGATAGTTTATTTACATACACAAGAGTTATCTCAACATGCAAACACAATATCTACTACACCTATCAGCTACAATAACCTATACTTAACTTCAGGGCTTCCGGCACTGTGCAAATGGATAAAGGCTTTTATCTGGATTTCACTTGGCTGGTTCGAAGAAAGTGGCTCTGTCTCTGCTGGGCTCATCCATCAGGTAGCGATTGTTGGTCTTGAACTTAGCTGGCTGTTCCTGCTGCAATTGGGTTCGGCAGAGGCCGGATCCAAGAGAGACAGAACACATGGCTGCGCTCTCTTTTATCTGCCTGGGATTTTGCGCTCCTTGGGGCGGACCTTAACCTTGGACCCAATAGTTCGACTGAGCTCTGATCACTCTCTTCGATTTCGGCCAATAAAGGGGCGGGTGCCTTGGGAGCTGGGCGGGTCCTTAGCGGTCATTGACCTTGGCAGTTGTGCTTTCTGAGCAAGGGAGTGGCACCGATCAGTCTGTGGCTGTACCGGTTGCTTGATTGGGGTACAATTGTCCTAGGAAAATGGGCCACTGAAATGTAAACGAGCGGGGGTTTTGGTCGGGTCTGGTTACCTGTGTTTTAGATACACAAAAAAGCATGTCTGAGTCCTGGGTTGGCCATATTTCCCATGGTCCTTTATAGGTGTCCATCTCAGATGGCTACAATAGGCTAATGTATGCTTCACAGCAACAGGGACCCGGGTTCGATTCCGGACTTGGATGAATGTCTGGATGGAGTTTGCACTTTTTCCTTGTGTTTATCGGGGTTTCCTCCGGGTGCTCCGGTTTCCTCCCACAGTCCAAGATGTGCAGGTTAGGTGGATTGGCCATGATAAATTTCCCCTTACTGTTCAAAGATGTGCAGGTTAGGTATATTGCTCATGATCAATGTGCCCCAAGGATAAAGGGGTGGGGAGGAGTGGGCCTCGGTATAATGCTCTTTTGGAGGATAAATGCAGACTCGATGGACCGAATGACCTCCTTCTGTACTGTAGGAATTCTCTGGATTCTGTGGATCAAACAATGAATACTGTTTTCCTGGTTGCTGTGTTTCGGGAATATGCTTGAAGGTGATGTTTGCCAAGCTACCAGCTTGATTATAGGAAGTGTGCAAGGTAAAAAAAAGATACAGTCGAATACCTCATCCGTATTTACATTTAATTACTTAACCGAGAATTAAATATGTTGTAAATTCTGGCTAGACTGCAGTTGAGTTTGAATAGCTGGTGAAGCCTTTACTTCTGTACATCACTCAGAGAACACTGAGCAAATGGTGACATTTATTGAATGCTGCATAATTGTTAGCCTCAATTAAAGGATTTTTCATGGAAGTTCAAAATGACTACAGCTTGGTGGAAGCAGCGACATTTCCATTATAGTTCCCTCAGATATATTTGACGAGAAGCATACAAGATGTGGGAAGTTATATTTCAGTTCAACTAGAGAAAATGAAATCAATTTAAAAGGGAAAGAGAAGATCATCGTTGAGGCTGTCAATGTCATCTGTGACACAGTAATGGTGCAATTGCAGAGTAGAAGTGAATCTATGAGGAAAACTTTTGATTAATTTTTCGTTTTTTGACCGAGGTTTGAATGAAAATGCTAAAGGCCACTCCAGTGAGAAATTAAGTGAATTCTACCAGGAGGACATAGACACAAATCTATTAGAAGACAAAGTGAAACAATTAATTTATTTCATTGATAATAATGGGCTTTCTGCTTTGAGATCACCAGCTACTTATATGCAATGGTATGCAGGTAACCTTTCCAAATACATGAAAAATTCTGAAAATATTTTGAACAATGCCTGACTGAAATGTTTCTGGTGAACGTACTTTTTTCTGCATTGAAAAGAGTTTTAAATGATTTGCGAAGTAAAATGAGCCAGGAACATTTGGCAAATTCAGCAATAGCAAAAATTGAAAGTAAGTCTTTATAAGATTTCACCTACGATGATGTAATTGATGATTTTGTAAAGAAAAGCTATCTCAATTGCCAATCCAACAAGGGACGAAGCACGAAAATCTCAAAAATGTGCCCCTCTTCCACATTCTCTTGTTTATATTCTGTTTCTTCAAACTGGACGATTACTGGTCTGATATAATGGTTGCATTTGGTCACATGTTGATCGTTTTAACCACCATCGCTCTCAAGACTGGCCTTCAGAAAGTCTCGAAGATGAAAAACAGAATCTTGCCAGACCAAACCACCTGACATTGGACTTGGACTCACTGAACTCCATTCATGTGTATGTACAGGAATAACTTCTTTGATTTTGTGAGAGGAAGCAAGGGAGTTAACTTTTACTTTTGAATCGAAATGAGACTCTGTGTAATATACTGAACGGCAGCAAATGCTTCTTGTTGATTGGACTGGTTCATTCTGCAGTGATGTCATCAACTGATTTTTCCATCTAATTTCTCATCAGCAAGTGCCATGTTTGTTTGCCTCATGACTCAAACATCACAATATAGACCATCTTTACCATAATACTGACAAGAGGTTATCTTGGAGTTCAGCAATTCAGCAATTATTCACATAGGCGTGTATTTACAAGTGAAAAACAGTGATCAATTTGTGTACTTGTGTGGCTTCCACATTTGCGTTCTGTGGAGCGAGGGTGGGTGGTGAGAGATATGTGGACTGAGGCGGTGGGGGGTACAAAGGAAAGGTGGGACATCCTGTATCCTTGGGCTAGGAGAAGACCATCCAGCAAGGTGACCAGTCCCGCAGGGCAGGCGGTGGCAATGTTGGTAAGGGCCAGCTCACTGCACAGGAGGATGGGCATCAGTGCGGGAAGAAGATGAATGACCTCCTCCATTCAGCCAGGGCAAGTCACTCTTCTCATCTGTCCCCACTCACACACCCATCACACAGCCACTTGGAGCTCACTCGCTGCTAACTCATGGGACCCCACCACCCGCTTTCCCACACACCCTCATCTCCCCTGCAACTCCTCTCCTTATCACATCCCACTCCCACTCATCAACCACACATACCAGGCATCCTTACCATTGAAACCGGCACACAGCCTGTCTACACTTTCCCCATCTGTGTTCCTGCAGGATAAGCTGGCTCTCAATAAGCGTGAGAGAGCACAACCAGGCAGAGGCATGCCCAAACTTAATATTATTCTGCTATTCGAGGAGAGAGCCCTACAGCTTCCTGGGGAGGAAGAGATCTGTTCCTGTGTTGAGGGCAAGGTAGATGCAAGAGAAGAAAGTGATGACTCACAACAAAACCATCCATCTCACCAACCTTATATGAGTCTCCTCTCTTCAATTCTCCTGCCCCTGCCAGGCACTAATGCTATTGCCCTTCCCTTTTTGGAAAATCATTGGAGCAGCTTAGTGCATCCGGAAGTATGGCATTGCACAACGACAATGACAGCAGCTAAGACGAATTCTCCGATGTTCCCATTGAAAAGGCGTTACAGCTGTCACCCGAAACCTTTACCAGCACAGCGACTCACACCTCGTGGGATTAAGTAGTAGAGAGGCTCCTGGGTCACTAACTGGTGAGCGCTTCTGGTGATCTACCTCATGTGGAGGCAGAGACGTCCCAGGGATCTCACACCATGAGAACAGCTGGAGGCCACAACACTGCTGAGCTCCAGTCAGCTGACTTGCATCTGGATTTGGCCGTCCTCTCAGCTGCGGGAACTCCAAAGGCAGAGTCGTGAACATCCCACTGAGAGGACGCAGTCATTCCAGTGTCACCCTGGGAATAAGCATCCCCCCATCCCCCCGTGACCTTCTGGGGCATGAATTATGTTACGTCAAAGATGGGGGTGAGTGGGAAGGATCGCATCACATGATCTTGTTGGCGCAAACCTTGTTTTTTGGTTCTCCTGAGACTTTGTGCTCCTGTTCACATTTAGTCCGCAGCAAACGGCGGCGCAACATCCCGACCATGGGCCAAATGACCTCTTCCTGTGATTCTGCATTCCCTCCAGTTTAAATGATTGACAGAGGATCTGACCAATGGGGTAGAGTTTCCACTTTGTACACTATTGCCGTGACAGGAACAAGTTGTGAGCAAAGTTACTGAGTTTTTAAAAGTAATTTGCTTTTTTCTGCGGTTTCAGCTGAAACCTATTTGCATCTCAATGAAGAGGAAGATCTGCAATGACCCAACAGAATTGAGTAGCCCTATAACACATAATTATTTGAAGAAAAGGCTTTGCTTTGAAAGATTACCCCGCGATATATTTCAGAGTAATGAAGTGGTGCAGTGTGATTAATACAGCTGAAAATGTGTTTATCACAATAAGTAAGCACTTATTCTACTCCACCATCTTTAAGTAAACCAATTTTAAATGACTGAAATTACTTTTATAAAATTCAAAGAGCCATTTGCAAGTTAAATTGGCATGGAATAATGTGTTTCTCAGAAAAGCTGGAAGAATTATAGTCATAAACTTTGAAAACATGTCCTATTGTTTGCCAGCTTAATTTACAAAGTCTCCTCTGTGACATTTTGGAAAATGTTCAGAATACAAAGGGTTGATGTCATATAATTAACCACTAGATGGAACTAGATGCAGAACTACATAAAGCACTGACTCACAGGCTTCTGTGAGAAGGCTGGAGAGGAGAGCATAGGAACAGTGAGAGTGATCAGAGTACAGTTATAGATCGAGTGTCGAGACTCGTGTTAGTAGATTGTAGATTACTAGATTATTGTTTCCTGTAGGAGTAAGTAGTCGAGCTTTAATAAGTAGTGTAAATAAATGTTAGCGTTGTTAATGAATATAGCTTCTGTGGTCTTTGTGAACACTACAACATCCATCCTGATAAAAGAATCGCAAAGAATATCATATCCTCAAAGGCCCCAAACCTTCTGAGGAATATGGGACCAAATTTGTCAGGTTCAAAATGTGTCTGGATCTGAGATTTTAACCTTGTTAATTGCTAAGATCACATATTTAAACAGAACCATCCACACATCAGAGTTAAAGGCTCTGGTGTCTATTTGGAGATGAGTAGGAGTGATACGGACCTGAGGTGGATAGTGGTTATCCAGTAATGCCTGGATAAACCAAGAGGTAAGTCCAACACCTCTATCTGTGACTTTCTAACTCTCCCACCTGATTTCTCATTTTTCCAACTTATCGTCCAAACAGGTGTGGTGATCACATACATGATGCAATAACAAGTCCCATATTTAAAGAGACACTCCAAAGATGGAACTTGAAGGGAGTTTGGAATTGGGGAAAGAAACAGAAAATGAAACTCGCTTATTGTCACAAGTAGGCTTCAAATGAAGTTACTGTGAAAAGCCCCTAGTCGCCACATTCTGGCTCCTGTTCAGAGAGGCTGTTACGGGAATTGAACCGTGCTGCTGGCCTGCCTTGTCTGCTTTCAAAGCCAGCGATTTAGCCCTGTGCTAAACAGCCCCTGAAGCAGTGTCAGTATGGCGATAACCCCCCTTTTGGGACCAAGGGTGTGGAGGCGGCCCTGAATTAGAGGACTTGGCATCATTTGAATCTGGCGAGTGGGCCACAGGAATCAGGAGCTACATTCTCGGAGGTGGGATAGGAGAGGGGAGGTGATTAAATGATTGTGTGGGGGGTGTACCAGCAGTGATTCATTTTAGTGAAGGGTGAGGCAGTTATCCCTGGTACCCTGGACAATATTTATCCCTCAATCAGTGTCACAATAACAGATTACCTGGCCATTATCATATGTCTGTTTGAGGGAGCTTGTGGAGTGCTGCACTGTTGGAGGTGTTGTCATTCAGATGAGATATTAAACTGAAGACCCGCTTTGTCATCAGGACCTCGATTTTCCCGCCACAAGTTTGGACTTTGTTTGCCCAGCGATGGCACTCTGTGATACAGCATTGGGATTAAGGTGGTTGCAAGACTGCCAACTACCATTTTTCAGCCTTTAAGAGACCATTAATGCCAAATGGAGAGGTTCCCCCTCACCACCTTCACTTTGAGTTGAGGTGGGCATGTATTTTTTTTTAAATTCAGAGACCCAATTTATTTTTTCCAATTAAGGGGCAATTTAGCGTGGCCAATCTGCCGAGCCTGCACATTTTTGGGTTGTGGGGGCGAAACCCATGCAAACATGGGGAGAATGTGCAAACTCCACACGGACAGTGACCCAGCGCTGGGATCAAACCTGGGACCTTGTCACCGTGAGGCAGCAGGGCTAACCCACTGCGCCACCGTGCTGCCGCTAGGTCAGCATGTATTGAGCGTGACACACATCATTGTGGATATTTTCCACTGACTGGTCAATGACAGGACATTAGGTGGAACTTTACAGCCATGGTGCAGTGGGGACAGGGCCGTATAATGTAGCGAGCCATTCATAAGTCCATTTGCTTCAGCGATAGTGGAGAATCCTGCCGGCATAAAATTCTGTCCTTTATCTGAGCTCCCTTGAGGCCGCATAATGTTGAAGTAGCTGTATCTCCCAGACGTTAGGAGCATTGTCACCATAATAAGTGGTACGAAAGCAAAGATACAGAAGTGGGGTGAAGCTGTGTACACACTCAGGCTGATTTTCTGACTGTCATTCCAATTCTCAACTACCAGCCACTCCTGATAGCAAATCGTGAGCATAAAAGTTGCTTGGAAAAGGCACCCTGCTAGCAAGACATGCGCTCAAAGTTGGTCCCACTTTCCTAGCATTTCATGAAGCAATTGGGCGTCCTTTAGCCTTTAATTTACTCATTGATCCAGGGAGACAGCAGTCAGCCTTGTCAGACTGGTTTTTACACAATTAAATTCATGCACTCATACACATGAGCAAAGGCTTTTACATCAATTAAACCTCAATTATGATTATTGATGAGCAATATTAGTCCGATACAACTGAAGTGAAAAGGAAATATCGTAAATGGAAATTGAAGAATATGAACACACATGGGTTGAAGTGAGCTATTTGTGTGCATTAATAGATCTGTTAATATGTTGAATGTTACATTTGTCAACTGCACAGCTCAGTTTTAACACTCTTCCTTCTGCAAACCCGTTCTATTTTCTCTTTAATCAGAGGTAAGTGTTCTGTATCTGACTTGTGTTTTCTTCAACCAGACTTCCCATATGGAAATAGCAACAATTTTCAAAACAGTGCATTCATTGGAACAAGCTCCCAAATGAGTCACTAATTTGTCACCTTACAGGCACTCCATGACCTGTAACAAGGCATTTAAAAAGGTAGGGTCGCCAACAAAGAAAGCGTTCCGCAGAAGGACCATTTCAATCTGATACATTGACCCTGTGTCTCTCCACAGATGCTGCCAGACCTGCTGAGTTTATCCAACATTTTCTATTTTTATTTTCTATTAAACAAGCATTTTCATTGTGGCATGTTTCATGTTGAGGATCAATTCAGCTCATTGTATTGTTGATCTTAGGAGTCCTTCTGGGCTAGGTCATCGCAAAATGTCATGTCTAAAAGGAAAAATTCCATTCTCATACTTATGTAATGTATGGAGTTATCAAAATGCCATCAAATGGCCCTTGCTGACAATAACGTGCACACCACTGTTGGTCTAAGCTCTCCCAGGGCCTCTCGACCACAGACTATATTGCAGGTCTTACTCAGATTGGACTCAAATAGTATGTATGTTGGAGAGAGCTGCCATCAACACAAAAAGAGCATCTGACCGTGTTGCATTTCCAAGGAACTGGAACAAAACTGAGGCCAATGGGAATCAAAGACCATGCCCTCAAATGGCTGAAATTCTATATGTCACAAATAAACATTGTCATGGTTGCTGCAGCCCTCAGGCATCACTTCAAAGTCCCTCAAGACACCGTCCCACCAAGTTTGCTTGTTTCATCAATGATCATCTCCCATCAAAAGGGCAGGCTCAGAGCTATTCAATAATGGTTCCAAAATGTTCAACTCCATTCACAACTTCTTCAATAATGTCGATCATCCTGGCCTATATCAGGAGCTGGACAAGACGCAGACTTGCACTGACAAGGGTCAGGAAATATTTATGCCATTTAAACAAGAAGTAACGGCCATTTTAAACCTAAGTGCAAACATCTCCTCAACCTTCATCAGCACATTATTGCTGAACATCCCATCAAGTTTTTTATTTATTTCTGAAGCTCATTATCACATTTTTAAAAAGAAAATGTATTTTATTCCAAACATATTCAAAAGTACAAAAAAACATAAATAAATCAGAGAACATTCTCCACATCTCACTGTTTACAGTTTGTACAAGCTTTTTGCCCCCTTTTCTCAACAAGGTCATGAACAGTCCCCACCGTGTCTCAAATACCTCCCCTGGCTCCTCAATTCAAACTTGATCTTCTCCAGCTGGAGCAAGTCATACAGGTCCCCCAGCACGGCCGCCAGCCCTGGCAGCGTTGTCGACCGTCATTCCTTCACCGGCAACTAGAGGGGCGAAGGCCACAAACATTGGCCTTCCTTCCCTCCATCAGCCCGGCATTTCCAATACCCCAAAAAATGCCACCACAGGATCTGACCCAGCCTCTACCCCCACAATCTTTGCTAGCGTCCTGAACAACCCCTCCCAATATCTCCCCAACTTTTAGCTCATTATCATATTCAGAGCTTATTTAACTTTTATCTGTTTTCAACTCTCTGCCTTCATTTTGTGCTTTAATATTTTTGCATTTGCTGCTAAAGTTTCAACTTTTGTTTTATTTTTCTAATTGGTCGTCTCCTGATTTATTCTTGGACTCTTCCCTGTTAGGCCACATTTTCACCACTGCCTCAAACATACCAACTATTGAGTAAAGTTAAGTCACCATAGTCCCAGGTGACCATAGAGTGCGTTTGCTTTTCAGAAGAATAACTGACTGGTGGTGATTTAACCTGAGGGCCACCACACCTCAGGAGGGGCAAAGTTGAGAAGGCGTGGCCTTCATGAATAACCTCAGCTGGTAAGGGAATTAAATCCTCTCTGTTGGCCTCGCTCTGCGTCACAAATCAGCCCTCCTGACAACTGTGCTAAACCAGCCCCCTCCAACTATTGAGTAGAAACACTTCAGTCAACCTTTTGCCACAAATTTGATGGCTTGAAGGTTCTGGAGTCGCTGCTTTCATCTACTGATTCCGAGCTTTATATATGAAGGTCCTGCAGTATCTAACTACCTAGGCATGTATTTAGTTGCTTTGCACCTGGATTTTCACATTGCTCCTGCTGTCCATTATGCATCCGGGTCAAAAATGCTCCTTGCATTATCAGACCACCTGAAACATTGATAACACACCCAATCCCACTAAACAAATATCTAAGATTTCAGAGAAAATTCCTCATGCTTTTCAGAAAATAATTAGGAAGAAAAGTGTACAACACTGCCCATGAGTGCACTCGCATTATGATGATGATAATCTTTATTATCACAAGTAGGCTTACATTAACACTGCAATGAAGTTACTTAAAAAGCCTCTTGTCGCTGGCGCCTGTACGGGTACACAGAGGGAGAATTCAGAATGTCCAAATTGCCTAACAGCACGTCTTTCGGGACTTGTGGGAGCACCCAGAGGAAACCCATGCAGACACAGGGAGGACGTGCCGACTCTGCACAGACAGTGAGTCAAGCCGGAAATCGAACCTGGGGCCCTGGTACTGTGAAGCAACAGTTCTAACCTTGTGGTACCGTGTCGTCCGTTAGATGTCTGCCCCAACTATTAAAATGATATCGACATACTGTTCTCAGTTCACTGTTTTCGGGTTAACTTTGGCTCCATAGTTTTCCTAGGCTTCCTAAAATTAACCAATGATATCAAGGTGAGCGCAGTGTCAACCAAGGAATCTCATGGACGTATGTCAATAAATACTCATAGCTGCTTCATTACCTGTGCATGAGAATGTTTGTACACTGTAGGTAACATAAAGGGTTTTGGGGGTAGTGGGTAGTGCGTGTAAATGACATTGAAGTGTCTGATTGTATCGCATGGCAGCATGGGCTTGATGAGCTGAATTGCTTTTTCCTGTTCCTAAGTTGCTATTACTTCTGCTGAATCATTACCATGTACAATTTAAAGGTTACTTTCTATACTTTGGATGTCTACTTCTATCACATCAGGATGCGTACCTTGGATTGGACCTTGCTGGGTTTTTTTCTTGACTGACTGGGCAACAAACTTAAACACAACCATGCCGTTGCTCGTTTTCACTCAATAATTTGCGGTATAATTTTTTTTCCCGAGAGTTACTTTTGCTTGGTTCTCATTGCTCAATCCCCCAGAGTCAAGTCAGCTCAAGAACATTCAATGAGTTTTTAACTGAGAGACTCCAGTTAGTTCTCGGCAGAGGAAGTCCCTTTTATTTAATAGGGAAAACACTTGAAGACTCCCACAAGTCAAGGGTGCAACGCGCAACAAACCCAGCAACGCTAAGAAGGGACACTTCAAATTTTCTGAGTTTTATGCACTGGTTCGAAAAGTGTGGGATGATAAATCACATTAAGGCCCAGGGCAATCCTCTCATGAGGGTTTTAAGGCAGTTACCGTAATGAATGCCATTTTCACAGGCCATTACATAATCTGTCCTGCAAAACCTTTTGAAATTGCTATTGATGACATTTGGAGGCAAATGATTAAGGTTTTCATGTGGTATTTAATTGTCAGAGTATTTTAACAGAAGTATTAACATCCTAACCACAGTGGGGATTTCAAATTTATGCAATAAACATGAGGTCGCTAAAATTGTTAACTATAATTTTTAGGCTTCAAATGTACGACTATGTAAAAAGGGATAAGTGTATTATTCCAGGAGTAGATTACCACAATGAACTTGATCTACATCAATGTTTTTAGTCTATTTAAATGAGGTATATTAGTTTCTTAACATCATACATTATCGGAGATAATTCAATCCATCAAGCTCTTACCAACTCTTTGAAAGAGTTCACCCATTAATTATATTCTCCTGCTCTTTCTCTATAGCCCTGAATATATTTTTCCATTTAAAATAATATATGCAAAGCAAAGGGAGTAATACATTTTATGCATTAAATACACACACACAAAACTAATATACTGCAAAATGCACATAGCTACGTTATCATAAATCACTATTTTCTCAGGGAGATGCAGGGGGAGGATGGCCCCAGTGACAGCCACCAGAAATAGAATCCACGCCATGATACACAGTTTAGTCAATACTGAAATTGGAACACGTTTTGTGAGGCATCTTGAAGCACAATTGCATGGTCGATCAGCACAACATGGTGAATGTTTTTCATGCCATCCAACCCGTGGCAATTGCAGGCAGAACTCTTAAATGGAAAGCAAATTACATTGTACAAAATAAAGTCAACTTTCAACAGAAACTGAGTTAATTGGCAGATTCGATCCAGTGAACAGTGGCTTTTTCCAATGGTAAATGATTCAATAGTGGCAGCCATGGCTCAGCTCCCTGTCAAAAGGTTTTAAGCCTTACTCTAAAGGCTTTGCAATAATATTTGCAGACACTTCAGTCTGGTACTCAGGGAGTGCGCCTGGTTGGAGGTAATGGCCTCGAGATTGACAAGGGCAGGTTTTTCAAGCTGCGGTGTGAGGTGTTTTCGTCAGTCCTTGGATACTGCGGAGCTTTGACTCCATCTGACTGTGTGCAAACTGGCTGGTGGCATTCCCTCCATTTATGGTGTGGGCCTCTAGGATGTCGCGGCGTTGTGACATTTACTCACAAAATTGCGAGATCTTCTTCTTTATTGTGAGTCATAGATTAATGCTTATTAGATTGATGCCTGGAATGAGTGGATTGTCTGATGAGGAACAGTTGGACAGACTGGGGTTTGCTTCCACTGGAGTTTCAAAGAGGGATTTGTTTGAAGCATGTAAGATTCCAAACGGTCATGTCAAAGCTGATGAAAGTGAGTCCAGAACTACGAGGCATGTCTGAAAATTAGGGGTTTCCCTGTTAGGGCAAAGCTGAGGAGAATTTCTTTTCCCTCAGAGGGTTGGGCGACATTGGAATTCCCTCCTCAGAAAGCGGTCGAAGTGGGATCACTGAATAGTTTTAAGGTGGAAGTAGATGGTTTCTTGCTGGGAAAGGGCCTTAAAGGTTATTAAGGTCTATTGGAATTTTTCAACAAAATTATTCAAGGGGTGGTAGCACAGTGGTTAGCACCTTTGACTCACAGCAGCAGGGTTCAATTCCAGCCTTTGGTGACTGCCTATGTGGAGTTTGTACGTTCTCCCTGTGTCTGTGTGGGTTTACTTTGGGTGCTCATGTTTCCTCCTACTGTCCAAAATGAGCAGGTTAGATGGATTTGCCATGCTAAATTGCCCCCTTAGTGTCCAGAAAGGTTAGGTGGGGTACTGGGTTACGGGGATAGGGTGAGGACGTGAGCCTAGGTAGGGTGCTCTATCAGGGGGTCAGTGCAGACTCGATGGACTGAATGCCCTCCTTCTAGACTGTAAGGATTCTATAATCCAGTGGTTAGCACTTCTATCTCACAGTACCAGGGACTGGGTTCAATTCCAGCCTTGGGTGACTATCTGTGTGGCGGTTTTATGCTCTCTCCATGTCTTTGTGGGTTTGTTCTGGGTCCTTTGGGTTCCTCCCACAGTCCAAAGATGTGCAGGTTAGGTGGATTGATCATGCTAAATTGCCCATAGTGTCCAAAAGGTTAGGTGGGGTTATGGGGTTACAGGGATAGGGCGGGGGACCGGGGCTTGGTAGCATGCTGTTTCAGAGGGTCGGTGTAAACTCAATGGGCCAAATGGCCTCCTTCTGCACTGGACTTCGATTTGGACTTCGGCGGCAAGGCCAGCACTAATGGCCCATCCTTTGGAAAGGTTGTGGTAAGCTGTCTTCTTGAATCGCTGCAGTTTGTGGCGTAGGTATACCCACTGTGCTGTTAGGGAGGGGGTTCCAGGATTTTGACCCTGTGACTGTGAAGGAACAGTGATATGTTTCCAAGTCAGCATAGTGAGTGACTTGGAGGGGAACCTCCAGGTGATGGTGTTTCCATGTGTCCACTGCCCTCGTCCTTCTAAATGGTAGTGGTCATTGGTTTGGAAGGTGCTGCCGACACAACCTTGCTGAATTACAGCAGTGCATCTTGTAGATGGTACACACAGTATGCTACTGTGCGTCAGTGGTAGGGGGAGTGAATCTTTGTAGAAGGAGTACCAATCTATCAGGATTCTTTGTCCTGGATGATGTTCAGCTTACCACTGCCTCATTCAGGCAAGTGGAGAGTATTCTATCACAAAAAACATGACAAATCCAGCCCAGTCAATTAGCATCCCATAAATCTATTCTTGAGCATCAGTAAAGATATCCAAGGGGCCAACAACAGCAGCACTTGCCAGAAAGAACTACCTGACTAGGCACGATATGTCACACTTTTTGTGTACAGGAACTGAGGAATGTAGATTGGGAAAGGCTATGTGAGGGCAAATCCATGTCTGACATGTGGGAGGCTTTTAAAGTCCAGTTGATTGAACTGTAGGACAGGCATGTCCCTGCAAAAATAATGGATAAAAATGGCAGCATTCAGAAAACATGGATAACAAGGGAAATTGTAAGCTTTCTCAAAAGGAAAAAAGAAACATACAATAGTCATCTGAGAAGCGCTTGAGGAGTAGATTGAAAGTAGGAAGGAACTTAAACGTGGAATTAGGAGGGCTAAACCTGGTCATGAAATATCTTTAGCAAACATGGTCAAGGAGAATCCCAAGGCTTTTTATGCATGTATTAGGTGCAAGAGGGTAGCAAGAGAAAGAGGAGGCCCACTTAAGGGCAATGTAGGGAAATTATGCCTGGAATACTTTGTATCGGTATTCACCAGGGAGAAGAACATGACAGATGTTGAGGTCAGAGTTAGGTGTATGAACACGCTTGAGAATGTCAATACATCATGGGAGGAAGTGTTGAGTATCAAAAATTGCATTAAGATAGACAAGTCCACAGTGCCGGATGGGATCTATCCCAGGTTAATGCAGGACGCAAGGGGAGAAATAGCTGAGGCAATAAAAGGTATCTTCACATCCTCGTTGACTACAGGCGAGGTTCCAGAGGACTGCAGAATAGCCAATATTGTTCCCTTATTTAAGAAAGGAAGCAGGTATAATCCAGCAAATTATAGACCGATGAACCTGACATCAATGGTGGGGAGGTTTTTGTAAAATATACTGAGGGACAGGATATATGTACATTTGGAGGAAAATGGACGAGTTAGTGATAGCCAGAACGGTTTTGTATGCGGAAGGTCATGTCTCACCAACTTGATTGCGTTTTTTGAAGGGGTGACTGCGAAAATTGATGAGGGATGCTGTGCATGTAGTTTATATGGACTTTAGTCCAAAACAAAACAAAACAAAAGTTTTAGAACAAAAATCACATGGGATTCGGGGTGGGCTGGCTAGATGGATACAGAGCTGGCTTGGTTACAGAAGATAGAGAGTAGCGGTGGAAGGATGTTTTTCAGAATGAAGATCTATAACTAGTGGTATTCTGCAGGGATCAGTGCTGGGACCTCTGTGGTTTCTAGTATATATAAATGATCTGGAGGAAAATTTGGGTGGTCTGATTAGTAAGTTTACGGATGACATGAAGATTGGCGGAGTTGCTGATAGTGCCAAGGATTGTCAGACGATACAACAGGATATAGATAGATAGAACATAGAACATACAGTGCAGAAGGAGGCCATTTGGCCCATCAAGTCTGCACCGGCCCACTTAAGCCCTCACTTTCACCCTATCCCCGTAACCCAATAACCTCTCCTAGCCTTTTTGGTCACTAAGGGCAATTTATCATGGCCAATCCACCTAACCTGCACGTCTTTGTCTGTGGGAGGAAACCGGAACACCCGGAGGAAACCCACGCAGATGCAGGGAGAACGTGCAGACTCCGCACAGACAGTGACCCAGCGGGGAATTGAACCTGGGACCCTGGCGCTGTGAAGCCACAGTGCTATCTACTTGTGCTACCGTGCAGCCCATGATTGGAGACTTGGGCACAGAAATGGCACATGGAGTTTAATCCGGCCAAATGCAAGGTGATGCATTTTGTAGGATCGAATCTAGGTATGAATTATATTGTAAATGGTAGCACCCTTACGAAGTTTAACATACAGAGGGATCTGGGCATTCAGGCCCACAGTTCCCTAAAAGTAGCAACACAGGTGGCCAAGGTGATTAAGAAGGCATTAGCATGCTTGGTTTCATCAGCCAATATCCTTTAAATCAATGTCCAACTCCTCCAGGAATGGTTTTGAATCCTCAGAATCATAGTCCTCCACTTCTAGAAGCCATCCTGAAGTTGGGAAATCATGTTGCAGCTATATTAAACTTTGGTTAGCTGTATTTGGAGTATTGCGTGCAGTTCTGGTCACCAAATTATCAGAAGACGTGGAAGCTTTGGAGAGAGTGCAAAGAAGATTCACCAGGATTTTTCCTGGTCTTGTGGTTTCTGAGGAGAGGTTGAATAAACTAGGATTGTTTTAACTGGAAAGACAGAGGCTGAGGGGAGACCTGATGTGGAGATGCCGGCGTTGGACTGGGGTGAGCACAGTACAAAGTCTTACAACACCAGGTTAAAGTCCAACGGGTTTGTTTCGATGTCACTAGCTTTCGGAGCACTGCTCCTTCCTCAGGTGAATGAAGAGGTATGTTCCAGAAACATGTATATAGACAAATTCAAAGATGCCAAACAATGCTTGGAATGCGACCATTAGCAGGTGATTAAATCTTTGCAGATCCAGAGATGGGGTAATCCCAGGTTAAAGAGGTGTGAATTGTGTCAAGCCAGGACAGATGGTAGGATTTTGCAGGCCAGATGGTGGGGGATGAATGTAATGCAACATGAATCCCAGGTCCCGGTTGAGGCCGCATTCATGTGCGGAACTTGGCTATAAGTTTCTGCTCGGCGATTCTGCGTTGTCGCGCGTCCTGAAGGCCGCCTTGGAGAACGCGTACCCGGAGATCAGAGGCTGAATGCCCTTGACTGCTGAAGTGTTTCCCGACTGGAAGGGAACATTCCTGCCTGGTGATTGTTGCGCGATGTCCGTAGAGGTCTACAAAATTATGAGACATAGACAGGGTCGGTAGTCAATTAGAGTGGAAGTGTCAATTACAAGGAGGCACTAGTTCAAAGTGAGAGGGGGAAAGTTTAAGGGAGATGTGCGGGGTAAGTTTTTCAGACAGCGAGTGGTGGGTGCCTGGAATGCACTGCCAGAGAATGTGGTGGAAGCACGCACATTGGCAACATTTAAGAAGCACTTAGATGGGTAGGTGAATAGGGAGGGAATAGAGGGATACGGACCAAGTAAGGGTAGAAAGTTTTTTTAGTAAGGGCATCATGATTGGAACAAGCTTGGAGGGCCGAAGGGCCTATTCCTGTGCTGTACTTTTCTTTGTTCTCTTTGTTCTGTAACGAGGCAATTTTCCCACAAATGCCCAACAGCTTAGCTAGTGGCACGCCAAGGTCTGGAGCACAATCTTCTGTACAATTGCTGGAACATTGTCAGGGCCCATAGCCTGTGCAGTATCCAGTGCCTTCAGTTTCTTGATATCATGTGGTGTGAATCGATTTGGCTGAAGACTGGCGTCTGTGATGCTGGAGACCTCCAGAGGAGGCCAAGATGGATCATCCACTCGGCACTTCTGGCTGAAGACGGATGTGAATACTTCAGCCTTATCTTTCACACTGATGTGCTGGGTTCCCACATCTTTGAGGACGTGGATGATCATGGAGTTTTCCTACCCCAGTGAGTTGTTTCATTATCCACTACCAATCACTGGATGTGGCAGCACTGCAGAGCCAGGTTGACACCTCATTTTTCGGTATGCCTGGTGCTTCTCCTGGCATGTTCTCCTGCTCTGTCCACTGAAACTTGGTTGATCTCCTGTCTTGCTGGCAATGGTAGAGTGGGGGATATGTCAGGCCATGAGGTGCCAAATTGTGGTTGAAACAATTCTGCTGCTGATGGCCCACAGCACCTTATTCATTTAGCACGGTGGTAGTGCATGTTTGAATGTATCCTCACTGTGAAGATGGGACTCTGTCTCCATGAGGACTGTGCGGTGGTGACTGCATCTGTGGCAGGCAGTGTGGTGTTCTTTGGTGCTAATTTTAGGATGGTTGGTATAGTGTTCACAAAGACCACAAATAACTTTAAATTGAACAAAGCTATAAATTTATTAACACTACTTAATTGGATTCAACACTTACTCCTATATAATACACACTTGATAATAAACATATAATCTACACTCATCTACTACTAATCTCTACACTATTACATTAACTATGATCTGCTCTCGCTCACACTATCTTTCCTTCAGTCTGTTCTCTAGCTTTCTCCTGAACCTCTCACCCACAAGGTTTAGCATCGATGCCTTATATAGTTGTACACCTATCTCCCTCTAGTGGTTGATTTAGACATTACGTTAATCCTTGCAGTTCTTTACATTTATGATAATGTCATAGGCAGGTTGGTGAGGATGTTTTCCCTCTTGTTGGTTTCTTCACCACCTGCCCCAGACCAAATCTAGCAGCTATGTCCTCAACCCTATCAGCTGGCTCTGCGATGGTGCTACTGAGCTACATTAGACATTGAAGTTCCCCACCCAGAGTGCATTCTTGCCCCTGCCACCCCCAGTGCTTTCTCCAAGTAGTATTCAACATGGAGGAGTACAGATTCACCAACTTATGGTGGACGATATGTGGTAATCAGGAGGCGGTTACCTTTCCCATGTTTGACCTGATGCCATGGTACTCCATGGGGTCCAGATCAATGTTGAAGATGCCAGGGCAACTCCCTCACAACTGTATAGCACCCCGCTGCCACCTTTGCTGGATCTGTCCTGTTCCACAGGCAGGAGTGGTGATGAATGGGACATTGTAAGGTATGATCCTGTCATTATGATAAAGTCAGGCTCTTGCTTGACTGGTCTGTGAGACAGCTCTCCAAATTTTGGCACAGATATTAGGAGGACATTGCAGGGTGGTCCTTCCATTTTAATTCCTTTTTGTAGCGATTCGACATAACTGAGCGGCTTACAAGGCCATTTCAGAGGGCATTTAAGAATCTGGAGTCACATATTTGCCAGACCAAATGGGGGTTTCAGACTTCCTTTCCTAAATGATCTTAGAACACCAGATGAGTTTTTACAACAATCGACAATGATTTCATGTTCATCATCAGGTTTTTAATTTTGATTGAGTTCAGAACCCCCCGTCTGCATTTCCCTGGATCTCTGGATTACTAGTCCAGTGACAATACCACTGGATTACCTTCTCCTCGACTGCAGTCACATGGAATTTGTAGCACAAACAGATCTTCCATGATCCCATTGAATGGCTGAGCAGGCTCGAGGGGCTGAATGGCCTACTACTGCTCCAAACTTGCATGTTTGTAAGTTCACAATGTCAAAGTATGGAAGCTCTTTCACCATTAATTTGTTTGGGTTATTTTGTATTAACATGGATGGTGTAATTCACAGGCAATGGCATCTTCTTTAATTCCCTTATTGTAGGTCAACAACATCAGCAATGTCAATGTTCATGAAATATGCAACCTGCTTTTGAGTACTTTTTGAGCCAACCATCGTAGCAGACATCCCCCAGTCAGATCTGCTGCAGGTTACGTGCTCAGTGGGGAGTTTCAAGTCCATCCCTACTACACCACTGTAACATTATCATTTCCGACAATAGCGATCAAATCACAGCGACTAGACTTCCTGGAGGCTACAATGTTTACTATTCTGTGACGAGTCACTTGGCAGAACGGAACTTGAGTATCGCCGAAAACAAACAGGCATGCTGTGGTAGCTTTTTTGTCATTCTTTGATGGGATATGGGTGTTGCTGAGCACTCATTGCCCACCCCTACTTGCCCTTGAACAGCGGGCAGTTGAGAGTCCACTGCGTTGCTGAGGATCTGGTGTCACAGGTCGACCAGACCAGGTAAGGACAGCAGATTTCCTCCCTAAATGACATAATCATAATGGGTTTTTACAACAATTAACAATAGTTTTATGGCCCTTTATTTCTGAGACTAGCTTTCAATCCAACATTTCATGAATTGAAGTAAAGTTCCTCCAGCTGCCATGGTGGTGTTAGAACCCATGACCCCAGGGCATTTACCTAGGTGTCTTAAATACGATTCTAGTGACATATCACTGCACCACTATCTGCTCCCTTATCAGGATAGACACAAGAATGTCAAATTTCAAAGGGAGCAACAATTTATTTTGCATAAGTAAAGAATGCTGGTTGGTGGGTCAAAGCGTCTCAATGGAGAATAAACCAAAATGTTATTTCATTCAAGGCACGGTGCTTGGATATACTCCTTTTTCCTGCAGAGGACAGGTCCCTGTGTGTGAATATATGTAGCTTACAGCCAGCTGAAGTGAGCCACGCTGTAAATTGGACTGATAATCTTACATTGGTTATTAGTGTGAGTTTTAACACAGGCGGGATTACTCGGCAAGTGCTGCTAAATTGCAGAATTACATCTAGCTTTAGAGATTATGTTCTGAGCTTTGCCAGCATGGATTGGTTGAGTGCAGTCAGCAGTCTGGCAATTGCGAGCAGGTCAAGGAATGTCCTGTTTGATGCGATCGGCCAGTCATTGGGATGTACGGCCCATATACCCGGCATCACACTGGCATTGAAACTCTTATACCAGATTATCCTCTTTTTGGCTTGGCTTGCAGCCTCAAATGCATAACGAGTCCACTGCTGCTGCAGGAAGGGGTAGAAAATGGTGCATCCATTTTAGAAACGGTATCTACTTTACAAATATAAACAATGTCCACAGCTGCAGAGCCATCCTCATGGAGTGAAAACCCTATGAGATTTTTAATAATAATCTTCATTATTGTCACAAGTAGGTTTACATTAACATGGCAATGAAGTTACTGTGAAAAATCCCTAGTCGCCACACTCTGGCGCTTGTTCGGGTACACGGATGAAGAATTCAGATTGTCTAATCCCCCTAATAAGCAAGTTTTCGGGACTAGTGGGAGGAAACTGGAGCATCTGAGGAAATCAACACAGGCACGGGGAGAACGTGCAGATTCCGCACAGACAGTGACCCAATCTGAGAATTGAAACTGGGACCCTAGCGCTGTGAAGCGATAGTGCTAACTACTGTGCTACCCTGCCGCCTGATTTAGAACAGGAAGCCCCGCAGGCAGCACCCCCTCCCCTCCAGGCCAGCTGCTGGAAAGTCAGCTCGAGGTGCCTGACCAGATTGGTCATCAGTGGGGGCGGGAAGGAGGGCTGTTTGCTGTAGGGAAGATCCATCGGTGTCCCCCAATCAAACCACATATAAACATTTAATTGTGCGGGTTGTCTACCCTCCACTTCAAGCCAGGTATCTTCTGCTACATGCCTCCAGGCAGATGACCAAGAGGCAAGGATATATTGACCCACTGACTCAAAGTTTATCTCTGAAAATCCCCTCTGTCTTACCTTAAAGCCCACCCACCCTTACAGGATCAAAATGATTCCACCTTGGAAGCTTCATTCCGACCGAAAAGATGAATATATTTTGAATGTGACAATCAGTAATCAGATACTCAAGATATTAACATATATATTAAATTTTTTTCATTTTTCATCAGCATCCTGGGCAAATAAAACAAGGTACAATCAAACTTTACTATTGTGTCAGCTCCAAGGAAATAGAACAGCTTTAATACATGGGTTCTGGGTCCTGATGACAATTTTCTCAAAGCAGAAATCATCACATGGAAAGAACATCAAATTTCATCCCATGGCTTTCATCACGACTCACAAAGGCAACCTGGGAAATGCAGCAGATTTCTCATTTTAATTTGTCACAAAATCCTAATGCTGCTCTCAAAATAAAATGTGGGAGGAATTATCATGAGAAGAATGCCCATTAGAAGCTTACAAACATGAACGTTCCTGGAGAACCACAAGATGAGTGTCAAAAATATGAGCAAATGTGATGATAGTCAGGGAATGCAAATTGAATGCTGCTCTGCAAGTTTTTGACTTTGCCAATAAAATGAACACGGGGAGGAAAAAGGGAATAAGCACTTTTTGCTCACAGTGGAAATTTCACTCATGATTTATGAACCAGATTTCGTTAATATCAAATACTTTGGAGAATTTTTTAAAAATTACTTGAAGTAATATGAAGGTCTGGAGCTGAACCAAACATTTGCCTGAAAGAATCTTGTGGACAAAAAGGCAAATGGGTTAGACTAAAGCTGTAAGGCCAATATGTTTCAAGGCCAGGCCTTCAGCTGCCAATCACAAAGCAGAGCTCCAGAGGTTAAGAGGTCATTTGGTTCACTGTCTCACAGCTAGTTTCACCCAGAGTTATTGCAACTCTATGTCCATGCCTTTTCCCTCTGTCCTTTTATATTCCACGCTGTTCAAGTATTTATCTAATCTCTTTAAATGTTATATTCTGCATTACAATGGTTACTTCTGCCAAAATTTTTTTAAATGTTCTCAATAGAATCCATACAGTACAGAGAGAGGACATTCAGCCCACTGGGTTTGCACTGATCCTTCTAAAGAGCACTCTACCTAGGCCCCCGCACTATTGCCGATTCAAAGCTCAGGAGAACCGAGTTTATTTTTAAACATCAGTTTATTTTCATCAAAACAAAATGGCTGCAATACGGCATACAGCACATAGGTCCCAGCCGGCACTACTGCTGATGCCAGTCCCAATCCGGGCCGGCTTTTAAGGGTTGATTCTATCAGGCTCAACTGATGGGCCTCTACCCATTAGCAGGGAAGCTCATATTCCACGAGCCCCATGGCGATATCAATCGGGAAGCCCCTGTGCGTTTCGTGAGGGTTACTACACCCCGTAACCCGCGACCAAACCTGCACATCTTTGGACAATAAGAGGCAATATAGCATGGCCAATCCACCTAACCTACACATCTTTGGACTGTGGGAGGAAACCAAAGCAATCGGAGGCAACCTACGCAGACAAGGGGAGAAAGAGCAAACTTCACACAGACGGTCACCCAAGGCCAGAATCAAACCTGGTCCCTGGTGCTGTGAGGCAGCAGTATTGACCACTGTGCCACCATGCAACCTCTGTGACAAAAACATTTATTCATTTTCCTTGTGTTGATCTTTTTTTAAATAAATTTAGAGTAGCCAATTATTTTTCTTTTTCCAATTAAGGGGCAATTTAGCTTGGCCAATCCACCTAACCAGCACATCTTTGGGTTGTGGGGGTGAAACCCAAGCAAACATGGGGAGAATGTGCAAACTCCACACGGACAGTGACCCGGGGCCAGGGATCGAACCCTGGTCCTCAGCACTGCAGTCCCAGTGCTAACCACTGCGCCACATGCCACCCTCCTTGTGTTGGTCTTGATTACCTGTCACGGATTCATTAACCAGTGGAAATGACAATTCACTACTTAGGCTCTCCAAGGTTTTTTATGACTTTACAATCTCTATTAGGTCCGCTTTAACCATTGATGTTTCAAAATGGCTTCATTTTAAGGCGATTTTCTTCTTAGTTCTATCTTCTTAATTCTGGCATTGGTCCAGCAAATCTACACTATACCCTTTCCATGGCTGTAATATTATTTAAGGTGCCCAGAACTCCAAGCAAAATTGAAACTATGACCCAAAATTACATTTTCTATAAATTCATCATTACTTCCACCATTTTGAAGACAGAAATAATGGACTTGCATTTACATTGTGCTTTTAATAAACTCAACATGTGGGGATGTGGTGGTGTGATGAACGGTTACTGCCTTATCATCATGTAAGGTGATGTCCCCTTTAAGACCGGGCTTGGAACCCTGGGGACTCCGCCTCTGGCTCCGCCCATCTGTGAGCCATATATAAAGGGCTGCCTCATGGGCTGTGTAGCAGTCAGCACTTGTCTCAGCTCTAACATAGTTCTTAGTCTAATAAAGCCTTCTTTACAGTTTAATCTCTAAGCTTCATTATTGAGGGTACCTCAGGTGGTGTAGTGGTATTGTCTCTGGACTAGTAATCCAGAGTTCCGTGGTAATTCTCTGGGGATCTGGGTTTGAATCCTACCATGGTAGATGGTAGAATTTTTTAAAAATCTCAATTTAAAAAATCTGGAATTAAAAGGCTCATGATGACCACAAAACATTGTCAGTTGGTGTAATAGTTAAATAATGCCCTTTATGGAAGGAAGCCTGCCATCATATCTGGTCGACATGTGGCTCCAATCCCACAGCAATGTGGTTGTCTCTTAAATGTCCTCTGAAATGGCCTAGCAAGCCATTCAGTTAAAGCCAGGGATGGGCAATAAACGCTGACCTAACCAGCGATACCCACATCAAGTAAATGAATGAAAAATAACTTAAATTTAGTCACTGTTGCAATATAGAAAAAAAATAACCATATTCAGCAGCGTGATCATGACCAAATGATCTGTGCTAGTTACATTGGTTAAAGATAATATTGGTCAGAGACCTGGGACAGCTTTCAGCTCTTCTTCAAAATAATGATGGGGGATTCTCATGTCCACCAGAAGGGACAGGTGGGTCCTGGGTTTAATGCCTCATCCAAAAGACTGGAAGAAGGGATCATTGTATTTCAAACAATGGCATTCCTTTCAGCTTTTTATAGTTTTCTGTTTTCTGTCATTAAATCCCTCAATGAATAGCGCCATCGATCAGACAGGATGAAGAGTGTCAAGATTTCAATTGTCATTCCCAGTCTCTGCGTCACTCAACAGAATTACAATCAGTTCTGCTCAAGTGGACACCTGATAACTGACTATTTCTCTGCGGATACTACAAATTGAAAACCTGTAACTTCATTACATCCGTGCATCTTAAAGTCTATTCTTCAATGGAAAGAGGCCGTATTTCCTTTCCGATAAACTGTGTGCTAATTATAGTCAGCTTCAAACATTCAACATCAAGCGTGCACTGATCTTTCTGTACAGGAACCACTGTGACTGTACACATGGCGGTCAACATTTGCCTCGCAAAATGAAAATTAGACAGCTTTTAAATAGAAAGCAAAACATTAGTGGAAGCACTGTGTGAATCCCAGGCAAGTTTGGATGCAGAAAATAATTAAGTCTTGTAGTTTGAAGCACAAATCAATCATTATGTATTAGACATCTGCTCATTTCCAAACAATTGTCACTTTGCTGCTGTGGACATTGAAAAGTTCTGAGGCTGTTCTGTTTGATCAGAAGGATTAGTTATGTATCATTTCTGATGACCAATGTGTATCGTCTACCATTGGTGCTAGTGCAGAATCTCACATTCAGTGTATTACTGTTGCTTGCAATTTGTGATCGCATTTGCTTTTCTTTGGTAAGTTTCTCTTCCATCTCTCCTGAAGATACTGATTGAGATTTCACAAACAGCAATGAAATAAATGATCCGATCGTCTGTTTAGAAGTTAGTTGAGGTAGAAATGATGGTCAGTATACAATTTCAAAAATGACACATTGGAAGGTTTTGACAACAAAAAATTACAAAAGGCAAGGCACTGATGGAATCAGCACATCGTGAGTTCCTGATGAAAATCAGTGTAATTCATTATGTAAGTAATTCTTTTGTAAATCTGATGCGACCTGCAATGAAATGAAAATTGCTTATTGTCACAAATAGGCTTCAAATGAAGTTACTGTGAAAAGCCCCTAGTCGCCGCATTCCGGCACCTGTTCGGGGAGGCTATTACGGGAATTGAACCGTGCTGCTGGCCTGCCTTGGTCTGCTTTCAAACCCAGCGATTTAGCCCTGTGCTAAACAGCGCCATAATAATCGCTTATTGTCACAAGTAGGCTTCAATGAAGTTACTGTGAAAAGACCCTAGTCGCCACATTCCGGCACCTGTTCGGGGAGGCTGGTACAGGAATTGAACCCACGCTCCTTGCATTGTTCTGCATTGCAAGCCAGCTATTTAGCCCACTGTGCTAAAGCTAAAGCAATGTGTAACCTGCGTTCGCATATTTTGCCACATGAAACACATCACTGGAATGATTTTCAAAGTGAAAAGATTTCATTCCATTGAAATAAATTTCGGTGGTTGCACTCTCAAATTGAGTCAGAAAGGGTGTGGGGTCAAGTCTTCCTCCCCTCCCCCCACCTCGCCTCCAGTCTCCCACCACACAACCTCAAGGGACTTGAGCACAAAATTGGCACTCTTGTACAGTGCTGAGGGAGTGCTGCACTAATTGAGGTGTCGCCTATTGGGTGAGAGTGAAACTGAGGCCCCAGTTGCTTTCGCAAATTGGCATTAAAATGCCTTAAAAGGGCTGATGTAGCTTTTCTGCCTTAATCTGTGAAAATGTGAGGGGTTGACTGATGCTAGAATGTTTGAAGGACCACATAATTCTACGCAATTTATTGTCGCTGCAATTTCAGGTCCAAAAATGGAACAAAATGGGCGACTTTGAGAAGGTGGTCTCTTACCAGATTGAGTTTGCACTCGTCTTATCACTGCAACTGCTGCAGCGACAACTAATTTGATTCGGGCACCTTGTGACTCTTGAGCCAACGGCGCTACTTCACTTTTATTGAAAAAGTTAAATAGATGCATCTATGCCATCGCTGCATTTCATTTCGATTTGATTTAGACTTTGCTTTGCTGATTCAGTAACAAATGCTTTGACTTTCTCTGGGGCAAAACAAGTTGCTGAGATTCAACAAATTTCTATGCAGCACAAAACTGAAGTGCAAAAACAGGAGATGTTTCAATGGAGCTTCTGACCTGTGACAAGGAAACACATTGAGTGCTTGCGCCACTCATTATTATAAGCCAATGGTTGACCTGATTGTTGCAGTGACCCAACGGAGCCAAACCTAATTGCCTGAGAAATGGATCTGATAATTTAGTCAATGAAAAGCAATGTTCAGAGAGGTCGGTCCTTTTTCAAGAATGAAGCATTGGCCAGAGAAGAGAAGGCAAATGCATTTGCTTAAATGTAAATTTAGGGGGTGGCACGGTGGATGCAGTTGTTAGCACTGCTGCCTCACGGCGCCGAGGATCCAAGTTCGGCCTGAGAACACGCATGAACAGATTCAAAAACAGCTTCTTCCACGCTGTTACCAGACTCCTAAATGACCCTCTCATGGACAGATCTGATTAATACTGCACTCCTGTATGCTTCACCCAATGCCTGTGTATAGATATTTACATTGTGTAGCTTGTGTTCCCTATCACGTATTTTCTCTTTTCATGTACTAAATGAGCTGTTTGTGAAACATACTTTTCATTGTACCTCGGTACACATGACAATAAACAATTCCAATCCAATCGATCCGGCCCCGGGTCACTGTCCGTGTGGAGTTTGCACATTCTCCCCGTGTCTGTGTGGGTCTCACCCCCACAACCCAAAGATGTGCAGGGTAGGTGGATTGGCCATGCTAAATTGCCCCTTAAGTGTAAAAATGTTTTAAAAATTGTAAATTTAGACAGAATGTGGGAAGGCAGCACAAGGTTAAATTTATGCAACATTTTGATTGACAACCTCTGAAAAGTTATTTTCCACTCAGATTATCGGTTTATATTACAAACATCCTCTGCTTAAATCTGGATGGCTGCTTTGTAAAATTACATTTCTACATTACATTTCCGTTGTATTCGCAGCAGGGAAATAACAAGGCACAGAATTCAACTTCAGTCTTAATTATCTCTGCAATGTTCAAATTGTCTTTTTCATAATCAGGCAATGGTACATTACACCTCACTTTAACACCTGTGACAGTGTACACAAATTGAAAGTTTGCGAGTAATTTAAGTACAAAGAGTACTTTGCTATCTGCCTGAAGATCAAGCTATCATTCACAGTGATGGTCTTGGCCATGAGATGATTGTTGTCTTCTATGCAGCATCTTTCACTGCCTCACTTCTCTTTCTTCACCATTTGGAGCTCTGGATAAGAGCAATGCTGTTCCATTGATCGATTGCATCCATTTATCTCAAAATATCCTAGGACTGTGTCTCACAAATCCATCGTCATTCTTTTTCAGAGATTTCAACATTGAACATCCAACATCAAAATTATTTTTTCCCCCTTCAGTTTCTTACCCATTTTCTGATGGAGACACCAATGCGTCTGAGTGGCCATTCTTTATGGGTGATGCCATGGAATGACAGTTGAATGGGGTCGGAGGGGGTAGACGGGCTGCTGTTTGACAGGAGACTAGCTTAATAGTCCAAAATGATTCTATCCTTTGCAATTAATTTCACTTCACTATCCATAAGGATTTCATTCTGAAATTAATTGATGGTACATCACAAAATCATCAAAGAAAATTACATAAAATGAAAAATAACAATAAAAGAAAGTCACAGAGACCTGACTTGAATTAAATACTTATTATAAGCTCTCACAATGCATCAAAATGACCAGCCGGTGAGTCCCAACTTGAGTGTATGGCTGCGATTCACGATCGTGTTGCGCCCAGAGCGGATCCGGGCATGACGGGTGAATCCCGGGAGAGCCCCAACTCAGGCTTCGCGCCGGGCCAATCGTGAGTCACTCGACTTGCTCCACTCGGCGCGATCTGGAACTTGACCTCGCTGGGCTAGATCAAGATCAGCATATTTCAACTAACCAGTAGGCTCATTTAAATACCTGGAAGACGCTTTCACCCGACATGCGGGAGTCAACAGACGTGCCTGCAAAACTCAACTGGGCGCCATTAACCACTGGTTTCTGCAAACATGGACCAAGCGTTACGGCACCTCGGGGGGTCTCGCAGGCCATTAGAGACCCTAGCTGGTCAACGACAGGGCAGGGTCATACCCTGGCACTCCCCGTGCCACCTGGGCATCTCAGCACTGCCAGGCTGGCACTGTGTCAGTGCCACTCTGGCACTTCCAACGTGCCTGGGTGGGACTCTTGGGCTACTGGGGTGCTGCCAGTGTGCCGGGGGGGCGGGGGGGGGCAGCGGGGGGGGAGGGGCAGGGGACTTGACCATTGGAGGGAGATGAGGGGGGAGTCCCAGGGCCTCAACAAGGTTGGGGGAGTAAGGAGGGGTCAATAAAGTGATGCAGACCTGAAAATGGGGGGGGGGGGGGGGGGGGGAATGTGGGAATATGGGGGTTGCCGTTCAAAAAGGAGCCCTGGTCTGCGAGGCTCATCCCCCCGAGTGGAGTGAACTCGCATGCAGGAAATTGGCTAAACTGAGGTCTCGGTGAGGAGAAACTCCCTGAAGCCCAAAATGCTGGTAAAGTGCCGATGAACAGTGAAGTGAACCTCACAGCTGCAGCCACTAAGAAACACCCCACCAAATGTGCCCAAAAGAGGACTTTAAGGGCTGGATTCTTCCGCTGCGCATGTCACAAGATCGCCATTGTTATGTTTTTCATCATTGAGCAAATATTAATTCCTGAAATCCATTGGCCTGACTTATGTATTGTCAAAACAATGTCCTGTTCTTCGTGGCATTGCATTGGACTGTGCTGTTCAGTTTCACAGTTGCACCATTGTGTACAGTCTGTTGTTCCGTAGTTTCAGTTTTTGTGCTGAAGAACTGTTCCGTCTGGATTATTTAAGTCATTTTCAAACTTTTTAGTATCAGTGTCCTTTGTATTATCTGATGTTTCATTGCACTTTATGATTTCAGGTTCATTTGAATGATCTAATGCATCGTTGAGCTTTGTTACATCAGGCCTTTCTGGATGATTTGATTCATCTTTGATCTCTTTGTGCTCCTCTTCTGGAGTCAACTTCTCCAAGATTTTCATTACTTTCACAATAAGGATCAAATTTTTTAACAACCAGTTCAAAGTTTTATTTTTCAACATCACTCTCAAAATGGAATGTGTTATATACATCTGTGGCCTGTTGCCCAGCCATTAGTAAAAATAAGGCAGTTTTTCGCTAATCTCTGACAGTTTCAAGGTTGGAGGATGAGAGATACAGCTGAAACTTTTGTTTAAACATTCTCCAGTTAACATTTCGATTACCATTGATCCGGAGTTGTTGTGGAGCGTGAGCTTTCTCCATTGGTCCTGGATTCTTCGGTGTCTCGCAGTAGCAGGTCTGTGTCACGTGCTAGTTTCTTGCTCACTAGATTCTCACTAATCTATCGATATAGCTTCAGTAGTCACTCTGGTACCATGTTATGTTTCTAATCCTGGTAGCATGTTTTATCACCATAATTGGTGATATGTTGTATTCTTAGTCCTTTCTTCCAGAATGACCCGATGTATTGTTGACAAAGAATATACCAATCAAAAGTTTGAAACAAAACAAATTTATTATTACACTACTAATTAAATGAAGTTCAAACACTCTATTGAGCTATTGATAAGAATGAAATGATATTGAATCTGTTTTACAGTAATCAATATTATATCTAGTCACTAATCACACTATGACCTAACCTCGTGCTATCTCTATGTCTAATTAACATTCAATCTGCTCTCTCCGTGCTCTTCTCAGCTTTTCCCCATGCTTCTCTATCTACTCGAAGCTTCTCTTGTGCTTTCACAATGCTTCTCCTTATGCTATTCTTCTTGCCCTCTCGCAGAATTCCCTGAGGCTGTCTTAAATACAGAAAAGTAGTATCGTCCTCTCGTGTTTGACTTACACAAAGATGTAATTATTAACCCTTCACTAACCTGACTAGATACATATCATTGTAGAGATCTCTGTATGTGTTAATACATGATTGGTTAATGTGAAGTCAGTACAGTCAGATGATCACTAGATGGCAACCCTAACAGGAACTGTATAAGGAGTTTCCCACTCTTTCTGGAGGTTAGTGTGTGTGTGGTGCAGCGAGAGTGGAGACGTGACAGATCAGAGTGTAGTGTATTATCATAATTGTTAGTTTAATCTAATCTTAGTTAATTCTATTACGAGTCAAAATATTAAAGTGAAAGAACTCACAAATATCTTATTTGGTTATTCAATAAATAATCTGTCATCAACTGGAAGACTTCGACTGTTTATCATCAAGTTAAATACAACTCCGCAAGACAAATGAGTAATATCTATATTACATCCCGTAACATAACATGGTACCAGGTAAACCAAGTTTTAAGAACAACTAGTAATAAGATAAGGAAAGAAAAGAAAAGTTCCGATACCGACTGTTTGACTGTGAAAGTCCTCGCAGCAAACGGATCATCAACAGCAGATTGATTCGATGGGCCATGTACAGGCTTCAATGCAGCTGAAGACTACCAGTAACTTAAATCTTAATTGGAAGTTATTTAAACAGCAATTCCAGGACTATTTGGAAACTCATGACTTAAATACAGCCTCTGAAACTAGATGAATAGCTTTGCTTCTGTCAATGGCAGGTCAGCAAGCTATAGAAATATATAATTCATTTATATATGCCAAAGGCGAAGACAAAAGCAAATTTGGAATGATTGTTTCAAAGTTTGATGATCATTGCAAAATGCAAACAAATGAAATACTGGAGTGTTTCAGGTTTCATAAGCTGTTATATGGCTGTAATAAAACAATCATTCCAACCACGGGCAGGACCTGGACCATGTAAAGGTCCATCGACCAAAAGGGAGTGTACCGGCAGGCAGGAAGGTGGTTTAAAGTGTGTCTTCTTCAATGCCATGGAGCATCCGGAATAAGGTGGGTGAACTTGCGGCATGGGTTGGTACCTGGGCCTTCGAAGTTGTGGCCATTTCGGAGACATGGATAGAACAGGGACAGGAATGTTTGTTGCAGGTGCCGGGGTTTAGATATTTCAGTAAGCTCAGGGAAGGTGGTAAAAGAGGGGGAGGGGTGGCATTGTTAGTCAAGGACAGTATTACGGTGGCAGAAAGGACGTTTGACGAGGACTCGTCGATTGAGGTAGTATGGGCTGAGGTTAGAACCAGGAAAGGAGAGGTCACCCTGTTAGGGGTTTTCTACAGGCCTCCGAAAAGTTCCAGAGATGTAGAGGAAAGGATTGCAAAGATGATTCTGGTTAGGAGCGAAAACAACAGGGTAGTTGTTATGGGGGACTTTAACTTTCCAACTATTGACTGGAGACGCTATAGATCGAGTATTTTGATGGGTCCATTTTTGTCCAATGTGTGCAGGAGGGTTTCCTGACACAGTATGTAGATAGGCCAACGAGAGGTGAGGCCGCATTGGATTTGGTACTGGGTAATGAACCAGGACAGGTGTTAGATTTGGAGGTAGGTGAGCACTTTGGTGATAGAGACCACAATTCGATTACGTTTACTTTAGTGCTGGAAAGGGATAGGTATATACCGCAGGGCAAGAGTTATATCTGGGGGAAAGGCAATTATGATGCGATGAGGCAAGACTTAGGTTGCATCAGATGGAGAAGAAAACTGCAAGGGATGGGCACAATGGAAATGTGGAGCTTGTTTAAGGAACAGCTACTGCATGACCTTGATAAGTATGTACCTGTCAGGCAGTGAGGAAGTGGTCGAGCAAGGGAACCGTGGTTTACTAAGGCAGTCGAAACACTTGTCAAGAGGAAGAAGGAGGCTTATGTAAAGATGAGACATGAAGGTTCAGTAAGGGTGCTCGAGAGTTGCAAGTTAGCTAGGAAGGACCTAAAGAGAGAGCTAAGAAGAGCCAGGAGGGGACATGAGAAGTCTTTGGCAGGTAGGATCAAGGATAACCCTAAAGCTTTCTATAGATATGTCAGGAATAAAAGAATGACTAGGGTAAGAGTAGGGCCAGTCAAGGACAGTAGTGGGAAGTTGTGCTTGGAGTCCGAGGAGATAGGAGAGGTGCTAAATGAATATTTTTCGTCAGTATTCACACAGGAAAAAGACAATGTTGTCAAGGAGAATACTGAGATTTAGGCTACTAGACTAGACGGGCTTGAGGTTCATAAGGAGGAGGTGTTAACAATTCTGGAAAGTGTGAAAATAGATAAGTCCCCTGGGCCGGATGGGATTTATCCTAGATCTCTCTGGGAAGCTAGGGAGGAGATTGCTGAGCCTTTGGCTTTGATCTTTAAGTCATCTTTGTCAACAGGAATAGTGCCAGAAGACAGGAGGATAGCAAATGTTGTCCCCTTGTTCAAGAAGGGGAGTAGAGACAACTCCGGTAACTATAGACCAGTGAGCCTTACTTCTGTTGTGGGCAAAATCTTGGAAAGGTTTATCAGAGATAGGGTGTATAATCATCTGGAAAGGAATAATTTGATTAGACATAGTCAACACGGTTTCGTGAAGGGTAGGTCGTGCCTCACAAACCTTATAGAGTTCTTTGAGAAGGTGACCAAACAGGTGGATGAGGGTAAAGCAGTTGATGTGGTGTATATGGATTTCAGTAAAGCGTTTGATAAGGTTCCCCACGGTAAGCTACTGCAGAAAATACGGAAGCATGGGATTCAGGGAAATGTAGCTGTTTGGATCAGAAATTAGCTAGCTGGAAGAAGACAAAGGGTGGTGGTTGATGGGAAATGTTCAGACTGGAGTCCAGTTACTAGTGGTGTACCACAAGGACCTGTTTTGGGGCCACTGCGGTTTAACATTTTTATAAATGACCTGGAGGAGGGTGTAGAAGGATGGGTGAGTAAATTTGCAGATGACACTCAAGTTGGCGGAGTTGTGGACAGTGCGGAAGGATGTTACAAGTTACAGAGGGACATAGATAAACTGCAGCGCTGGGATGAGAGGTGGCAAATGGAGTTTAATGCAGAAAAGTGTGAGGTGCTTCATTTTGGAAGGAATAACAGGAAGACAGAGTACTGGGCTAATGGTAAGACTCTTGGCAGTGTGGATGAGCAGAGAGATCTCGGTGTCCATGTACATAGATCCCTGAAAGTTGCCACTCAGGTTGAGAGGGTTGTTAAGAAGGCGTACGGTGTGTTAGCTTTTATTGGTAGAGAGATTGAGTTTCGGAGCCATGAGGTCATGTTGCAGCTGTACAAAACTCTGGTGCGGCAGCATTTGGAGTATTGCGTGCAATTCTGGTCGCCGCATTATAGGAAGGATGTGGAAACATTGGAAAGGGTGCAGAGGAGATTTACCAGAATGTTGCCTGGTATGGAGGGAAGATTTTATGAGGAAAGGCTGAGGGACTTGAGGCTGTTTTCGTTAGAGAGAAGAGGTGACCTAATTGAGGCATGCAAGATGATCAGAGGATTGGATAGGGTGGACAGTGAGAGCCTTTTTCCTCGGATGGTGATGTCTAGCATGAGGGGACATAGCTTTAAATTGAGGGGAGATAGATATAAGACAAATGTCAGAGATAGGTTCTTTACTCAGAGATTAGTAAGGGTGTGGAATGCCCTGCCTGCAACAGTAGTGGACTCGCCAACACTAAGGGCATTCAAATGGTAATTGGATAGACATATGGACGATAAGGGAATAGTGCAGATGGGCTTTAGAGTGGTTTCATAGAACATAGAACATAGAACGATACAGCGCAGTACAGGCCCTTCGGCCCACGATGTTGCACCGAAACAAAAGCCATCTAACCTACACTATGCCATTATCATCCATATGTTTATCCAATAAACTTTTAAATGCCCTCAATGTTGGCGAGTTCACTACTGTAGCAGGTAGGGCATTCCACGGCCTCACTACTCTTTGCGTAAAGAACCTACCTCTGACCTCTGTCCTATATCTATTACCCCTCAGTTTAAAGCTATGTCCCCTCGTGCCAGCCATTTCCATCCGCGGGAGAAGGCTCTCACTGTCCACCCTATCTAACCCCCTGATCATTTTGTATGCCTCTATTAAGTCTCCTCTTAACCTTCTTCTCTCCAACGAAAACAACCTCAAGTCCATCAGCCTTTCCTCATAAGATTTTCCCTCCATACCAGGCAACATCCTGGTAAATCTCCTCTGCACCCGCTCCAAAGCCTCCACGTCCTTCCTATAATGCGGTGACCAGAACTGTACGCAATACTCCAAATATGGCCATACCAGAGTTCTGTACAGCTGCAACATGACCTCCTGACTCCGGAACTCAATCCCTCTACCAATAAAGGCCAACACTCCATCGGCCTTCTTCACAACCCTATCAGCCTGGGTGGCAACTTTCAGGGATCTATGTACATGGACACCTAGATCCCTCTGCTCATCCACACTTCCAAGAACTTTACCATTAGCCAAATATTCCACATTCCTGTTATTCCTTCCAAAGTGAATCACCTCACACTTCTCTACATTAAACTCCATTTGCCACCTCTCAGCCCAGCTCTGCAGCTTATCTATATCCCTCTGTAACCTGCTACATCCTTCCACACTATCGACAACACCACCGACTTTAGTATCGTCTGCAAATTTACTCACCCACTTCACAGGTCGGCGCAACATTGAGGGCCGAAGGGCCTGTACTGCGCTGTAATGTTCTATGTTCTATGTTCTAAAAGGCTGGAAAATCTCAGCAGGTCTGGCAGCATCTGTAGAGAGAGAAAAGAGGTAACATTTCGAGACCAGATGCCACTTTGTTAAAGCTCAACAGGGGCTTTTATTTTTAAAGGTCCATTGATCTCGGCGGGAATTTCCATTTGCCAGGCGGGTGCGGCCGAAGAATCTCGCCCTAACTTTTGTCAGCTGAATCGCGTTCTATATCTTCAACTATAAATCAAACTCCTGTTAAAAGTTATTGTAGAGAAGGGCACACATGAGTTCAGGAACCAATTTGTCTGAGGGCTTTATGGCCATTTCTCTCAATGCAGCCAGCGGTGATCCCGAAACATCAGAGGATGAACTGTAGATGTGGGGGAAGGGAAGGGGGAAGCAAAGAAGAGAAAGGTTAAGGAAAGGTGGATAAGAGTGGGGGGGGGTTTAAATATATATTAAGAAAGAAAGAAATGGTAAAAGACAGTAAAAATGAAATGGGGTGAAAACAAATGGGTTGAGGTGCGGTAAAGCCAATCATCTGAAGTTGTTGAATTCGATGTTGAGACCGGAAGGCTGTAACGTGCCTAATCAGGAGACGAGATGTTGTTCCTCCAGTTTGCGTTGAGCTTCACTGGAACATTGCAGCAGGCCAACAACAGACATGTGGGCATGGGAGCAGGGTCTCTTGTTAAAATGGCAAGCAACGGGAAGGTCAGGGTTCTGAATGTGCACAGACCGAAGATGCTCAGCAAAGCGATCACCCAGTCTGCATTTGGTCTCTCAGATACAGAGGAGACCACATTGGGAGCAACGAATGCAGTAGACCAAATTGAAAGAGATGCAAGTGAAACGCTGCTTAACCTGGAGTGAATGTTTTGGGTCTGGGATGTTAAGCATGGAAGAGGTAAAGGGGCTGGTGTTCCACCTTCTGCGATTGCATAGGAAGGTGCCATGGGTGATGGGAAAGGTACTGGGTATGGTGGAGGAGTGGACTAGATTATCTCGGAGAGAATGGTCTCCGCTGAATGCTGACAGAGGGAGTGAAGGGAAGATGTGTTTGGTGGTGGCACCATGCTGGAGTCGGCGAAAATGGTGGAGGATTATGCTTTGCATACGGAGGCTGGTGGGATGAAATGTGAGAATGAGGGGGACTCTATCCTTGTTCTGGGAGAGTGGGGAGGGGGCGAGGGTAGTGGCGCGGGAGATGGACCGCACACTATTGATGGCCCTGTCAACAACTGTAGTTGGGAAATCACGGTCGAGGAAGAAGGAACACACTTTTGAAGCACCATTTTGGAAAGTGGCATCATCGGAACAAATGCGACGGAGGCG
The DNA here is from genome assembly GCF_047496885.1 of Scyliorhinus torazame. Lineage (NCBI taxonomy): Eukaryota > Metazoa > Chordata > Chondrichthyes > Carcharhiniformes > Scyliorhinidae > Scyliorhinus > Scyliorhinus torazame. The sequence goes on from NC_092728.1 coordinate 56,352,665, forward strand.
AAGGAGTTGAGAGAAAGGGATGGAGTCCTTACAGGGTGTAGGGTGTGAAGAGCTGTAGTCCAGATAGCTGTGGGAGTCACTAGGCTTGTAGTGGATATTAGTGGGTAGTCTATTGCCAGAAATGGAGACAGAAAGATCAAGAAAGAGAAGGGAAGTGTCTGAGATGGACCAGGTGAATGTGATGGAGGGGTGGAAACTGGAAGCGAAGTTGAAGAATTATTCCAGGTCCGGACGAGAACATGTCGCGGCACTAAAATAGTCATCAATGTATCGGTAAAGGAGTTGTGGGAGGGGGCCTGGATAGGCCTGGAACAAGGAAAGTTCCACATACCCCATAAAAAGGCAATTGTAGCGAGGACCCATGCGGGTACCCATTGCTACAACTTTGATTTGGAGAAAGTGAGATGAGATAAAGGAGAAGTTGTTGAGAGATAGAACGAGTTCAGCCAGGCGGAGGAGATTCGTGGTGGATGGGAATTGTCCGGGCCTCTTTTCGAGAAAGAAGTGACGAGCTCTCAGGCCATCGTGGTATGGGATGGAGGTGTAGCGAGATTGCACATCCATGGTGAATAAATGTGGTAAGGGCCCACGAACAGGAAGCTGTCAATATGATGCAGTGCATCAGAGGAATCCGTCGCTAATATAACCGTGTATTTTTCTTGACCACCACATCTGTACACTATTACCTCCAATTCAACTTATCAACTACTTTGACACTTACTTGTAGTTCGTAACTATTTCAATGTCCACATCATTAATCTTCACAGGAAATATCATTAACTGGTGGTTTTCTAAAGCCCATAACTAGTTCTTTTGTCTTGTTTTATTGAGTTTGAGAGAATTATTATCACGCCATTTTACGAGATTCTCCACCAGATTCCGATAGTTTCCTTCATTATTCTTTATGAAACCCACAAGTACCGACCGTAATGTCAGCATACTTCAGGATCATTATGTCATCATGCTCTGATCAACAGTCATTTGTATAAAGGATGGAAAGAAAAATCCAGCACACACAACCCTAAGGAGATCCAGTATTCATCAACAGCGGCTCTGAGTAAATTTCCGAAACTAACACCCATGGGGTCCAGTAGTGAAGGAAATCTCTGATCCAAAGAAAGAGAGTTTAGTTGACATCAAGGCTTTCCAATTTTTCAATAAGCTTGAATGGTTCCACGGTATTAAAAGTTAAGGAGAAGTCAACAAAGTATAGCACAAGCACAATTGCCTAATCTATGTGTGCTGTGGAATCAGATGGATGCAAGGTCAGAACAGAATCATCCACTGACTTCTGAGGTTGATAGGTGAACTGCCACTGATCAATATGTGGAAGAAAAGGACCTAAAAGACACTTTGGCACAATCCACTCAAAACAATTTATGGGGCGAAATTCTCCCCCAACGGCGGGATGCCCGCCGACTGGCGCCAAAGCCGGCGCAAATCAGATGGGCATCGCGCCGGCAAAAAGGTGCGGAAGTCTCCGCATCTTTGGCGGCCTAGCCCTAACATTGAGGGGCTAGGCCGACGCCGGAGGGATTTCCGCCCCGCCAGCTGGCGGAAATGGCGTTTGTTGCCCCGCCAGCTGGCGCGGAAATGCGGCGCATGCGCGGGAGCGTCAGCGGCCGCTGTCAGTTTCCCAGCGCATGCGCGGGAGCGTCAGCGGCCGCTGTCAGTTTCCCGCGCATGCGCAGTGGGGGGAGTCACTTCCGCCTCCGCCATGGTGGAGGCCGTGGCGGAGGCGGAAGGGAAAGAGTGCCCCCACGGCACAGGCCCGCCCGCGGATCGGTGGGCCCCGATCGCGGGCCAGGCCACCGTGGGGGCACCCCCCGGGGTCAGATCGCCCCGCGCCCTCCCCCAGGACCCCGGAGCCCGCCCACGCCGCCTGGTCCCGCCGGTAAATACCAGGTTTGATTTACGCCGGCGGGACAGGCAATTCCTGGGCGGGACTTCGGCCCATCCGGGCCGGAGAATCCAGCGGGGGGTCCCGCCAACCGGCGCGGCCGGATTCCCGCCCCCGCCCAATCTCCGGGAGCGGAGACTTCGGCGGGGGCGGGGGCGGGATTCACGGCGGCCAACGGCCATTCTCCGACCCGGCGGGGGGGTCGGAGAATGACGCCCATGATTCCTGATGTAATAGCAACTGGTCAGTAATCACTCAGCTCAGCTGGATGTGACTACTTTGCAACTGGGAAGATGATGGCTGATTTCAAATGGCAAGAAACTTGTCAAATGATTTCTGAAAGAGAAGTGGAAAAAGGAATTGCCGAATGATGGCTGATGCCTGCAGAATTTTCCGTCTGATCTGATCTGAGCCATATGCTTTCTGTGTATTCGGAATTGCTTCTCTGCTTCCCATTGCTGATACGAACATGAGGGGCCGGATTCTCTGATTTTGAGGCCATGTCCTGAGGCCAGATTGATGCCGCACTGTGCAACATGGCACCAGCCACGCGTGGACCCGGCCTGCAAAATAGTGCCCTTCCTTTGGCCAGCTCGCGAGCCCAGGACCACGCCCCAACAGTGCCCCCAGCCCCTGCCTAAGTCCTCCCTGCCCACAGATAGGCCCTCCCCCGACTGTGGCAGCACTGGACTCAGCTCGCAGTCGCCAAGCTGACTTCCCGGCGGATGATAGCACATGTGACCGACACCGTCAGGAACTCGGCCGGTGGGGGGGGAAGCATTAGGGGGTCGATATGTCTTTGGAGGGGCGGAGCATCGTGAAAGTGGCGCCGTCCCCGATTTTGTCGGAAACGGGTATTCTCCAGCCGATCGCTGATTGCGATTTGTGTCCATTTTACATCAAATCTAATGGAACAGGGAGTCATATCAATCCAAAATTACCACTAGAAATGATCAGAAGTGACAAAACACAACCCCAATCCTGAAATATCACTGGCACAGGAGTTGATGTTAAAATGAGCCCCCTTTAAATGTAAATTGAAACATGGAATTATCAATTAAGTCATTCGTGTGGTCATCATTAAAATATTGTGGAAAGCCTGTTCAAAGGCACAAAGCATTTTCCTTGATGAATGTGCTTTGTAATTACTTTTGCACAATGCTTTCTCATCCTATATAATGCCTTTGTACAGAGATAAAGACCAAACGCACTTCAGCCCAAAAACCCTCCACAGTCAGCTTTTGATCTCATAGAGCAATTTCTCATAAACTTTGAGCAATTAAGCCGATTTTGAAAGCTGTTCAGTTCTTTGCGCAATTAGCTTTCAATTTAACAAAGAAATAAGAGCTGTCTTAGCGGGAGTTCTGTCCCACTTTGCTCTTGTAATTCGGACCTCGGATGCACAAACCTAAGAAGGAAGTCTGAATCATTACCTAGGTTTATTTTTCTTCAGGGTGCTAAGATGTAAAAGATAGGGAGGTAGGAAGAAACTTTTCCTCTTACTAAAGGGGGGATAGATTTAAAGTAAGGGGCAGGATATTTGCTGGGGATTTGAGTAAAAGCCTTTTCACCCATAGGTGTGAATCTCACTGCCTGAAAAAGTGGTAGATGCAGGAACCCTCACAACATTGAAGGAGCATTTAGACAAGCACTTGAAACACCAGAGCAGACAAGGCTATGGACCAAGTGTTGTAAAATGGGATTAGAATAGATTGCCGGTGCAGACATGATACGCTATAGGCCCTCTTGCTGTGCTATAAATCAGTATAGTAAGAAGTCTTACAACACCAGGTTAAAGTCCAACAGGTTTGTTTCAAACACTAGCTTTCGGAGCATTGCTCCTTCCTCAGGTGAAGGAGCTCCTTCATTCACCTGAGGAAGGAGCAGTGCTCCGAAAGCTAGTGTTTGAAACAAACCTGTTGGACTTTAACCTGGTGTTGTAAGACTTTTTACTGTGCTCACCCCAGTCCAACGCCGGCATCTCCACATCATAAATCAGTATGACTATGACTCTATCACTTTTGTCCATTGGTCTGAAATACTATTTTGTCTGTCACCATTTCATGTCAATTTTGTAATCATCGAAACATCATTGACACCTCAATCTTCTTATATTTGGCAATGATGCTTACCACCGAACAAAGTTCTTACTTCTGAGTTGGATAGCCTTGGGTCACATCTAAAATGTTTTTTTTATAACTCATTCTTGGGACATGGGAGTCTTTGGTTGGGCCAGTATTTGTTGCCCATCCCTAATTGAGTGACTTGCGAGGCCATTTCAGTGGGGGGGGGTAACTGCATTGCTGAGTGGCTCTGGAGTAATATGTAGGCTAGACTGGCAGATTTCCTTCCCTGAAGGAATTAGTGAATCAGATGGGAATAATCGGCAATGGTTTCATGGTCAGCATTAGATTTTTAATTCCAGATCTTTACTGAATTCAAATTTCACCATTTACTATGCTGGGACTTGAACCTGGGACCCTAGAGCATTACCCTTGGTCTCGGGATTACTAGTCTAGTGACAATACCACTGAACATCCCCAAAGAAAATCCACAACTTGAGCACATAAGCGATCCTTCCATGTTAAAGAAGTATTACCTCAGCCAAAATATCAATTCAGATGAGTGTACATCATCCCACTTCACTATTCCGAGAGGAGGGAAATTCTTCTGATGTCCTGAAAAGTATTTATCCCTCAACAAGGACCATGTAAAGCAGCTTATCGAGCCATTTGTTGCACATTTGTGGAGGCTGCCCTGCAGAAATTGGTTGCCGTGTTTCCCTGTAGTGATCCCTGACTGCCTACAAAACTAAAGGGACTGGACTTCAAATGAAGCTCATAACTGAGAAGTTCATTGGGACGTGAAGGATACTGTATTTTTGTTCTCCTTCTTTCAAACTTCACCTCTCGCAAATGCATGAGGTTAACAGTCATGCACGGGTTACCAAGTGCAGGGGGTGTTTGCCCAAGCAAGTGCAGCAATCACTTACAGTAAAGCTCAAGTACCTCCCCCATGCAGCTGGCCAAATTGTAAACCAGGCTAAATTGAATGGAATGACACCTAAGAAAAAGTTGCCAATAAATCTTCCTAATGAACTAAACTACTGAAGCATCCCAAGTTGTAATGCATACTCTCATAGGTTACAGAAACTAATTGTAATCTTGAATGTTCCATAAATAGCAAGAACAAATACAGTAAGTCACATCACAAACAAAAAAAAGACATTGGGCGGGATTTCTGGAGTATTACGCCTCCATCAACAGCAGGATTCTCTGTCCGGCCAGCCGGCCAATGTGGTCTCCCTTTGTAGGCAGCCCAATGCCGTCGGGCCATGCTCGAGCGTTGATACACTGGAGAATCCCGCCAGCAGAGAATCCAGCCCTTTATTTTACAAGCACTTCCCATTGTGTCAATTTGACATTTTCTAATTGTCCACCATTAATACCTGTCAAGGAACAGGGACGGTAACCTGTTGGAAGATATCACAGGTACACAGGTCAGATTAAGGGCCAGGGAATAACAGTTAGTGAACAGTGAGTCAGAAGCAGGTGAAGGGGAGAGTGGACTCACAAGAACACTAGAAATACGAACAGGAGTTGACTATGTGACCCATAAAGCCCGCACCACCATTCAAGCCAATCATGGCTGATCTTGGCTTCAAATAGATTTTTCCACCCATCCCTCATATCTGTTAATTAGCACCGCTGCCTCACAGCGCCAGGGTCCCAAGTTTGTTTCCAACCTTGGGTCACCTGTCTGTATGGAGTATATAAGTTCTCCCCACATCTGCATGGGTTTCCTCCGTGCGCTCCAGTTTCCTCCTATGGTCCAAAGATGTGCAGGTTAGGTAGATTGGTCATGATAAATTGCCCCCTTAGTGTCCAAAAGTTAGATGGGATTACAGGGTTATGGGAATAGGGCGGGGAAGTGGGCATAGGTAGGGTGCTCTTTCAGAGGGTCAGTGCAAATTTGATGGGCTGAATGGCCTCCTTCTACACTGTAGGGATTCGACAGTGCAGAAGGATTCTATGAATTCCCTATGAATCTGTCCTTTCGAGCCTTAAATGTGTTTAATAATGCAGCATCCACAACACCCTGGGCTGGAGAATTCTAAAGATTCACACCCTTAGAGTGGAGAAATCTCTCCTCATCCCAGACCTGACTGATCGGCCCCTGATCTTGAGATTGTACCCCCGTGTTATAGTCTCGCCAACCAGTGTCAACCCTTACAAGTCCCTTCAGAATTTTTTAAGTTTCAAGAAGATCGCCTTTCATTCTTCTAAACTCCAGAGAATTTAAGCCCAATGTACTCAGCCTCTCATCATAGGATAACCTTTTCATCCCAGGGACAAATTTAACCATCGCTGTACCACCTCCAATGTAAGTACACCCTTTCAGTGCTGCAGATGTGGTCTCACTTAAACTGTTAAATCGCAGCAACACTTCTTTATTCTTGTACTCCTAGCGACTTGCAATAAAGGCCATCATGGCATTTGCTTTCTTAATTGCTTGTTGCGCCCGCATGCTACCTTACTGTGATCCTTGGACAAGTAAGTGAAATTCATTTTGGACATTAACGCTTTTAACTTCTACACCTATTACAAAATATTCTGATTTTCTAATGTTGCAACCAAAATGAATAATTCCACACTTCCCTACATTATATTCCCATCTGCCATCTTGTTGCCCAATCACTTAACCTGTCCATGGGGGGACATTTCTGCTCCCGTTTTTGGTGGTCTGGAAGACCGGGGGGGGGGCGGAGAATCCAACAGGACTCCCAAAATGTCATGTTGCCGGGACATCCCATTGAAACTGTCCCTGCCTCCTGCCAATGACATAATTGGGTTCTCTCCATGAAAGGTTGGAAACAGATATTAGCAGACCTCTCCACTGCATCATTCCTTCACATAGGGAGTACCCCCGCTGGCATGATGTCACGCTGGCAGGATTTACAATTGGTTTTGACAAATGGGGACCTGGCGAACAGAACTTGCCTGAGGCGCAGAGGTTTGCACAGCACCCAGGGCGGAGAGAGTCATGCCCAGGCAGTAACTGGGCAGTGCCTTCTCGAACTGCCATGTGGCAGTGCCGCTTGACACTTCCCCCTGACAAGGTCAGGGAACAGTTTTGGGCAGTTCTGGGGGAGTTTCCGTTGGATTGTTTCAGCGTGAGGGGTGGACACCTGGTGGAAGGTTTTGAGTTTGTGAGGTGCATGTCCATGTGGGTGTCCTTTTTTATTTCTTGATTTTTTTTGATCAGGTGCATCTCTCAGGAGCCGAGGTTGCTGGCAGGGTGGGCGGCTCACTTATTCAGCATGATAATGCGGGATCCGCCACTTCCCGGTTTATTTCTCAGTGATTACAGGTACGGCAGGTAAACCCGGCAGCTGCCAGGCTATCCTCTGTGTCTCCTGTAGGGGACCACACTTGGAAGAAAGATAGATAGATTTTGCCCTATGAGCGCGATTCAGCAGCCTCTTCGTGCCAAATTTGGTTTTGGGATGAGGCCATTGAATCTCATGAGAGGCCTCTCGTGGGATTCGCGACTTCGAAATGCCTTGTGAGATTCAGCGGAATTTCACGAGACGCGTGATCTGGATCCCACTCTCACTGGTAAATGGATGAAGTGGGCGTTGAATAGCGGGGTCTTTCTTGGCACTGCAGGTGCCGAAAGACACCCCGCTAGACGCACCCAAAACCAGATATAGAGTTTTGGTTGAATTGCACTGTATAATTTTCTGTAGCCACTTTCTGCGCTCCCCGCAGCTTATTTCTCACCTTGCTTGATATTATCAGTAGACTTTAATACACTGGGCGGGATATATTCTGCAACCTATAACCTGGTCTCTGGTCCTGGTCTCGCTGTTCTCAACGGGGCTTCCTATTAAATGCAACCTTGGCCATCAAGAAACTCGTGGCCAAGGGCACATTGTCGGCACGACCAGAAGATCCCGCCAGCGCGAATGGCTGGAAAGTTCCGGCGATTATTTTCTGCCTCTTCACCAAAGTCATTAATCTTGATTAACTCAGCACTGGTCCTTGCAGCATTCCACTATTCACTGCCTGTCAGCTTGAACAGACTCTATTTATGACCATTCTCTTTCTATCCAATCACCAATCCTCTATTCATGCATAAATATTGTCCCCAACTCAGGGCTGCAAGGTGGCACAGTGGTTAGCACTGCTGCCTCATGGCGCCGAAGTCCCAGGTTCAATCCCAGCTCTGGGTCACTGTCCGTGTGGAGTTTACACATTCTCCACGTGTTTGCATGGGTTTCGCCCCCACAACCCAAAAGATGTGCAGGGTAGGTAGATTGGCCACGCTAAATTGCCCCTTAATTGGAAAAAATAATTGGGCATTCCAAATTTATTGAAAAAAGTATTATCCCCAACTCTCCAAAAGCCCTTATATTGTCCATTAAGTGTTGTTTCCTGGTTCCCCTTTATTTACCCTACTAGTTACACCTTCAAAAACTCTCATAAATTTGTCAAGCAAGATTTCCTATGAGTAGAAGCCATGTTGACTTGTTCTCATCACACTATGCTTTTCTAAGTACATTATCAAGACTTTATTAATCATAGATTCCAATGGGCAGCACAGTGGTGCAGTGGTTAGCACTGCTACCTCACAGAGCTGAATACCCAGGTCAGATCCCAGCCCCGGGTCGCTGTCTGTGTGGAGTTTGAACATTCTCCTCGTGTTTGCGTGGGTCACACTCGCACATGCCAAAGATGTGCAGGGTAGGTGAATTGGCCATGCTAAATTGCCCTTAATTGAAAAAACAAGAATTGGTTACTCTAAATTAGAAAAAAATGATAGATTCGAGCATTTTCCCAACAATGTTAAGCAACAGTTTTCTCTCGCTATTCTTTCTTCAAAAGTTCTTTAACATTTGCCAACTTTGTGGTTAGATATTTGTCATATTCTCTTGAGGCTCAATTCCTTCAATTTCTCCCGCCTGCCCTCCAATGCTCATGAAAAATCTCTGAATACACTAAAGGCTTGAAAATCACTCTTCAGCATCAATAACAAAGCTGGACACTGAAAGCGCAATCTAAGCAGAGTACAGCACGGTAGCACAGTGGTTAGCTCTGTTGCTTCACAGCGCCAGGGTCCCAGTTTTGATTCCCATCTTGGTGATGGTCTGCACATTCTCCCCATGTCTGCGTGAGTTTCCTCTGGGTAATTGAGGGAATTTGGTCAGTCTGAATTCGCCCTCTGTGTACCCGAACGGTATAAACGAACAGGCGCCGGAATTTGGCGACAAGGGGCTTTTCACAATAACTTCATTGCAGTGTTGATGTAATGCTACTTGTGACAATAAAGATTATTACTATTATATTATTACTCCATTGTTTCAACTTAGCGTCTCGTAATTTACATTCTACAATTCTGGCGATATAGGTCAATATTTTGGTTTATATATAGCTGATGCGGCGACTGGAGATGTTAAGCACTGAGTGACCAAGGTCTCTTTCAATCTCAGGTGGAATGATTCACTAAACCTCCTCCTACAGCATCTCGAAAACCTGCAGCCGAGCTCCTAGCAAGAAGGACAATGGCAGTACAGGAATACCACCACCTGCACGTTCCTCACAGAGCCATGTGGCATCCTGACCTGGAATTCTAATCACCGTTCCTTCACTGCAGAGACTGGCAATTTTGTGCTGAATAAGCCATTGGTTTTCCTTCAATAAAAGCTATTGTTTCTGCCCATTGGGAACTGGTTCAGACTTCACAACCTCACATTACATCGAGCCCCTGTTGTCAACGAACAGACATCCACCTAATCTGTGCTGCATGTGAGTGCAAATCCGAGAAGGTGAAGGATTATGCACTGAGCCTGTCTCTAAGTATTACACATCGAGAGTATTTCAATACATCTCCCCTCCCACCCCCACCTCCACTATATCAGAACAAATTAACTGGATAACATGTGAATCAAAGTCTCGCTGGATGTTTGGGATATTTAATCATATTCCGAGGGGATTTAGTATTCTTAGTTTGGGATTTTCATCAATACCATTGCAGGATAACTTCTCTGTGTAAGTTCTCTAATATTTTCCCTTAATGTTCCAAATACTTAAACGGAGAATCCCGCCGATCGTATTGATGCTGGGACTGAATTTGTGGTGTTCCATGACAGGGGAATTGGTGCCGTTCCCAGAACAATTCATCAACCATTAATGGGCTAACACCGGCGCCAAGTTGAATACGACTAATTCCAATTAAAAATGGTGTTTAATTTACCGGAGGCGGGATTGACATTTGAGAGGCTGACAAGTTGTAGCCGCATACAAGCGCTCCACTCCCCACACGCCACTCACCCCAGCCAACAAGATGGCAGCAAGAAGAGCGGCACCACATTTCACCGACACAGATTTGGAGACACTGTTGGATGCCTTGGAGGAGAAAGGGGCCACTCTGTACCACGGGGTGAGGAAGAGGTTGCCACCCACCGGCGTGCACCACGCCTGGGCGCTGGTGGGAATCGTTGTAATCACCATGGCCAACACCGCCAGGACCCAGCAGTGCCATAAGCACAACTGCATGACCCCTCCAGGGTGGCCAGGGTGAGCAGACAGCAGTGTACCCCTGACTCTAATCCCCGACCCACACACCCATAACCATCCCCCCCATTCGGAGGGAACTCCACCCCCCGTTTTCGACCCCCCCCCCCTTTCCCATCAGCTTCAGGAAAGCTCCTGCGAACACCCCTCATCCCTCTGGTAAGGTCCCCCAGGGCCCAATCCCTGGCAGAGCCAACCTGGAAGCCTAGCTCACTGACAGCACCCCTGCCAGCCTGGCAGTACCTCGGTGGCACTGCCAGGGTGTCAAGCTGACTGTGCCATAGTGCCTCAGTGCCAGAGAGTGTGGCAGGGTGCCCTGTCCGCAATCAGTATCAGAGAGTGTGGCAGGGTGCCCTGTCCGCAATCACATGGTGGCCTATCATAACCTAGGAAGCCTCCCCCAGCTGCATTTATGACTGGTCCAGATTTGAGGAAACCAGTATCAAACGGTGCCCTGGTGAGGCCTTCCAGGCGTGGCTGTTAGGTCCCGGGCGCCTGGAGAAATAACCCTAATGGACCATTTAAATATGCAGATCTGGGTCATGCTGAGTGAGGGCCAGATCCAGATCATGACGTCCTGCGAGATTTCATTAAATCCCGCAAGAGATTTCAAATTTCGCGAGATTCAACCGCCTTGACCCGACACTACGTCGGGCGCGACGAGGCTGCTGAATATCATCTACTGACTCTGGTATAAACCTTCACACAACGCCTGTCCTTCTACCTCCCCTTGTTTCAAACTAAAAAGTGCATAAGCCACCCTGCTGAGCATCCAAATCCTCCGAAAGCAAAGGCTTGCTTTAATTGCATGCCTGTTTTACCCCACAGATTTCGAACTGCCTCAACAGTCTTCAATCACATTGTTGTGAGAGAGGTTATTTTGAACATGTGGCCGACACTAAATTCTGAAAGGGAAGTATTGTCATGAGTTGATCTGCCAAGATGTAAGTGCCATTAATACACAATAGGCAGTCAAGGAGTGGGAGGAAGACAGCAATATAAAGGAGCATTTTAAATTAAATCTCTTTCTGCATACTTTGTATAATGTCAGAAACCCGAGCATGAATTCAAATCCTACAGCTATATATTTCAATACAGACCATGGAACGCTACAAAAATTAATTGTATGTTTGTACGCATGCAAGGCGGGGGATTGGAGATGTGAGGCAAGACGGAGAGATGGGAGTTTCAGAACTATTGAAAATGAAACCTTATTAGATCAACAGGAAAAATAACACCATTCCATTTCATGCAAATGTCCCAGACTTGCACTTCATCCGAATTGAAACTTTATGTGGTTAGTTATGGAAACATTATCTTCAGCTTTCCCAAAATATGGCTCTTTTGCCCCACCAGACAGTCCTGGTTATGTGTTATGCAATGTTCCAATTAACTCTGAATGTGGATAAGAGGAGGATATGTTATATGCCAATGCACTCAATAAGCTTCAGGGTTTCAACGGCACAAGATGCTCATTAGCTAAATAATTTCAATGCATGGGAACGGAGTGGTTGTGAAACGCGTTGATTAGCTGGACAATTCGTGTCTGTGCCTGAGAATATTTATTGCGAAATTACAGTAATAGACAGCAAAAAAACAAAATGCAGTCAGTTAATCTCACCATTCCCTGACTGATGTGACAGATCATTGTGAATTTGACAGATTCTGCATTGATCACTGATGACTGAGCATTGTGTGACATTTTAGATTTAGCTGTTGGCGTCAATACATTTTTCCTACTTAAAAATGACAGGAGACTAGGGCAGTCTAGGCCAGGAGACATGTGACTGCCATGGAAACTGGTTATGCCACTGTTGGAGTGAAGGTTGCAGGACAAGATGGTGAAACCATTCTGGTTGGACTTTGGTTTGGTGCTCTTCAAACATGAGCAGGTTCTAGGCTGAGTTTTTATTTTACATATTGTGGTTCCAGAAGCAGGGAGGTATACACAAGCCTGCCCGACAGGTTCCTCTTTTTTTCCATAACACTTGGGAGCTGAAGGGTGTGTGAATCTTTCTTGTTTTGTAATTTGCAGCATTTTCTCTTTGGTTTCAGATTCCAGCATCCACAGTAATTTGCTTTCATCCAAAAATACTTTGGCTTATTTAAACACAGAGCTAAGCCCCCTTTTGATGTTGACAGTCCTCATAGACTTTCTCTTCAGCAAATTCAAGTAACTTTACCACACAAATGCCCTGCTGTCCCCTGAGGGTGGCAGCAAGCTGGTGTTTGAAGATGTGGCTTCAACACACACATTGCCTTTGTTCAAGATCTCACGGCCACACTGACACAGTCTTCAACGTTACCTTAAATCTGTTTTCCCCTTTACCTTAAGTTCTACTGTTTCTACAATCCTTCAGAAGTTCCTTTGTCCAGCACTGAACAACCCTTTTTTTTTACCTTATAACTACTATACTTTAAAAGTAAACGTACGCTACTTTGCCTCATCTATATACAACCTTCCAATTGTTTATGTTACTTTTGATATGTAACAGCTAACTTTTGTTATGGGTCCGGGTTTACAGAACCCCAAACTGTTTCATGGAGTTCAACCGACCCACAACTTATAATAGGTTGTGGTGTGCGGAGCACACAGCATATTCCCCAGGTGTGAAACAGCAATTATGGACAAATGGCTTTTAAAACAAAACAATGTTTATTCTATGAACTCAATTTAACCTTTTAAAAACAAACATTGAATATCTTAACACCCATTACTTCAAAGATAACCCCAAAAGATTACAACACTAAATAATCCTTCAAACTGTTCCTTTAAACATCCAAAAGACATCAAACCTTCAAAAACAGACATGAGGTTACATTCAATATATTTATAGTCTTTGGATTTCAGAAATCAACAGACCAGCTCTGTGTTTCTTCCTGCAGCTCTCAGCAAAACACACAGACACTCCCAGCTGCCTCCTCACAACTGAAACCAAAAGCAGAAGTGAGCTCAGCTCCCCCCACCCTCTGACATCACTTCAGTAATATGATCAGCTCCATTTCTTAAAGGTACATTGCTTAAACATCCATTTCTTAAACGTCCTCTCACTTGACACCTCCCCCCCAAGAAAAAAAAATAAACCATCAACTTCAAGATTGTTTCATTTTTCACCTTTGCACCATCAATGAAGAAATGCACACAGTAAAAACACTTTACCGGTTCACAAAAAACAATACACGCAAACAGGTATAATAATATAGTCCATTTTTTTTTTCTTCGTTCTTCTTGCTCCAACCGAAATCCTTCTCGATTGACAGTCTCTTTGAACAAGAAAGTCTCTGCACGATCCATCCATTCCTCTATGGCTCGGCATTTCCCTTTAAAGTTAGATACTTCAGTTCAATCTGATCACAGAGTCCCTTGCAATTCTCCAATATAGGAGTATCGGTTACCACGGGCGTCATTCTCCGCCGGCGGGAGTCTACGTTTTGCCGGCACCCGGGGGTTTCCCGACAGCGTGGGGCTGCCCCACAATGGGAAACCTCATTGACCGGCCGGTGTAACTGAGAATCCCGCCGGCGGGTCGGGGCAGAAATGTGGCGGGGCGGGATGGAGAATTTCGCTCCACAGCTTTCAGGCAGTTAAATGCATGTTGAATCTCCGCTGTCCATTGAAATTTTTTATATGTTTCTTCAGCAAGTCCGTCAGTGGAGCAATCACGCTACAAAACTCTTGCACAAATGTTCGATCAAATCCACTCATGCCAAGAAATCACAAGATTTCCCTCTTCTTGAGGGTATCGAAAACTCCTCAAGGAAAGTGATTCGGGCTTTTCCAAATTCACTTTTGGCTAAGTTTATCACCAAACCCTCCTGAAGTCGATCGAATAACTCCTTAAGATGTTTTAAATGTTCTTTCCATGTCTGGCTGAAAACTACCAGATCGTCGATGTATCCCGCAAAATTAGGTAATCCTGAAACATCTGTATTAGTTAACCGTTGAAATGTGGCTGGGGTGTTTTTCATGCCAAATTGCATAACTTTGAATTGGTATATACCATCTGGAATCACAAAAGCTGAAATCTCATTCACCCTTTTGGATAAAGGTACCTGCCAGTAACCTTTAAGTAAATCCAATTTGGAAATAAAAGCGGATTGTCCCACTTTCTCAATGCAATCTTCCAAATGTGGGATAGAATAAGAGTCCGTTCTTGTAACTGCATTCACATTTCTATAGTCCACACACAACTGTTGGGTACCGTCTGGTTTAGGTACCATCACTATGGACTATGGGTGAGTTCCATTGGCTGCAACCCACTTCAATTATGCCATTTTTATGCATACTCTCAATCTCTTTGCTAACCTGTGCCAATTTTAAAGGATTAAGTCTATATGGATGTTGTTTGATTGGAACAGCATTTCCCTCATCTACATCATGTATAGCCATTTTAGTACTTCCCAATTTATCTCCACAAACTTGCCCATGTGATATCAATAACTCTTTCAGGTCAGTTCGCTTTGTCTCTGGAAGATAACTTAACAATTTATCCCAGTTTTTAAGAACATCCTCATTTTCCAATTTAATTTGAGGTATGTCAACTTCACAGTCATCTGGATTTGGTTCGTCACTTTGAGTTAGAATTATTAAAACCTCCTTTTTCTCTCCTTCCCTTTCAAAGTAGCTTTTAAGCATATTCACATGACACACTGGGGTGAGTCTTCCTTCTATCTGGTGTTTTTACCACACAATTCACATCACTTAATTTCCTTTCAATCTGATACGGTACACAAAACCTAGCTTTCAAAGGCTCACCTACCACTGGTAACAAGACTAAAACTTTATCTCCACTGGCAAAACTACGAACTTTGGATTTCTTGTCCGCTACCCGTTTCATCACATTTTGTGCAACTTTTGAATGTTGTCTAGCCAATTCACCTGCTCTATTTAATTGTTCCCTAAAATTTGACATGTAATCCAATAGTGTAACTTCTGGAGCGAAATTCTCCATCCCGCCCCGCCACATTTCTGCCCCGACCCGCCGGCGGGATGCTCCGTTACACCGGCCGGTCAATGGGGTTTCCCATTGTGGGGCAGCCCCACGCTGTCGGGAAACCCCCGGGCGCCAGCAAAACGGCGACTCCCGCCGGCGGAGAATGACGCCCCTGATTTCTCACCCACCAATTTTTCTTTAATCAATTTAAGTGGCCCTTTTATCTCAATACCAAACATTAGTTCAAAAGGACTATATTTGGTTGACTCATTCGGTGCATCCCTAATTGCAAACAGTACGAATGGAATTCCTTTATCCCAACCCTCTGGATAATTTTGACAATACGCCCTCAACATTGTCTTTGATGTCTGATGCCACCTTTCTAATGCTCCCTGCGATTCTGGATGGTATGCAGATGATTTAAATTGTTTTATTCCTAAACTATCTATAACCTCTTTGAATAACTTTGAGGTAAAATTAGATCCTTGATCCGATTGAATTTCTGTGGGTAGTCCATATCCAGTAAAGTATTTAAGTAACTCCCCCACACTCTTTTTAGCTGTAATATTACGTACTGGAATGGCCTCTGGAAACCTAGTAGACTCATCCATTATAGTCAAAAGATCTTGATTCCCAATTTTTGTTTCAGGAAGCGGTCCTACACAATCAATTCGGACCCTTGTAAAAGGTTCCTCAAATGCTGGAATGGGTAATAAGGGCGCTGGTTTTATCACTGCTTGAGGTTTCCCTATCACCTGACATGTGTGACATGATTAACAAAGTTTAACTACATCTTTATGTAGTCCAGGCCAATAAAAATATTTCTGGATTTTAGCTTGAGTTTTCCTTACCCCCAAATGACCTTGCACTGGTACCTCATGTGCCACTCGCAACACCTTTTTATACCCTACCAGCAATACTACTTGATGAACTTCTGCCCACTTTTCATCCACCTGCATAATTAGGGGCTTGTTTAGCACACTGGGCTAAATAGCTGCCTTTTAAAGCAGGCCATGGCAGGCCAGCAGCACAGTTCAATTCCCGTACCAGCCTCCCCGAACAGGCGCTGGAATGTGGTGACTAGGGGCTTTTCACAGTAATTTCATTGAAGCCTACTTGTGATAATAAGCATTTTTCATTTTTCATTTCATTCATTTTCATTTCATTTCATTTTCATGTACAGGTCTCCATTTTCTCATCAAGACATCACTTTTACGGTAATAAAATTCTGGTATACACTCAGATTCCTTTTCTGCGTATGCTTTCTGATACATCCGTTTTATCTCTACATCTTTCAGTTGTAATTCCGCCAATTTTCCTGAACTAAAAATATCCGCCTCATCCTCCACCTGTTCTTGTTCTTTTTCAACCATCTGATCAAAAATCATTTCTGATAATTGCACTTCAACTTCATCTCCACTCTTTGATTTCTCCTCTTGTCTTAACCTGTGACTTTGCGACCTTGTTACTACACAATCCGGAAAAATCCCAGGATATTCGTCCTTTAACACTTCAGTTGTCTGATTTTCCACTGGCTTATCAATCACAGAAGGCATCACTCCCACCTACGATCCAGCTATATCATTACCCATGATAAACTGTATTCCTGGACAAGATAGTTTCTCTATTACTCCTACTACTCTTCACTGGACTTTTCAACCTTACCTTATATAATGGAATGGTACTCCTCTCACCCTGAATTCCACATATTACCACCTTTTCTGGCAACATTCTTCCCAAACTACATAATTCCTCATCTCTTACCATTAAATATTGACTAGCTCCTGTATCACTTAAAATTGTGACTTCTTTAGCTGCTCCTCCTGGTACACATGAGTAAACATTACCCACACAAGTAAATTCTTTAAAGAGATCTGGTACCTTCTCATCAATCACTTGATCAGGCTGTACAACCTTTTGCACCTCCTTCGCTTCACTTGGGCTTTCCTTTACCACTTTAACAAACCCCACTGTCTTATCCTGTTTTACCACATCAGCCTTCCCAGTGCTTTTCTTCAACCACCAACACTGTGACTTTACATGGCCTAGTTTATTACAATGAAAACATTTGAAACTTATCATTTCTTTTCCACCCTCCTGGATTTCTTTTTTAATCTGAGGTACACGCTCTTTATTATCTCCCATCAGATCACCTTTACCTTTACCACTTGAGTATTTCTCATATCCCCAGTTTCTGTCCCTCGCAGGCTGAAACTGATGTCGGAAACCAAGCTTTGATTTATGAACAAATTCATAATCATCTGCCATTTCTGCTGCTAATCTCACAGTTTTAACCCTCTGTTCTTCCACATGAGTTCTCGCTACATCAGGAATTGAATTTTTAAACTCCTCCAAAATTATAATTTCTCTGAGAGCTTCATAGGTTTGGTCTATTTTCAAAGCCCTTATCCACCTATCAAAATTACTCTGTTTGAGCCTTTCAAACTTCATGTATGTTTGACCAAATTCTTTCCTTACATTTCTAAACCTTTGTCTGTAGGCTTCAGGCACTCGTTCATATGCACCTAAGATGGATTTTTTCACCTCCTTATATGTCCCAGATACCTCCTCCGGTAGTGATGCAAACACTTCACTAGCTCTACCTACCAGCTTTGTTTGAATCAGTAATACCCACATATCCTGTGGCCATTTCATTTGTTTAGCTACCTTCTAAAAGGAAATGAAAAAGGCTTCTACCTCCTTCTCGTCAAACCTTTACAAAGCTTGGACATATTTAAATAGATTCCCACCAAGCCTTCAACTTCGAAGCTCTTTCTCACTATCCTCATCACTATCATCCAACTGTACATTTCCCTTTACATCTGCCAATTTTAACTGACGGTCATGTTTCATGGCCATTTTCTGAAGTTCAAACTCTCTCTCTTTATCTTTTTCCCTGATCTGTATCTCCCTTTCTCTTTCTTTTTTGTTCTGCTCGGGCTAGTCTTTCTTTTCTCATTTCTTCTCTCCCCTTTTATTTTTCCTCTCTCTCTCTTTCTTTTTCCTCTCTACCTCTTTCGTATTCAAGCTGCTTTAAGTCTTTCTCATGTTCTATTTGTTTAATTTGCAACTGAATTTTGCCATTTCCAATGAATCAAACGGTATCTCAGGCAACTCTAAATGCTTAACCACTGCCATAATTACCTCATCTTTTCGCATTTTGTCAGGTAATGTTAACTGCAATGTTTTTGCCAAATCTAACAGTCTGATTTTAGTATCTGTCCGTAAGGTACTGCGTGTGACCGTCTCCACCCCCAAAAACTTCTGAGCCTCTGAAAGAGCCATTGTCCTCAACACACTCCCCACTTAAACTAAAATACCACACCTGAAAAGCAACCACAATATGCTCACCCCTCACTGTCTTTAAGTTCACTAAGCCAATCCAATAGATAGACTTTTATCCCAGACAAGCCCCCAATTGTTATGGGCCCGGGTTAACAGAACCCCAAAGTGTTTCATGGAGTTCAACCGACCCACAACGTTTAATAGATTGTGGTGTGGGGAGCATATGGCGTACTCTCCAGGTGTGATACAGCAATTATGGATAAATGGTTTTTAAAACAAAACAATGTTTATTCTATGAACTCAGTTTAACCTTTTAAAAACAAACATTGAATATCTTAACACCCATTACTTCAAAGTTGACCCCAAAAGACTACAACACTAAATAATCCTTCAAACTATTCCTTTAAACATCCAAAAGACTTCAATCCTTCAAAAACAGACATACGGTTACATTCAATATATTTATAGTCTTTGGATTTGCAGACATCAACAGACCAGCTGTGTTTTTCTCCCTGCAGTTCTCAGCAAAGCACACAGACACTCCCAGCTGCCTCCTCAAAACTGAAACCAAAAGCAGAAGTGAGCTCAGCTCCCCCCACCCTCTGACATCACTTCAGTAATATGATCAGCTCCATTTCTTAAAGGTACATTGCTTAAACATCCATTTCTTAAAGGTACACTCACATGACGCTTTAATCCACTTCTTTGTGTGATTTCCTATTGAATCTTCCCTGGCTCTCTGCTCCTTACCAATTCAAATGATTTGCCTTCACATCTCCTTTATTGATGTTTTGACCTTTGCAATCTACTTTTTCCAATTCAATTCAGTCAGCCACACCCATACAAGCTTGTTTCCTAGGACATGACAGTGATATTTTAAAAAAGCAATGTTTAAACTTCCTCAATATCATGATCTGCATCAGTCTGTCGATGCTGACCTTTCAAAGGGCTTGACCACCTCTCAGAGTTTTTTGTCATCCTCATGTTCCATTTCCTCTGAGATGTTTGACTACCCTGTGGGAAATTAAAAACGTGAATTAGAACTGTCAATTTACTAATGTTTCAACTTACCATTACTTTTGTGATGTATTTCACTCACTATTGACATGACGTTAACAGCTCAATATTCCAGGAGACAAGACCTTCAGGTGAGATAGGGATGGAGGTAAAAGAGGAGGGTTGTTGCAATTTTGATCAGGGAATCAATAACAGCAGTAAGGAGGGCCGACATGGAAGAAGGCTCTTCAACTGAAACCATATCGGTCGAACTTAAAAACCAAAAAGGAGCGACTGCATTGCTGGGAGTGTTCTACAGGCCTGCTAACAGTCCGAAAGAATTATGGAAGCAAATATCAGAGAAGTGCAAAAGCAATAGGGTAGTGATAGTTGGGATTTAACTTCTCCAATATTAACTGCTATAGCCCATGGTGTGAAAGGTTTAGAGGGAGCGGAATTCTTAAAATGCATCCAGGAGAGCTTTTTAAGAAAGAACATAGAAGGGGGCACGGGGTGGACTTGGACTTAATTTCCGGTAACAAAGTTGGGCAAATGGTTGAAGTATCAGTGGGGGGGGGGGGGTCAGTTTGCAGACAGTGATCATAACTCCGTTAGATTCAAGACTGTTATGGAAAAGGACAAGGATGGGCCTGAGATCAAAGTTCAGAGTTCAGGGCCAACATCAAGAAAAAACAAATCCAGTGAACCCTGGATATCGAGGGATATACACCATTGGTTCGGGCGAAAAAGGGAGGCTTATGGCAGATATCTAAGGATCAAAACAGCATAGGCGCTAGAGGCATACAGAAAGTGCAAGAGGGAACTTAAAAAGGAAATGAGGAGAGCAAAAAGGGGACATGAAAGGATACTGGCAGGTAAAATTGAAGGAAAATCCTAAGTTGTTATACAGGTACATTAAGGGTAAAAGGACAACTAGGGAAAGAGTAGGGCCCATTGGCAATTACAGTGGTAATTAGTGTGAGGAGCCAGAGGACATAGTTGGGGTTCTAAATTAATACTTTGTGTCAGTGTTCACTTGTGAGATGGATGGTGTGGGTATAGAAATCAGGGATAAGGACTGTAATAAAATTAAACAGATTAACATAGACAAGAGGAGGTTCTGAGTGGTCTGGCAATCCCCAGGGCCGGATGAAATGTATCTCAGGCTGTTGAATTAGAGAAGGGAGGAAATAGCAGGGCCCCTGGCAATAATTTTCAACCCTTCTCTGGCCACAGGAGAGGTGCCAGAGGACTGGAGGATAGCCAATGTGGTACTATTATTCAAGAAAGGAGGAAGGGATAAACCAGGAAACTACAGGCCAGTCAGTCTAACCTCAGTGGTGGAGAAACTATTGGAAGCAATTCTGAGAGACAAAATTAATCTGCATTTGGACAGGCAGGTATTAATCAAGAACAGTCAGCATGGTTTTGTGAAGGGGAGGTCATGCCTGACCAACTTGATTGAATTTTTCGAAGACGTGACCAGGTGTGTAGATGAGGGTAATGCATTTGACATATTCTATTTAGACTTCAGCATGTCTATTGATAAGGTAGCAGAACAGGTGAAGGCATATGGTATATTTGCCTTTATTAGCCGAGGAATAGAGTTTAAGAGCAGGGAGGTTATGTTGGAACTGTGTAAAACGAGCACTGTCTCTCATGAGAGAGACAACGCTTCAGTGAGATTAATTGACTTAGGTATTTACTGACACCTGGGTGGGTTGTTGAGAAATCATGGTTGCCTCTACCACTTATTGTGCAGTGTGATGTGTTCGACCACCATGTGCCTGTTGATTCACATGTACCTCATGTTAACTGTGAATGTTAGAGTATAAGTTGGACATTACAAATTGTTATGTCTTTCTGACCTTGTTTAGCAAAGCTTGTTTTTGTTTGTTCAAAACCAATGGAATCTTGCAGCTCTATTCACTGAGCAAGTGTCTTGAATCTCAAACTTTGGTTACTTGAAACAAAATGTTTCAAAAGGTCATAATACAGACTCACTGCATGAAGAGCACCCAATGAGACAACCAACCCCATCAGCCCCCACCATCACATCCAGCGCATCAGGAATCTAAAATCTAGGCCGTCCTTTCATGATTGCAACTTCTCAAAATGTTTCATCAGTTTGAAATGCTCAATTGAAAAAAACATGGGGTGGGATTCTCCATCCCGCCAGCCCCGTTTTATGGCGCGGCCGCGACCCCACCGGCAGTGGGATTCTCCGTTCCCGCAGCCGGCCAATGGGATTTCCCATTGTGGGCCACCCCACACCTTCGGGATATGCACGGGCGTCAGTGCACTGCTGGAGGGCCGGAGGATCCCACAGATGTTTTTTGTAGGCTTTGTTTTCATAAATATTATGGCTGGAATTCTCCAGCCGTTCGCCAGCAACGGAATTCTCTGTTCCCGTCGGCATTGCACCCCCGCCTGCCGGTTTCCCAGCAACGTGGGGTGGTTTCAATGGGAAATCTCATTGACAGGTGGCGGGGAGCAGAGATTCCTGCCGCCAGCGAACGCCGTGCTGCCTCCCGCCTCTAGGAAACACGGCGGGAAGTGGGAATAATCCAGGCCATACTCTTTCACTCCTCAAACCCATCTATTGATGTCAAAAAATGCTCTTTCATAAGAAGACATGCGGAATGAGGGTAATTGAAGTATAAAGTTGGCGACTTTTCTTCCAGATTGATGAGTTAAAATGAATCAAATGATCTTCTTCATCAGCGTTTATCATGCGCTCTTGTGAAAGTGTCTGAAAGTATAATTTGTTCCCTTAAAGGCACGGTGTCTTATTTGATGCTTCAATGGGCACAGGAATCAAAAAATGTCTCCAACTGATTGACATCAATTGGGAGAAAATGAGCTGCTCCCACAGTGTGTGAAAAATTAAAGTCGGATAATGAGACAGCGGATCCAGGAGACTGCAAGCTGCCAGTGGCGGTGGGAAAGCAGGTTCCTGCTTTGATAATATAAATTCACAGTCTGCTCTGAGAACTGTGGTATTTGTCTTTAGGCTGAGCTTTCTAGCAGATGTGGTCAACCCCCAAAAAAGTTGCAACTATTTCCACTGTCTTTCTCTCTGCCGAGCAAATTCGCGTGTTGTGAACTTAACAGACAGCTAACAGCATTGAGATAATTATTTGGTGATGTTAGTTGAGGGATAATTGTTGGCTAGGATGCTGTGGAGAAATGCCTTGCCTTTCTTCCCAACTAGGATTTGTGGAATTGTTTATTTCCACTGGGGAGTGCAGACGTTTCATCTGAAAGGTCGCACCTGAAATGGTGTCCCGCTCCTTCACTACTGCGCTGGTGTGTCAGCCTAGATATTGTGCTCAAATCTCTTGAATAAGCTTGAACCAAAACCTTCTGACTACGTAGGTGAGATTTCCGACCATTCGGGCACAGCACCGACAACGGCGAATGTTTGCTCTGTTGCTGTTATAATTTAAGGATGGGCAACCACCATTTTAGTAACTGAACAAACTATGTATTATAGGGAATAAACTATCTTCATATAGGAATCAGAGCATTCTTACTGTGCAGAAGGATGCCATTTGGCCCATCGAGTCTGCACTGACCCTCTGCAAGGGCACCCTTCCTAGGCCCATGCCCCCACCCTATCCCTGTAACCCAATAACACCACCTATCCTTTTGGACACTAAGGGGAAATTTAGCGTAGCCAACCCACCTAACCAGCTCATATTTGGACTGCGGGAAAAAACTGGAGCACCTTGACGAAACCCACGGGGAGAACGTGCAAACGCCACACTGTTACCCAAGATTGGAACTGAACCCGGCTCTCTGAGGTAGTAGTGTTAACCACTGCGCCACCATGATGCCTGGACTATGTGCAGAGTATAAGAATTGTGCTCCTGATGACTACGACTCCAGTCCCAGGCCAGCTAGGAAAACTCAGCTCCAGGATTCGAGCTCTCCAGTCGATTGGCCGATTGGGTCACATGCCCTTCCCTCCCCCCCTCCCCGCCGAAACCTTGCCCCCTTTGAAGGGGCTTGTTACTACAGTTGCATTAATAACTGTCATGTTTTTCCCAGAATAGTAGGAGTGGAGGGTGGAGTGATTTCTTCCTGTCTTCTCTTGTTCCCTCGTATCCCTGTGAATAAACCATGCTGATAGAATAATGCCATGTCAAGAAATCATTGGCAAAATGAGGATTGGCAGATCTATGGATGGTGCCACTTGTTAATGAAATTGCCTGTGGTCTGAATCCTTGTGCACATATTAGCGGCTTCAGATGTTACTAGTTTCTGCCCTCCAATCTAACCTGAGGAATGGATTATGTTTCTGCACAAATTTTAACCTTGCTGGGCAGTGGCATTGGCAGAATAAAAGAAGATGTGTACAGCTGCTTTGCAGAAACAATTTATTTCAAAAGGGCTTGTGGCTTTGAAGGCTACCTTGCAGGCCTGGAGATGTTGCTTATGAATATCGCAATTAAAGGCAACCTTCAAACATATTCCATCACATAGTGGGAATGCCTGCTTGTTCTGCTCTCTGTTAAAGATTATTTAGCCTTTTCTGGAACCTGTTATTTTGGATAGTTATTCATGGCGAAAGTCAGGGTTGAATCTGGGAAGCTTTACATTTTCAAATGGAGTTTATCTGGCTGAGGCCCAGTAAGACTATTAACCTCCAACTGTATTGGACACTGACAGAGGTCAAGTCAGAGGGTTGACCTGCAGGAACCAGTTGGTCCCTGGCGTTCCGAGTAGTTTCCAGGGCTTCATTTCAACTGTTCCAAATTACGTGCATCCCGGTGGTTGTGAGACCGCAGAGATTGAAAAGCTTTATTCTGCAATTGTTCCCGTGTGCTAAAAGGAGACAAAGGGCGAGATTCTCTGACATCCCTGCGGCGTGTTTCCCGGCCGCCATTGGCCGACGGCAGGATCTTCTGTTCCCGCTGCTGCCAATAAGATTTCCCTTTCAATCCATCACGACGCCGGGAAACCCACGGAGGGGATGGGCCATCGTTGGGGCCAGAAGATCCCATCAGCGTAGACCGGCAGAAAGATCTCGCCCACAGCATTTGTACTTTTGTCACTAATGGCAGTCAGATTGGTTAATTGAACGTACACTAAAAACTACTTTGAATATAAATTTAAACATGTGAAAACTGTATCAAATTACAATTTGGCAGACATGAAACATATGGGGTGCGATTCTCCACTTCCACACTGGTTGGGAGATTCGCCTGGGCCACCAAAATTTCCGGGGACGCCGGTCCGACGCCCTCCCGCGATTCTCCCAAGAGGCGGGAACGGCCCGGTTGAGTTTCGCGGGCCGCAGGCTGGAGAATCGCCGGAGACACCCAAAATAGCGATTCTCCGGCACCCCCGCTATTCTGAGGCCCGGATGGGCCGAGCGGCCAGGCCAAAATGGCGGGTTTCCCCCGGCGCCGTCCACACCTGGTTGCTGCAGTCGTGGGCGGTGCGTGAACGCTGGGGGGGCGGCCTGCGGGGGGGGGGGGGGGGGGGGGGGCGAGGGGGGATCCTGCACCGGGGCGTACCTCAGATGTGGGGTGGCCCGCGATCGGTGCCCACCGATCGTCGGGCCGTCCTCTCTGAAGGAGGACCTTCTTCCTTCCGCGGCCCCGCAAGATCCATCCGCCATCTTCTTGCGGGGCGGACTTAGAGAGGACGGCAACCACGCATGCGCGGATGACGTCCGTTATGCGGCGCTGGCCGCGTTATCTATGCGGCGACGCTTTTACGCGGGCGACAAGGCCTGGTGCGGGTAGATGACGCGGCCCCGATACTGGCCCATTGTCAGTGCCTGAATCGGTTGGGACCGGGGCCGTTCCGCGCCATTGTGAACCTCGACGGCGTTCACGACGGCGCAGCCACTTCGGCGTGGGGGTGGAGAATCCCGCCCCATGATGTTTGGGGCAGCAAGGTAGCATAGTGGTTAGCACAATTGCTTCACAGCTCCAGGGTCCCAGGGTCGATTCCCGTCTTGGGTCACTGTCTGCGGAGTCTGCACGTTCTCCCCATGTGTGCGTGGGTTTTCTCCAGGTGCTCCGGTTTCCTCCCACAGTCCAAAGATGTGCAGGTTAGGTGGATTGGCCATGCTAAATTGCTCTTAGTGTCCAAAATTGCCCTTAGTGTTGGGTGGGGTTACTGAGTTGTGGGGATAGAGTGGAGGTGTAGGCTTGGGTAGGGTGCTCTTTCAAAGAGCCGGTGCAGACTCGATGGGCCGAATGGCCTCCTTCTGCACTGTAAATTCTATGAAAATGATTGGGCAGGCATTCCAAATCTTAATCCGATGTAATCAATTTGTTTAAAATTACAATAGTTTACTCAGTCAGCAATATGCGTGCGCAGTTTAAATTTTCAGATCCGACGTCCTTGCCTCTTTTCATTGGAAATTTTGTTTTTAGGGAGACAGTTTTGTCAGCTGCCTTTGCCTCATGGAAGCAAGGCCAGGTGTGAAACCGGCTAATGACCTGACTCATTTTTCCCCTGGTCACTGTCTTACACCAGGTACAACACGAGTCACTCCCCAAGCAAAACAACACGTTAAAAATTACCCAGGCATTTTCTTGGGACTCCTGGAGACACTTTTTTCTCCAATTTCTATTAATCTCATGAGACTGTCGATGTGACCACTTACACAGTGCTAACATGTCCAGTTAGGAAATAGAGTTTGTTTGGCGTTGAGCTTAATGCAAAGCATAGTTGGCAATATTTCTTAGCTCTGCTGACTGAGCAGAGTTTTCGCAATCTCCTTTGCAATTTTCGAACAATACCACTCGCCAAACAAATGCTTGCAGTAAGACCTTCCTTTCTCCTGAACCAATGGTTAACATGGCCCTCAACTGTGCACATCCTGGGCGAAATTCTCCGTGATCGGTGCGATGTCCGCCGACCGGCGCCAAAAACGGCGCAAATCAGTCCGGCATCGCGCTGCCCCAAAGGTGCGGAATCCTCCGCATCTTGAGCGGCCGAGCCCTAACCTTGAGGGGCTAGGCCCGCGCAGGACTGATTTCCGCCCCGCCAGCTGGTGGGAAAGGCCTTTGGTGCCCCGCCAGCTGGCGCGGAAATGACTTTGCCCGGCGGCGCATGCGCGGGAGCATCAGCGGCCGCTCACGGCATCCCCGCGCATGCGCGGTGGAGGGTTCTCTTCCGCCTCCGCCATGGTGGAGACCGTGGTGAAGGCGGAAGGAAAAGAGTGCCCCCACGGCACAGGCCCGTCCGCGGATCGGTGGGCCCCGATCGCGGGCCTGGCCACCGTGGGGGCACACCCCGGGGCCAGATCGCCCCGCGCCCCCCCACCAGGAACCCGGAGGCCCGCCTGCGCCGCCTTGTCCCGCCGGTAAGAGAGGTGGTTTATTCCACGCCGGCGGGACAGGCATTCTAGCAGCGGGACTTCGGCCCACCCGGGCCGGAGAATCGCCGGGGGGGGGGGGGGGGGGGGGTGGGGGGGGGGGGCCCGCCAACCGGCGCGATCCCCACCCCCGCCGAATATCCGGTGCCGGAGAATTCGGCAAACCGGCGGGGGCGGGATTCACGCCAGCCCCCGGTGATTCTCCGACCCGGCGGGGGGTCGGAGAATCCTGCTCCCCATTTCGCATTCATATGCTCTCACCTGGAAAGCTCAATTTTACATGGATCCTTTTCAGCCATAAAGTAACCCATGGAGGCAGCACCAAAATCATTCCCCTCTTCGAGGCATCTCCGTACACCAGTGCAAAAAACAAGGCTGAAGCATTTTTTCACCCAACTTCAGCCAAGAGTGCTCAGTGATTGATCCTTCTCAGCCTCATCATGAAGTCCCTGATGCACGATCATTTACACAAAGACGAGAGTAGGATGTAATTGAGGCTTTATTACTCTGAGATGTGTGGCCTCCTACAGCAGCTGACAAAATGGCTGCTGTACTGGGAGCACACATATTTATACTCCGCCTACTGGGCGGAGCCAGCTGGCAGGGATCTACCCCCGTACCTGTGGTACAGGGCCTTACCGTAAAGCACCTATATGAACATCCTATATATACAATATATGGGCGAAATTTCTCCGTTATCGGCGGAAACTCCGCCGATCGCGCAAAAAACGGCGCAAATCCCACTTGCGTCACGTCATAAAAATGGGCCGATAGTCTGCGGCCCGAAATGGGCTAGCAGCGACGTAACGGGATCCACGCTTGCGCAGTGGTTCACGCCGTGCAGCGTCATATGCGCTGCACGGCGTGACGGCTCATAAGGCCGCGCAGCTCCCCCCACCCGACCGGAACAGCCGACCGCAACACCCGACTTGATGGCTGGCCGTCGCTCAGCCCCGAGGTTCGAGTCACGCGATGTGGAGGCGCTCCTGGATGCGGTGGAGCAGAGGAGGGACGCCCTGTATCCCGGGCACGGCCGCAGAGTTGCCCCACGCCACAGCCGGCGTCTGTGGAGGGAGGTGGCAGAGGCCGTCACCGCTGTGGCCCTAACACCACGGACAGGCACCCAGTGCCACAAGAAGGTGAACGACCTCGTCAGAGCAGGCAGGGTGAGCGTCCCCCATATCCCCTCTCCCCCAAATCCCCCCTCCCCATATCCCCCTCCCCCATATCCCCCCCTCCCCCATATCCCCCCCCTCCCCATATCCCCCCCTCCCCATATCCCCCATATTCCCCCTCCCCCATATCCCCCCTCCCCCATATCCCCCATATCCCCCCTCCCCCATATCCCCTCTCCCCCATATCCCCCATATTCCCCCCTCCCCCATATCCCCCCTCCCCCATATCCCCCATATCCCCCCTCCCCCATATCCCCCCTCCCCCATATCCCCCATATCCCCCCCTCCCCCATATCCCCCATATCCCCCCTCCCCCATATTCTCCCTCCCCATATCCCCCATATCCCCCCTCCCACATATCCCCCCCCTCCCCCATATCCCCCATATCCCCCCTCCCTCATATCCCCCATATCCCCCCTCCCCCATATTCCCCCCTCCCCCATATCCCCCCTCCCCCATATCCCCCCTCCCCCATATCCCCCATATTCCCCCCTCCCCCATATCCCCCTCCCCCATATTCCCCATATCCCCCCCTCCCCATATCCCCCTCCCACATATCCCCCCTCCCCCATATCCCCCATATTCCCCCCTCCCCCATATCCCCCCTCCCCCATATTCCCCATATCCCCCCCTCCCCATATCCCCCCTCCCACATATCCCCCCTCCCCCATATCCCCCATATCCCCCCTCCCCCATATCCCCCCCTCCCCCATATCCCCCATATCCCCCCTCCCCCATATCCCCCATATCCCCCCTCCCCCATATCCCCCCCTCCCCCATATCCCCCATATCCCCAAGTGAATCAGCCCTAACCTTAACCTCTGCAATGCACGCGCAACCGATGGCGTGCATTCATATACCTGCCTAACACTGTTGCCTTTTACCCCTGCCACCACCCCCCCCCCCCAGGAGAAGCGCGCACACAACAATAGGGAGCATGTGAGGACTGGAGGAGGGCCCGCTGATGAGAGGCCACTGACCGTACACGAGAAAGGGCCCTGGAACTGGCTGGCGGACCTGAGGACCGGGAGGTTGCTGATGCAGAGGTCGGGGCCCCACGAGCAAGTGAGCCACCAACAGCCCGTCCCCATATCCCCCCTCCCCTATATCCCCTCTCCCGTATCACCTGATCACTGCCTGATGTCTAACCATGCATGCTTCATTGTGTATCGCAGGACCAAACGTCCAGGCACCCATCCCCGCAGATGCAGACCGCCCGCAGGATGCCCCTCGGAGACCACGGGAGACGGAGAGACCCCGCACCCTCCAGCATGCGACGCCCGCAGGATGCCCCTCAGAGACCACGGGAGACGGAGAGACCCGCACCCTCCAGCATGCGACGCCCGCAGGATGCCCTCGGAGACCACGGGAGACGGAGAGACCCCGAACCCTCCAGCATGCGACGCCCGCAGGATGCCCCTCGGAGACCACGGGAGACGGAGAGACCCGAACCCTCCAGCATGCGACGCCCGCAGGATGCCCCTCGGAGACCACGGGAGACGGAGAGACCCGGACCCTCCAGCATGCGACGCCCGCAGGATGCCCCTCGGAGACCACGGGAGACGGAGAGACCTGGAGCAACAGGGAGACGACACCCCCGTCACGTGCGGGAGCGACCACCCAGCGATGAGGGGGGCAGCCACAGGCCCCCGTCACATCCGAGCCAGGACACCACTACCCAGGACACCACTATCCAGGACACCCCTACCCGGGACACCACTACCCAGGACACCCCTACCCGGGACACCCCTACCCGGGACAACCACTACCCGGGACAGCACTACCCGGGACAGCACTACCCGGACAGCACTACCCGGGACAGCACTACCCGGGACAGCACTACCCGGACACCCCTACCCGGGAAGACGAAATACCGGACAGTGACTCAGAGTGGATGGGTGGAGACGAACCCCCACCCCAAAGTGCCATGGACTCAGAGTGGGACGAAGAGCACGACACAACGCCACTGCTGTCACCAACACCCTCCACCATCGCAGAAACACTCACCACGGTTGGGCACTTTAGTGATGAGGCGTCTGGTACACTCACTGGTGCGCACAACACAGCCGTCCCGGTACAGCAGGTGGAGGTAGGAGCAGCAGAGGGGACCGGGCGGTCGGAGGGCAGCCCAGGCCAAGCGAACATCTGCCGCCCAGATGGATCCCGGTTCCTGCAGTTACCACACCCACACATAGATCCGATGCAACCACCGACACGGAGACGAGCGAATAGGGTGACGGGTGGCTTGCGGCGGCTGCGGTCGCAGGTGGAGGAGTCCACACGCGTCCAGGAGCTGGGAGTGGTCCCGGTCATGCGTGCCACCCAGGCTGACACCGCACGGGTGGCGTCCGCGGTGGAGGCAATGGGTGCGACGGTGTCAGACATGGGGAACGGTTTGCGAGGCCTGGGGCCTTCCGTGCAGGCGGCGTCTGTGGCCCAGGAAATGGCTGCCCTCTCACAGGAGGCCATGAGCCAGTGCCAGCGCCAGATGGCAGAGGCGCTCAACGCCATAGCCCAGTCTCAGCGCGCCATAGCCCAGTCTCAGCAGGCCATGGCCCAGTCTCAGCAGGCCATGGCCCAGTCTCAGCAGGCCATAGCCAGTCTCTGCAAGCCATGGCCCAGTCTCTGCAGGCCATGGCCCAGTCTCAGCAGGCCATCGCTGAGGGCATCGGCGCCAGTGCCATGTGCGAGCTGGCGTCGCACTGTCGCAGACAGGGTTCGACAACCCCCTGGGCTCCATGGCTGCAAACCTGCAGGACCCCTGTCGATACCAGCACGGGCCTCCAGGACTGGCAGCGCCAGATGTCGGGGGCGCGTCGGATGGCCAGTCCGTTCGCATCCCCCACCCATGTAGAGGCCTGGGGGCCATCGGGCACCCCGAGGGAGGAGGAGGTGGTGTGGTCCGTCCCGGCTCCCTCTGTAGGGGAGGTCCCGGTACAACCGCGACACATCGGACTCCCCCCCTTCCGTCCCAGGTGCATCGGGTGGGCAACGGGCAGGACAGGCTGGCAGCTCGCCATCCCAGTCGCCCGGGCCGCAGCCTGGCCCATCTAGGCCAGGACGCCCCAGGAAACGGCCGCCAAAGGGATCCAGTGTCAGAGGCAGGAATCACAGGAGTCCACCTCCAGTTCTGCTGTACCGTCTGGGGAACCACGTAGACGTAGTCAAAGGGCCCGTAAGGCCAAACAATTAGACACTGAGTAAGTTGGCACGGGTGCAGGGCACAGATGAGTTTTAGGCGCTAGGGCACGTGCATGAACTCCTTTGGTTATTAAAGTCAATGTTACACCTACCGAAGCTGCCTTTGTGCTCTGTCCAAAGTGTGCGGGGGTGTCATGTACGTTGAGCGCAAGTGTGTGTGTGAGGGGTGGTCTTACCTCAGCTCCAGGTGAGTCTGCCCCCTTCCCCCTGGGCCGCCATCAACATCCCCCGGGCAGAGGACGGGACCGTGCGCTGCAGTGTCACAGCCGCATGCAGGGATGGTCCGGGTGGATGGTGGTACTGTGGCCATGGGTCAGACATAGTCCAACGATGTAGAGCCAGGAGCTCATCGGAGCGGGTTGTCATCATTCTCCATGGCCTGCGATAGACACGCGTCCACCCGCAACTGGGTGAGCCCGGCCCGTTGTGCCGCCGGTGGATCGGCAATTGGGAGTGGGGGGGTGGTGTGCATGCGGGTGGGGTGTGTGGGGTTGGGGAGGGGGGTGAGGGTGCTGGTGGGTGGATGGGTGGGGGGTGTGGGTGGTCGGCTGTTGTCATGGTGTGCGGTCTGTGGCCATACTACCCGATTCCCACGCCCATCTAGTCAGTGAAGCGGGCGTCTATCAGTCTGTCCCGTGCCCGCTGGGCCAGCCGGTAACGGTGGACAGCCACCCGTCTGTGTCTACCCCGTCTGCCCTGACCATTGCCCCCATCCCCCTCATCTGGGAGGACTGGGCCTCTTCCTGCTGCTCCTCCACTCCGCCCTCCTCTGCCTGCGGCACATCGCCCCTCTGCTGGGCTATGTTGTGCAGGACGCAGCACACCACAATGATGCGGCCGACCCTATCTGACCGATACTGGAGGGCGCCCCCAGAGAGGTCCAGGCACCTGAAACGCATCTTCAGCACGCCAAAGCACCTCTCGATCACTCCCTTGTCGCTACATGGGCAGCATTGTAGCGGTTCTCCGCCTCATTGCGTGGCCTCCGTATAGGCGTCATCAGCCACGATCGCAATGGGTAGCCCCTGTCGCCCAGCAACCAGCCCCTCAGCCGGGGATGGCGTCCCTCGTACATGCCGGGGATGGATGACCGCGACAACACGAATGAGTCGTGTACACTGCCTGGGTGACGGGCGCAGACGTGCAGGATCATCATGCGGTGGTCGCAGACCACCTGTACGTTCATCGAATAGGTCCCCTTCCTATTAGTGAACACGGCCCTGTTATCTGCAGGTGGCCGCACGGCGACGTGCATCCCATCGATCGCGCCCTGGACCATGGGGAACCCGGCAATGGCAGAGAAGCCCACGGCCCGGGCATCTTGGCTGGCCCGGTCCACGGGGAAGCGGATGTAGCGGTGCGCCATGGCATAAAGGGCATCTGTCACTGCCCGGATGCACCGATGCACCGATGTCTGCGATATGCCGGACAGGTCCCCACTCGGTGCCTGGAATGACCCCGTTGCATAAAAGTTCAGGGCCACCGTAACCTTGACGGACACGGGGAGAGGGTGTCCCCCGCCAGTGCCACGCGGTGACAGGTGTGCCAGCAGGTGGCAGATGTGTGCCACGGTTTCCCGGCTCATCCGGAGTCTCCTCCTGCATTCCCGGTCCGTGAGGTCCTGGTATGACTGCCGGGCCGGTACACACGGGGCGCCCTCGGGTGCCTCCGTTGCCGTGGGGCCGCGACGTCCTCCTCCCCCTCCTCGTCCTGTCGGTCAGGTGTCCCTCCAGCCTGGGCGGCTGCCGCCTGCCCCTCTGCGGCAGCCTGCGCCGCCTCTCTGGCACGCTCCTCCTCCTCCTCCTCCTCATCCAGGGCAACATAGACATGAGCGGCTGCCACCACGGCGGCCAACATCGCTGGATGGTCTGAAAACATGACGGCCTGGTGGGGGGGAGGGGAACGACGACATGTCATCATTGCCCATATCCCCTCCTCCCCCCAGCCAGGTGGCATGGACCGCATGGGTCCAACTGTTGGAGGCTGGCACCTGGCCAGGTGGACCAACTCATTTGCCCTCCCATCACCCACCCCGGCACGGACCCCCCCCCCCCCCAACCTCCACCCCGGCACGGACCCCCTCCCCAACCTCCACCCCAGCACGGACCCCCCCCAACCTCCACCCCGGCACGGACCCCCCCCCCCAACCTCCACCCCGGCACGGACCCCCCCCAACCTCCACCCCAGCACGGACCCCCCCCGACCTCCACCCCGGCACGGACCCCCTCCCCAACCTCCACCCCGGCACGGACCCCCTCCCCAACCCCCAACCTCCACCCCAGCACGAACCCCCCCCGCAACCTCCACCCCGGCACGGACCCCCTCCTCAACCCCCAACCTCCACCCCAGCACGGACCCCCCCCCAACCTCCACCCCGGCACGGACCCCCTCCCCAACCTCCACCCCGGCACGGACCCCCTCCCCAACCCCCAACCTCCACCCCAGCACGGACCCCCCCCCAACCTCCACCCCGCACGGACCCCCTCCCCAACCCCCAACCTCCACCCCAGCACGGACCCCCCCCAACCTCCACCCCCGGCACGGACCCCCTCCCCAACCTCCACCCCGGCACGGACCCCCTCCCCAACCTCCACCCCGGCACGGACCCCCCTCCCAACCTCCACCCCGGCACGGACCCCCTCCCCAACCTCCACCCCGGCACGGCCCCCTCCCCAACCCCCAACCTCCACCCCAGCACGGACCCCCCCCCAACCTCCACCGGCACGGACCCCCTCCACAACCCCCAACCTCCACCCCGGCACGGACCCCTCCCGGCACTCCCCCGGAGCCCAGCCTACTCTAACCACCGCCCCCCCCCCCCCCCCCCCCCCCCCGCCGCACACACACACAAGCCGAGACACACCTCTCCTCAGGCAATCAGTCTGCGGCCACGCCATTTCTGCCCAGAGCCAACCCCCAGGCCGTCACTCACCTCCTCGCTGGTCGGCGTGAGCCTGGAGCACCGGGTCACGCCGATGAAAAGGAGGTTTGATTCACGTCGACGTGAACGGTCATCACGTCGACGGGACTTCGGCCCATCCGGAA